>NC_141223.1:18985000-19300000 GCF_054856515.1 Filicampus tigris
AGGTCTGTCATAGTACCGGGACTACAAATACCGAGTACTAAAAGTTCTTGGAACTTTAGGTGAAAATGCAGCGTTACGTATCCAAGCCCACGGCATCATCTGAAGAGTCTCAACGACACGATAGGTCAAACAACAAACGTGGACCCTGTGAGCGAGAGAGTGCAAAATATGCAGAATAAAATAAGCCTCAGACTTGAAGGGTCACACATGTAGCTCCTGGTTGTCTGTGCAGTGGATGCGGTTTAGCTTCTCCCGCTCCCGATTGGAAATATCCAGTTTTGGGGCGCGGGCCTGCTTCAATGCAGGGGAGGACGAGTGCGAGGGGGCCGGAGAGGGAGGGAGAGTCAGCTCGATTTCCTCGTAGCAGTGCGGGGAAACGGCGGCGGCGGCGACGGCCGGGCCGGGCGGCGTCTGAACCAGGGGGACGGCAGGAGGCGGAATGGGCGGGGGGACGAGGTTGTCCAGGTTCCGGATGAGGTTGACGTACTCCCTCTGGTTGTTGATGGTGCCCTCCTCCGGAGGGACGGCCTGATGCTTTTTCCGCTTGTGCTGCAGGTGGGACAGGACGTAGGCACATGCAGTGCAACCGCACACCATCACCAAAGCCAGGACCCCCAACAGGACCATGTAGAAGCTGATGCCCCCTTTTGTGTCCGACATGGCACCTTGGAAAATATGTGAAATGTGAACGTGACAAAAACTGTATGACAAACATTTACTGAATTTCGCTTGTAGTTTGTCTATCCATCCATCTATCCATCCATCCTACCTGGACAGTGTGGGCCAAAACAAGGGCTCTTTAGGTTGAGGCACTCGTTTCCATGGTAACCCTCAGGACAGGCACACATGTACCTGCCATCGATGTTATGACAGGGCATCCCCTTCAAACAGGGGTTGGGCTTGCATACATCCAGCACAATCTGAAATAAAAGCATGATTTTAACATTGACAGGAAAAAAAATATTTGCTGTTACTATTTCAACGAACAATGAATTCATAAGAATAATTTTATTCACATACATTCATATATTTGGGGTGTAAAAAGTTGAATATTGCTGAGAGAAAAAGTTGCATAATTAAAGCAAAAGTTGCATAATCAAAAAAAATAAAAAAAGAAAAACATTTGAGCTTTTATGAGGACTAAATTGTACATTTTCAAGGTGAAAACTTTTGAGGAAATAAATTATATACTTTCGAGTTAATAGGTGAATCTCATAACATTAAACAAGAACATTTTTACTGTAGAAAAATACTTATTTAAAAAGATAAAAAATAATTGGACTATCTTCAAGATTACCGTGATATATTTTCAAGATTAAAGATTTAATATTACAAAAATACATTTGTAAATTGTTTAGATTTTTTTTTAAAAGTTGTATGTTTACAGGGTGGTGCAATGCTTCTTGGTAGCAACATACCCATTACTTGTAGTCGTAGAATTGCTTTCATTAATGTTCTATAATGATCTGGCTTAAAAAAAAACTGAACATGTATATTGTATTTAATTCCTTTTATATTGATGCATATTGCATTTTTAACTATATTAATTGTCATACCTGTGCTCCCTGACCAGCTGCTTGTGGATCATTTGCTACCAGGCCACGCAAGAAACACCTTCTATGTTACAATTTCTTTGAGTATCAGAGTCTTATTGTCTATCCAACACACTGCGATGCTCTACCGACCTCACAGAAGATCCCAGAATACCCCAAAGGGCAGTTGCAGGTGACGGCGTGTTCATCCTTTTCCGTGCACTGTCCCCCGTGCAGACAGGGGGCGCTATCACAAGAGCCGAGCCGAATTTGGCAGTATTTTCCCGAGAAGCCAGGAGGGCACAAACATCTGGACCCTGACATCTGGTCCTACAATGAGGAGGTTTAAAGTCCCTTTAGTGTTCAGTTTGTAGAAAGATATGCAAAAACTATATGGACTCACCTCGCAATGTCCACCATTGAGACACAAGCTCTGGCAGCTGCTGTTCCCTAAGACAATCGGAAAAAAAGTAAATGCATAATTATTTACAACAAAATGCCATTTTAAAAAGACATGCAAGAAAAGTTACGTTTGTTGCTGTGAAGCAGACAAATATATGTCACACTCACTGATGTCACAGTTTGACCCCGCCCATCCGGGAAGACAGTCACATAAGTATCCACCAATCAGGTTGCGGCAAGAACGGGCATAGACGCATATTTTCATTTCACACTCATCGGCATCTAAAGGGAGAAAAGATTAAATCAGTTGCCATAATCATGCATTATCACACATAATAGATTATGTGTCAAAACGGAACATTTTTCAAACAATTCCTGGCATCTTTGGTGTTGCGGTGCCGCTGTGATGACAGATGTGAGTGATTTTGTACAATGAACAACAAGGAGAAAATGGTGGAAAAAACTCATCCATGCAGTGCCTTAGTGTCCCAAGCTCCGGGACACAAGTCAGATGATGTACTGTGACGTGAGGCACAATGATGAATGGTGATCTCTACGTGGTTGAATACATCGGTAGTACAAATGTGCCTTTAACATTAAGCATAAAATTGAAAATGTTAGCTTAAAATAAATTATACCTCAGAAGCCTCATATGCTTCACTTGTATCACAAATCTCCTCCTCTGCATTATAAGCAAACTAACTTACTAATTAATTTTGTTGGAAAAGGCACCAGACTACTTCCTGTTACTGTACGTAGCTTAGCAACCAGTGCAAAATATGGACCCATATGGCCCGGAGCACTGTTCTGTATTCCCAATGGCAAGAAAAAAAACATGTGCAGTGTGAAAAGTTGGGGCATTGGACAATGTAATATGTATAACGAAATAATGCTGATCTTGTCTCACTTTACTCACAAATGTCAGTGTGAGTGTCTGGTCCTGTTTGGCTGAACACAAAGCTAGCTCTGAATCTGTCGTTTGAACGGCAAAAGGTGGCTACAGAAGTTACTTGTACCTTCTGACTTCTCATTGAAGGGTATTTATTTGTTTCTGTCTGTAACATATGTAATGTACAGTATGTGATATGTGTAAAAAGCACGTCAGAGTGAGAGAGAATATTACAGTATTCTTCCCAGGGACGGAATGGTCCATCCGCCATTTTGTGGACAGAACGGAGAAGTCTTTTAAAAAGGACGGATTAAGCAAGGACGGAGGTGGGTTTTCATCCGTCCCTCTATTCATCCCAAACTGGGTCAAGTACCATCTGACGTGTTGAGTTGGGTTATTTAAAAAGGAAAGACCACTGTTCTCTTCCGAGATACATGACTAAGCCTCCACAACACTGTACAGTGCTCTTTTTCATGTGCGTTCCCTCCTTGCAGTAATGTTCTCACAGGCATAGTCTGCCCTCTAGTGGACGCCCATTTCACTGGCGAGGAAGGAGGACGGACCGGGTCGCAGGACGATTATTTTTATGAACAAGGACAGAGGAATGAGGACGGAAGGGCACCGAGGTCACAGACGGAGGACGGACCGGCAAAAAAGGGTCAAGTGCCCATCTCTGATACTTTCTCACTGAATAAGTGTCCTACCATTTTTCTCAAAAATGCCGCTGGTCCACCTACAGTATGAGCTCAGGTCATTTATCACTTGACTTTGAAAGCAGTGCGTACGTGTGTGCATTACATCGTATGTGCAGCTAGGGGAGATTATCAAGAGCCAGAGTTATATATCACCTTAACACATTTGAGTAGGAGGTTCCATCACAGTGAAAAATTGATCTTTTTGTATGTTACAATCCCCGGGCAGCTTGTGAGTGTCTACAACGTGTGTGTGTGTATGTGTGGCCTGACTGTAGACAGTATCCCCTCTCTGACAACCATCCAACACACGAAGGCCCAGCGGAACATGCCTGTCAGTGTGGATGAATGCAACATTCTGCGAGAATGCAGCCCTGAAGGTCGATGAGGTTTGCGGTTTAAAATGAACAGCTCACCTCAAAGGGGAACATTTGATCATATTCCCCTTGTTGAAATGCTGCTTTACTGGCTGTGAGCAGTAGAGGTCTAATTTAACTTGTAATTAGGAGCCATAAATGAAGGATTCGAAAAAGGATGCTCCATGCCGAAATGAATGTGAGGAGGCCCCCAGGCTCAGTAATGAGAGTTGTTCTCAAATCAAGTGCGAGTTCAACTGAAGGTCGTCAGAACTTCAATTTTACACTCGGCGCACATAATTCTGGCTCTTTACCGGTTCGCATACTTCACATTTGTGATTGGTGTGGTATTTTTCATAAAACAGTAAAGAGTAACAAGACAAGGACGCTGGTTTGAAAGCACAAAATTAAAACTTTGAATTGAATTTTTTATTATATATTTTTGAAATGATACAGATTTTTAACCTTGATGGGACAATAACGTGACTTTTTTGTTGTCGTTTGTAACTTCTTTCTATGATACTTTACCCCCAATTAGAGGGGTAGCACAATGAGTAGCATAGCTTTTGAATTTTTCCTTGTCTTCTAGGCTTTAAAACTTATTAATGTGACAGCACACAACAAGAGGGTTGAATGGCATCATACCAGGATACAAGATGAAACAAAATCCATCGAGGCCATCAGGCAGTTGTACATAATGCAAACACTTGGTATATTGGATTCTTTTTCCTACAATGGTACCCTACTTTGTGTCATTCTGTGACTTTTTGCTATTTTCAACTTTTACAAGACGCTCATTAAAATACTGTGGTACTTCCATTTTATGTATTCAAATGTAGTTATCTATGTGTAGTATATGTGTATACAGTGGAATGTTGCCATTTGTGAGGGATAGGGACAAGGTACAAGGTGCAAAGTCGCTATATATATATATATATATATATATATATATATATATATATATATATATATATATATATATATATATATATATATATATATATATATATAATTCATTGGCTGGGGCAATCTCTGTTTGACTGCCCCACTAAGAAGCATTCCAACAGTGTTCCAAACATGGCTGCTTGCCCGGTAAGGATTTAAATATTGACCCACTGACCCAGCTGGCAGGTTCTGCCGCTCCATCCAGGCGGGCAGAGGCATTGGTAACCTCCCGGAGCCTCCTGACAAGTTGCACCTGGTCCGCAGGGACTTCGGTCGCACTGCCTCACCGCTGCAAAAAGAAAATGTCTATGAACTATTGGCCTGTGTAATGGGAAGGTGTGCATTAAAGAAATGTCGTGTGTGCATATGCACGTGGGTGTGTGTGTAGCATGTGCAATGCAACTACGTGGATTTATGATTAGAACCATGCAACGCTGGTATGCGGACGCTTCGGAGGGTTAAAACATGTTTTGCTGCTGTGGTTTCTGTGCAAACAGTGATAAATGCAATCATCTGCTATATTTACACTTTCTCATCTTCCACAGCCAGAGAGGGGGAGGAAGAGGAGCGGGTGTGTTGAAGTAAAAGGGGATTAAAGTTGGGCAATGTGACAGGGTTTAAAAAGTCTTGTTCCACTCATCTCAAACAGGAATTAACAAAGGAAAACATTGAACAACTCCGATGTCTGTCTAGGTTGATTAAAGCAGTGTTTTTCAAACTTGTGCCGCGAGATATTGTCAGGTGTGCCGTGGGAAATTATCTAATTTGTGCGCCTGTGCGGTCTAGCGCCTGGCAGCGTAATCATGTCTTTACTACATTGTAGTACTCTTCCATACCAGCAGGTGGCAGCAGCAGCAGGTAGCTAATTGTCTTTGTTTAGAGACAAGCGAATTAGTGATGCATGTTTATCCAAACAGGCCCATGTTTCACACCAAGTATCAATATGAAACATTATAAAATACTTGTTTCTTTGTGTTTACTTAATTCCTTATCAAGACGTTATAATATAACGTCATTCTTCATGTTAAAAAATGCTTATACAAACAATATAACACTTTTTTTTATTCACAATTTCAGCTGCCGGTGTGCCAATTTTTTAAATTAAATACAGTAAATGTGCCTTGACTCAAAAAAGTTTGAAAAACACTGGATTAAAGCTTTCTAAAAGATATGCTAGAAACCCCTTTTCCCACTCCTGTCCTTTAGATGGCAGTAATGGTCATCACATAGTAGGTGTCAACTTGATCACGCTGCAGCAAACTCAACTGTAACTGCTAAATGTGTAGATAAATTGCTTGCTCTGTACCAATATTTAATGTTCTTCAGTAGGTTATGTAGTGCTTGTGAAATCCCGCTAACTAACTACTTATATAGTCGTCAGCCAATTGAGGGCATATATAAATACACACATTGTTTTTTATTTTTTTTAAAATTTTGATTCAAAGAATTTATTGTCTTTGTCTTACTCACTCACATCAAAATGCTTACTCAGTCTTGGCCGCTTCAAGTGCTGCCACATCCCACCTCATGCAATGGGCCGGTCCTTCTTTTTACTGCGTGTGTGCAGACTTAAAGTTTAATGCTTTATCCCCACAACTGATTACAACAGAATAGTTCTCCATCCCTGCACATGCTTGCAGCAATTCTCTTCAAGAATGTATTTCCACACTAATTTCTGAACTGACTTTACAAAGTGTTTACGTAAGTGTTGCCAGGAGTCCAGAAATACAATGTGATTTTTTCTGAAATAAAATCATCAAAATAAACATGTTAAATCCTACTCTTCATACACAACTGTCTAATAAAAGCCTTCCTGTAACCGCCATAACCTTTTTCTATTTTTATAACCCAACAACTGTTTTCCATGGACCTGAACTTTGACTCCAACCCTGCACAATAATAAGCCAACCACTGCTCGGACAACTAAACAGGCAATTCCAAACAAACACAGGACTTTAATTAATATTGCTTCTACTACTTATAACCCACGTCCAAGCTGCACTCAAGCAACAAACAGAAGCAAAACTAAATGCCTTCTTTGTTCGTCTGCTTGTCTCACTCTTGTCATAACCAGAGCTGGGCAAGTCCATCCCTGGGCCGGACCGGTCGGACCGTCAGGCCCGGCCGGATGCCCATTTTTGGGGCGGGGGGTGGAGTCTGACAAATTTTTAAAAATGGCTGGACCAAGCCTGCCGGAAGTGGATTTTGGTCCGGCCCACTAATCGACCCTCATGCATGTGACGTGGTTGCGAGGCGGCCAAATTTCATCTCAGTCTACTCAGTGAAAGGCTTCTTTTTAGGCTTCTTTCTACTCCCGCAATGATTCACGTGACCGACGCATTGTGCTGTTGGCGACAGGTCTGCAACACATGCCACGCACCCATCAGGAATTGTTGCTGCTCTGATCGGTCCATTATGTCACATGTTGCGATGACATACACTTTCCCACACGGAGAGGAGGAGAGAGAGAATGCAGCACGCAGCTCGTTGCTGCTGCAAAAGCAAACGAGTTTGGCAATAAAATTAAATGCATCGTCTAGTCATCTCGGTGCCTTTATGGTTGTAGCAGGCACGATATCCATTGTTGTCGTTGTCTTTTTGAAGCGACGGCCCCGACTTGGAACGTAATTGTTTCAAAACAACTTGTGTCCACGAGTATAGTCAAGCTGCGCGGAGCACTCAAGGATGACGCCGGCACATCAAGGTGGAGTTCATGCACATCTTCTGGCATCTTTCCCACTTCCGGAAATACGCCGTAACAAACCTCCAGTGTATAGTGGTTTGCTGGTATGCTTTTATTTTAAAGGCCGTGAACGAAGGGAAGTGTGGAAAATAAATAAGTAACTTGTTGAATACGACTTCTGGCCGTCTGTTGGACCCAAATAATCATACAATACGACAAAACCAACCCCACAGCTCGCAATGGAAACAAGCACACACAGTTGGGTAAGTAGTAAAGTACTAGTGGCGCATTTTGTAGCGTGTCCACAGCGGGTTCGAATAGTAAATTAGTCAGCTAAAGCTTATGCCGTTAGCATCTCTCCCGCGGCGGCGTCAATCACGGACACTTTTTTTTGGGGGCCGGAACAGGGCGAGGGGTGACAATTTTTATGAATAAGGGCGGGGGGTCGCGGCCGGAAGGGTACCCAGGTCAAGGGTGGAGGGTTGCGGGCTGGCCGGCAAAAAAGGGTCAAGCGCCCAGCTCTGATAATAACAATTTAAAAAATACATCTTGCTGTTGTGTATACAGTACATGCTGGCAAATCCTGATGGAGAGGAACATCAGAGATGTGGAACGTCGCTTGTTTACAGTCTGAGCTCTGACGTACAGTAACCCGTGTGGTCCAGTCTTGTCTGCGGCACACACATACACACACGCACACTTAAATAACGCACACACTTACATACACACACTGACTTATATGACGCACATACACACACGTGATCAAACCGCCGCTGTGACAGCTCGCTTGTTACTCCACCACAACATGCTTGACCTTTATTCTCGCTTCACGGCGCAGACACTGAGTTTATGAGGTGTGAAGGGAAAGTGCAGGAAAGAGCATCCAGACACATCTTTGCTGTAAAAATTGACACTGCTGTGCCTATTTGCATGTATATAGACCTCTCATCATTTGCTTTTAAAGGTGATTATGTAAATGAGAACAGAAGTAGGCAAATAGTAGACATAACAGCATGGTAGGTCTGCTCCTTCAAAAGTAGTGGAAATTAAAATACGAAGAAAAATAATGGTGCTTGCACAGCTAATTTAACTTTATGGACCCTCCACACTTGATGGGTGGGCAATACGTGCCCTTATATTTATCTATATCGATCCCTTTACAGCCTTTCTTTTCCCCAAAGAAAGTAATGAAGAACAAATCTAATGACTTTTCATGGTGTTATTGGAGACTGTAAAGTAATTCAATGTCCGCACAAGTATTTTAAGCTGTCAACAAAGCTTTACTTGTCGCTCGGGAAAACAGTACAGTCCAGCATCAACGGTAACATCAATAATAAGTATGAGATTGTTCGCGGGTGTTGCCCCGGTAACTCATTCGCATCTGTTTACGGCATGTCGTATTACTGTCGTAAAGTCCAGTGCATATTGTCCTTATATGACAGAGACTTCTAGAAACGGAGACTCCGTCCAGACTGCAAACGAATGGCGCATAAGTAACAGCCCCAACAGGAAAATAATTTTATCCGGAAATGAAAAATTGTTATTCTTAATATGCCCTCTTTTAAAATATGTTTATTATTGTAGTTGTAATTTACATAGTGTTGAAGTGCACTGCGTCATGTTGAGAGCTGTTTGAAGTGCACGGGGTCCTTGACTTATTAGCTTAATCCGTTTCACGATAAGACTCATAAAGCAGCCTGGATGTGTGATTTCCCCACTTGAAATGAATAAAAATGCCATTACTCCATTCCAGCCCCTGAAAAAAACATCGTTGCTGGTTTACAGAAAGGAAAAGTCACTCTGTATTATATCAAAACATACTGTAAATCATAGAAGAATGCAACCGCCAGATTTTGGTTAGCCTTATTGGTCATGGCCAACAATGTCTCCGACTTCTCAGAAAATATGTTCCAGCCATTTTTGTATCAATCAGTAGT
Source organism: Filicampus tigris (assembly GCF_054856515.1). Lineage (NCBI taxonomy): Eukaryota > Metazoa > Chordata > Actinopteri > Syngnathiformes > Syngnathidae > Filicampus > Filicampus tigris. The sequence goes on from NC_141223.1 coordinate 18,994,437, forward strand.
CATGCTAATATCTCTTGACAGTTTTGCCACTCACCATTTGCGCAGGTCTGCCCGGTCCAGCCTTCGGCACACACGCAGTTGAAGCCTGTGGAGTCCTCCACACAGGTGGCGCCATTCACACACGGCGACGATATGCACGCGTGTTCGACTGGAGAGAGGAAAGGGGAAGCAGACGAAGAACAAGCCCTTTATTAGCCCCTTGGGGGGAAGTTGTATATAAACTGGCAGATGAGAGCTGGCAGTGTTATAATATACTCACAGGGCACTTCATTAGTAACTGTATAGGCATCCGATATGCAAGTCAAGAAGTTAGCTAGAATAACAAACAACGTTCTCAATAGGGTTTGAATATGATTTATATGTGTGTAGTTGCTTCATTTATATGCCGATAGTACTGTATAGTATAGTACATTATAGTATAGTATAACAAGTATCGTATCGTATTTTAAGGTACCGGGTCCTCATGGTGGACACGTCGATACCAGCCACCGACACTTAAGGTTAAAATAAAAAAAAATTAAAAAATTGCCATCGAGTAAAAGTCCTCCTCGGCAGTAATTGCCGCTATGCTGCGGCAATTTGAAACATCGGTAAATCATCATTTGCGTCAGAAAGAATGGTCTTTGTGAAAAGTACTAGAGGCACTCGGAGTCCTCAAAAACTGACTACTCATGCTGGTATCGGTCTGAAAAAAAGTGGTACCGTACACCAATCTAAGACTATTGAAACAAATACAGTTCAGTTTTTATGCAATATAAAATACTGGTGACTATTGTTGCTGCTTGTCATATTAATGTACCACATTATATAAAAAGTCGACACACACCTGTTCAAATACCAGGTTGTTGTGATACCACAATAAATATATATATATTTTTAAAAGGTTCCACTAATCCATTTTTTTTGGGGGGGGGGGATAAGTAAAAATAATTATCTGAAATAATGTTGTTGCACAAGCGTGCGCAGCGTGCTCTTATGACTGGGATATTTAGAATTAACCAGTCGCAATCAGTCAAACACTTGTTAAATGGAGTCCGTACATAGCTGTCTGTCACCGTTTAAAGCACCTCTGATTAACCCCAAATAAATTATAGATGCAATAGTAGGCTTTTCTTGACATTTTTTTTCTTTCTAGCAGAAGCTTGAAGGTTTTGTGCCAACACTGACAGCAAATAAAAACGATTCATAATTCCTTTCACCTTGTCTAAGGCTGATTAAAAAGCAGCCCCAAAGGATGAACGCGTGATGGTGGCACCAGCATGCTTCACTGCTGGTATGGTGTTCTTTTGGTGATGAGCTGGGTTGTGTTTGCCCCAAACATGCCTTTTGGAATTACACTATGGCCAAAACGTTTAACCTTGATTTCGTCGGACCATAACAAAATCTCCCAAACACATGCCGGGAAATGGATATTAACAGATGTTGCATATTAATAGAAATGATGAATAAGTGATTGATGTCCAGATTTTACAACATGTTTTAACCTTGAATTTAGGTAGAATTTTCATTTAACTTGTGTGTGCAATACATTTGAAGTTAATCATTATTTAAAGCGGAAGTCAACCCAAACATATTTTTTTCAAGAATATGTTCCCAGAAGGCGCGCTAGTTGAAACACGGCATTCTGATTAATTTTGCGTTTGTGCAATATAAGATCCATCCATCCATTATCTGTACCGCTTCTCCTCACAAGGGTCGCGGGGCGTGCTGGAGCCTATCCCAGCTGTCTTTGGGCAGTAGGCGGGGGACACCCTGAACTGGTTGCCAGCCAATCGCAGGACACACAGAGACGAACATCCGCACTCACAATCACACCTAGGGGCAATTTAGACAGTCCAATCAACTTACCATGCATGTTTTTGGAATGTGGGAGGAAACCGGAGTGCCCGGAGAAAACCCACGCAGGCACGGGGAGAACATGCAAACTCCACACAGGGAGGCCGGAGCCGGGATCGAACCCACGACCTCTGAACTGTGAGGCGGACGTGCTAACCAGTCGACCACCGTGCCGCCTGCAATATAAGATAAGCATTAAAATGCACTCATTTTTAGCCATCTCTGGTGGTGGCCATTTTCTCTTCTGTCGACGGAAAATGACATCACAACTGCTCACAACGACCAATCACAGCTGAGATTCAGAAATCAGGTCAGCCGTGATTGGTCGTTGTGAGCAGTTGTGATGTCTTTTTCAGTCGACAGAAGACAAAATGGCCGCCCACAGATATGGCTAAAAACGAGTGCATTTTGCTGCTTAACTTATATTCCACAAACGCAAAATTAATCAGAATGCCTGCTGGGAACATGTTCTCTAAAAAAATATGTTTGGGTTGACTTCTGCTTTAAGTACAGTGCTTTTATTTTCTTATATTTAAGCACAGTGTTAATGTTCAAACTGTGTGTGCACAATATTAAAGTGGCTCATAATAATATTAAATACACTTTTTAGGAAGAAAAGCTTTCATTTTAATGTTGCTCACAGTAGTGGTACTTTGTGTACAAAGCTTGAGAATGACTGGTATAGCTGTAGAAGTTGGGTTCTTTGATACGTGCATGCTACTGTCCACTCTCCACGAGAAACAGTTGTCAGTGCAGTTCTACACTGCTTCAAACTACAACCACAGTAATACCTTGTTTCACTCACCAATGTCACAGTTACGCCCCCTGAAACCTTCCTGGCATTCGCACTGGTACTCGTTGGGCTCTGTGTTAGTGCAGGTCCCGCTGTTCTTGCAAGGCTGGTGAGTCCCGCAGTAGTTCAGGTCTGAAACACACACATTGCTTTCATCGATTTAGGCATGGCGAACAATGTAAACCATATTGATAACATCATTATTGCCCTCGTTGTAAAGTGCCTTCAATTCCTTACAAAAAACAAACAAACTATGAGGCAAACAGTGTATGCACACACACTTTGACACACATTCGCACAGTGATCTCCGTCTCTTTTGTCTTCAACAACGTAAAGACCCCGCCTACAGTTACAGGCTCACAATGGCCGTACCCAAGACTATCATCTTTCCACTGCACAATGTAACGTCCCGCGGGCAGAGGGGCCGGGGTCGCGAATGCCCCCTCCCACACCGCGGTGGGAGGAGGCGTATCCTGGGATCATGTTGGAGGATCTTTGTAAAATTGTGCTGGGAAAGGTAGAGCAAGGTGAAGCTTTTGTTAGCTGAGGGGTTATCTCGTTGAGAAGATCCGTTTTGAGAGACACGCCTGAGAGGGTGTGGCAAGAACCGCACCTACACGGAACAATCATTGTTCATCAAAATGTGTTTATTTGCGGATGAGGCCAAATGTACATCAACCACTTATTGTATGTATTGCTATCCAGTAATGAAATAAAATAAAGTAAAATATGAACACGGGCAAATGATCTTCTTAAATTCAACAAAATAGTTTGCATTATCAGAGGTGGGCATTCCTTCCCAGGGCCATTTTGGGGAAGAAGGACTTAGGACGAGAAGTTTTTTTTTTAAAAAAGAGATGACATAATCTGCGATTGGCTGGCAACCAATTCAGGGTGTCCGCCGCCTACTGCCCGAAGACTGCTGGGATAGGCTCCAGCACGCCCGCAACCCTTGTGAGGATAAGCGGTATAGAAAATGGATGGATGGATGGATGGATGGACTGACATAATGTAAGGACGGAAGTGCTTTAAAAAGACGAGCACAGACAGGGTCGGAGGACTATTATTTTTAGGAATAAGGACGGAGGAACGATGACGGAAGGGTGCCAAGGTCGCAGACAGAGGACGGACCGGCAAAATCGGGTCAAGTGTCTATCTCTGTGCATTATGACCATTGTTTTATTATTGTGACAGTATACGGTAACTACAATAGTAAGACGTTGTGATCTGAAATAAAAATATTTATTTAGAAAAAAGAGAAGTAAACTAAAACAGAAAAGGAATAATAATTTCTAAAGTTAGATTAATTAACTGAAATGAAACTTAAAATAAGTACAGTATAATATATAAAATGAAGAATAACTTGATTTAAATAAATACACAATAAAATACTGTTACTGCTACTACTACTACTACTAATAATAATAATAACAATAAATATACAAACTAAAACTGAAAGAAAAGCTTCAAATCATGTATATAATTTAAAAAAATGAATGTTACTGTCTTAATACTATCGTAACAAACTACAATACTGTTATCCAATTGTTACACATGTTCATTAAACCATGTGTTGAGATCCATACAACTGGAAAAAACATTTTCTACAATTAAAAAAGAGTTATTATATAATACATTACACGAAATGAAATAAAACTTGAAGATTAATTCATTAAAAAAAAATAATAATAATTGAATTCAAAGCTAAATAAACCAAAAATGTTAACCAACCTTATATTCTGGTTTGAGTTTATACTTGAAAGATACAAAGTTATGACTGAACGTTGGAATAAATTTTAAAAAATGTAACTAAAAACCTGAAATCATAATCCCACCCAAAATAAAAAAAATCTCTCTCTCTCTCTCTCTCTCTCTCTCTCTCTCTCTCTCTCTCTCTCTCTCTCTATCAGATGCGCATACCTTTGTCACACAGCAGACCCCCCCAGTTGACGTCGCACACACACTGCCAGGGTTCAGTGCAGCTCCCGTACACACAACCAGGGAACGTCACACACTGGTCGCACAGAGACCCCGTCCAGCCATAGTGACACCTGAGGAGAAGGCGGGAGAAGAGGACCACATTTACATTCTTTGCATAGCGACACGCTTCTCCGTCAAAGCACAGCACACTCGACTGACAACGATGGCAATTTATAAAAAACAACTGCAAGACAAGGTTCATTGCTAAACTCACCGGCCAAAATAGCATTTCTATTTCCATTAAGCTCTCGTATTTGGCTCTCATACTGTCGCCAATTGGTGAATACTACACAAAGTGCGCGTCACTCACGTGCATTCCCCCGGTTCGGTGCAAGAGCCGTGGGCCTGGTGACATCCTTGCCTGCACACCGCTGCAAAAACACACATACGCACACACATTAGAGACTGTAAAACTAGTACAGTGGTGCCTTGAGATACCCATTGAAATGGTTGGAAAGTTCATTCATCCATTCCAGCCACCTCCCCCGAAAAGCAACGCGCACTTTTGTAATGTGACTTTTAATAAGAAAAAACATACAGTAATGTCATACTTAAATAGAATTTTTTTAGAGTTTTTTTTGTTGTTGTTTTGCTTCTGTTCAATAGACTGTGCTGCTCCCTCTGGTGTGCGCACCCTGGCCACCTGGGGACAAAAAATACAGACCTAACGAATATAAGTTACTGTACATGGCTCCTCAGTAAGCCACAGTAAAATTACTCATTCTTTGTAGAGGACAAAGAATATATGCCAAAAAGTATTTTTATATTCTACCATTTATGTTCAAATATTTGTTGCTTGAAGTGTTATAAAACTGCAACACCATTGCTACTCACTATCCATCTATGGAGATGCCATTATGTGTTAGCATTAAGCAGACTTAAAGGCAAAGTTATGCGGTTATTTTAAATGCAGTAAATAACGTGTTTTAAGCTTAGTTAATTTGATCGTAAACTTCAACTGGTAGTAAACAGCTTGAAGCCTTTTTTTTTGTTATTGCTTGCTGCGATCTGCCAAACCTCCACTTGCTGTAAGTGAGCTGAGTTGAGTTCACTGCCACCATACAGCACGCTCGTCGTGTTTTGAAAAATGTGTACATTTGGACACAAGCTGTTTATTTCTCACACAGTTGAAGTTTACTGTAAAACCGACACATAAAACAAAAGACAATTAAACGCCGTATATTTAAAATGTCAATGTTCACCCAAACCCTAGAATTTAACGAAAGTGAGCTAGCTTAATGTTATTGTTTAAAGAAACACCAGACAAAGGCTAAGAAAAATTAGCAAAGACTTACTGTATAAGAAAAATTAGCAAAGACTTACTGTATGCCAATGTCAGATTACACAAATGCAGCCTGAGTGTGACATGTACTAGCTATCACACTTTGGTTTTTCCATGGTCAAGCTAACCGCTCCTAAAGTTTTTAGTGCGCACGTATTCTAAACCTTATGGTAAATGCTTTCCCGCATGTCACAACTGTGCACAAAATACAATACATAATTCATCACTTCCCTCACGTTTGAACTGCCATAAAAACATTCCTCCAATAAGGAGAAAATCATTCCAGTGGATTCTTCTTCCTGAAGAGGAATACTACCATCATGCAAAGTCTGGACTGATTTTACTGTACAGCTTTTTCAAAAATTAGATGCAAAGTCTGCACATAATACAGTACATACAGTACAGAAATCATCATTTCCCTCACGTTTGAACAAGCCATAAAAAACATTCTTCCAATAAGTAGAAAATTGTTTCAGTGGATTCTTATTCCTGGAGAGGAATACTATCATCATGTTAAGTTTGGACTGATTTTACTGTACAGTTTAAAAAAAAAAATAGAGGTAAAATCTGCACAAAATACAGTACATTACTCAGTATAGACAGAAACTTGACAAAAGTATGCAACAATTGGGCGGGGTTGAGTCTGTGACAGCCTTGTAGTGTGACGTCTCACCCGGTCCAAGACGCAGAACGATATTATCTGGTAGTCTGACAGCGCAAACATCGTGAAGTTCGTGAAAGACAAAAAAGGTTGTGTTGTCTGAGAAGGCCATTACTGAGCATCGCTACAATAAACATACCCAGACCCAAAACCCCCTCCAATTAATCACAATTAGCCGTTAAAGCCAGCGACACCCAAGCTAATTTTTCAGACTTCCTGCACGTTGGCGGTCCAATCAGCAACCTGCTGAGGAGGAAACGTGATGAGGCTAGGCAGGCGCGGTGTGCTAATGGCTGCAGGATGTCCTAAAACTTACTGCCTTTTTTTCCCACGGTTTCCACTTTGGTTTCCTGCATTCAATTTGAACCATTGCGGTGGTCACAGAGTTCATATCCAGATGATGAGTCATACAAACAGGTGGAGAATAAGGCATTCAAATGCAAATGTGTTACTCTTAGTAGTTGTTTTATATGGAGAAAAATAGTGACTCGTTGACTTAAATAGGTGACATATCAGAAAAAATAAATGAGACTCTTTTTGCCTGAGGTACAGTGCTTGACATTAAAATGAATATTAGACCACCTAAAAATGGGAAGAGACACCCAATGTTAGGGAAGTGTATTTTTTCTATTCATAATTTGCAAGTAAATAGGTGTACGGGTAATTAAAGTTATTTGCTATTTTGGGCGCTAAAACTACGCTAATTCTTGTGCTTGACATTAAAATGAATATTAGACCACCTAAAAATGGGAAGAGACACCCAATGTTAGGGAAGTGTATTTTTTCTATTCATAAATTGCAAGTAAATAGGTGTACCGGTAATTAAAGTTATTTGCTATTTTGGGCGCTAAAACTACGCTAATTCTTTTATTTATGCATTACATTTTTGGTTTAAAGAGCTTTGATATAATGGTATAATTTGGAAAGTGTTGGTGGCAGTGGCAAAAAACGTTGGGCAGAGGGGTGGTCAAATACGTTTGTTAAGCACTGTAATATTTCAAATGGCAAGCATTATACATCGCAGCTCTGTTTTAAATCTACAATATACTTATAGGAATTATGGAAATATGGAAAGCTGGATACGATCAAATATGAATGGAAATTGAGGTTAAATGAATGTTAATTTACATAAAATAAAATTCAAAAATAAAATAAAAACATTTTTAAAATGATTGTAAATATAGAGATTAAATATAATTCCAAAATAAAATCGTTTTAAAAAATGTTTTTATTTAATGTAAAAGACAAAAAAGGTTTTTAGTTGTCTATTTGGGATATCTTTCCATTTTAAAATTGTTGTATTTTTTCCAAAATATTTTAAAAGCATGTATTAAGTATTTTAATTTGGATAACTTTCCAGTTTTAAAGTGTTTTATTTTTATATTATTTTTTTACATCTGTGTACATAATATACATTTACAGCATTTATCATATTTTTTTCATTTTTTTTAATTAGCTTATTTTTCATCTCTGTATTAAATATACACTTTAATCTATTAACAAACTATTAAATGTTATAATGAATTTGGGAAATATGGAAAGCTGCAAACGGCGGCACGGTGGTGGACTGGTTAGCACGTCCGCCTCACAGTTCAGAGGTCGTGGGTTCGATCCCGGCTCCGGCCACCCTGTGTGGAGTTTGCATGTTCTCCCCGTGCCTGCGTGGGTTTTCTCCGGGCACTCCGGTTTCCTCCCACATTCCAAAAACATGCATGGTAAGTTGATTGGATACTCTAAATTGCCCCTAGGTGTGATTGTGAGTGCGGATGTTTGTCTCTGTGTGCCCTGCGATTGGCTGGCAACCAGTTCAGGGTGTCCCCCGCCTACTGCCCAAAGACAGCTGGGATAGGCTCCAGCACGCCCCGCGACCCTTGTGAGGAGAAGCGGTACAGATAATGGATGGATGGATGGAAAGCTGCAAACAATAAAATTGTTGGGAATAAAGGTTAAATGTAATGTAATTTGTATATATAATTTAAATATAATATATTGAAAACCTAAACCTTTTTATTGTTATAATAACTTTTCAATTTGTTTATATTTGTATTATTTGTTTTATTTGTATCATTATCATAATTGTATTAATGTGTGAACATGACGAAGATAAAGTATTTAACATTTTTTTAAATACAAGCAAATTAATTTACAAATTGGAATCCTTCAAGGGAAATGAAGTTTGTCAATAATTGCCCTGACCCAATTTAATGATGCCAATTGCTCTGCTACTGCATGCTGGGATGCGTATATTTAGGAGTGATTCTTTCTGAATAAAATGAATTGTTAGCGGAGTGTTGTAGCTCCTGACCTTCTTTGCACTCGGGTCCCGTCCAGCCCTCCATGCAGACCTTGGAGCCGCTGGGGTCGCAGTTGGAATGACCAAAGAAGTCGTCGCGGGCCCGGCAGAACTTGTTGCAGAAGGGCCCGTAGTAGTTGGAGTCGCAGCGAAAGCGGAGGCGGTACTCCAGGCTGAAGGCGCGGCCGTGGTGGCGGTACGCCTGCCACTGCTCTCCGGGATTCAACATGGAGGAGAGAAGAACACGCTCAATCAGCTGATCTGAGGGAGCAGTGGGAGAAGAAAAAGAACATTTCTTTAATCTCTGGGCACATATTGGGTATATTATAATTCATTATTATATGGATATGAATGAAGTCATTGCTCGCAAGACAAGGTAAACAGTCATCTTGAAAAGCTTGTAAATCGAGTCCTGGATGTACAGTCGTACAGTGGTTTCCATGTTTGTTTGTTTTTTTACACTTTGACATTTAAGAAACTTAAAATGTTATTTAAAAAGTTGCCTTAAGATTTAAGAAGGGTTTGCTCTTTGTTTGACAAATCATCTTTTGGAATGCAATGGGTTATTCAAAATATTGTAAAGTATTGTTAGAATGTCATATCAAGGTCAACTTCGGAGGTTCTGCTGCATCAAAGTACAAAGGAGTCCAAAAAATGTACTTAGCTTAAGTAAAGGTAATCTTACTTTAGAATAATTTGGCTCAAAACTAAAAAGTAGTCCCCAAATGATAAATTGAGTAAGAGTAATAGGTATTCAATGAAAAACTACACAAGGACTGAGTAAAGTAACTCAGTATTCATCATTTTTTTCCCCTTGCTATTCCTCCCTTCTCTCCGTGTCATGTGCATATACTTGTGGCCAACAATGAGGCGCTCTAAAGCAGCCAAGCCAGCAGGCTGTCAGAAGGGAAGATGCATTATCACAGTGTAGGCATAGCTAGCTTGCTAACAGCGCATTGCAACTGCATCAGATGACCCCTGATGCCAAAATCAGGAAAGATAAAATGGTGAAAAACAGTTTAATGATATATCTCCACAAGTGAGTACTACATAGTTGTGGGTCTTTGCACATGTTTTCAGCAATTATCTTCAAACATTTATCATGCATTTTGAAAAATATATCTAAATTCATTTAGCAGCGTCTTTCATAAAATAACTACTCTGACGACGGAGTAAATGTAGCAGGTTACTCCCCACCTTTACTGTCGTACAGCGCGATGAGGTTTGTTCTGACATTCTGCACTTGCCTTTGAGCTGCTTATTAAATCACAAGTGATGAAAAGTTGAACCCAATTTAAATAGACCTTGAATAATAACACTGCCACTATCTTATTCAAAGTCATTGTGTCCTCCAAGTGCTTCATGCCTTTTCACTATACTTTATATCATCAAGGGCACTTGGAGGGGTACGGCCAGTAATCCTCTTTGATTAAACAGCAGTCCTGCGTTGCTTGCAGGACGCCCATGTTAGGCCGGCTGCGCGGTGGCAGAATAGCTTCAGTGGCAGAGTGGGGAGCAGTCGCTAGCTCAAATGGAGCTGGACGGTAATGACAAGGAGATGGAAAGAATGGCGGAGGAAGCACCAAGTCATCCCTCATTATCTCCGCTATCTTTTTGGGATGAAGCCATACTACATCCACTGGCACGACGAGGGAGAGGAGGACGATGGCGGAATGAAAGCAGAGGCATGACAGGAACGAAAACGCCATCAGCGTGTGTGTGACTATCCATCCATTATATATATGTATATATATATATATATATACTGTATATCACTATAGACTGACACGCAGCTTTTCCCGATTAGGAGGAGAAACAACAAGCAGATGAGCAGGAAATGAAAGTGAGACCTCCTAACCTCGTATGTTCAGAGACAAGAGACAAAAAATTAAAAAAAAGAGGCACATTCACACAACCACATCCACTACAAGAGCCGCTTTGAATTTTTTACGGCTCTAACAACAGGCACCATAGTACTTCCCAGTGGCAGAAAAACAAATAACTATCTTGGACTTCAACTGAAAATGTTGACAAAAAGTATTTAGTTATTTTGGGTTGTGTATATGTAATTAGTGATTGCCTTCACACAAAAAAAACTCCCGTAGAGATTTTTTAATGTGTGGCAAATATTTTGACAATTACATCTCGGAGGGCACTGACGGCAATCCCAGCCATCCCCGTCACGTTTGCCCAAACATTCTTATTTTGTCAGCTTTGACATGGAATCAAATGATATGCAAATCAGTCTGATGCTCCTCTCGTGGAGATCTTGTCCCGACTATGAAAATGCGCGAATAAACACAGTAAACATATGCACTGCACCTGGTTGTGATGTGCTGTTGTCATCATCCTGAGCCTCCAACACCAAAGAGAAGGACTTCTGTAAGGAAGAAAACACACAAAACAACATTTAAGTGTTTCATTTTCAAAACGGCACATGGTGTATTTGTTGGTTAATCCTGTACAGAGTCACATAAAGCATTCCAGTAAAATTGATCCATTTTAAATTCATAGCCATATGCGGAGATAGCAGCACACCTTCTATTGGTGACATTGAGCTTGCCGGTATATGACACATTACAGATAAGAGAGGGCCTGCACTCTTTTTCTGATGAATACATTCATGCCACACTGGCGTGCATATTGCAAAGCCTCAAACCAACATTTGTTATTATTCTGTGATTGTCGTCCCCCAAAGCACTTCGCTACGGTCACGTAGTTATTGTGAGAGCCAGAGTGGGGAGTAGAAGTGGAGAGAAGATGATAGGACGGAGGCGAAGGAGGACAGTGGAGCGCAAGAGGGAGACTGCGGTGTGAAAGGTGCGAAATGGCGAGGTGAAAATTGCCGTGGAAGACCTTCCTGGGCTCATACAACAACAACAACAAAAATCTAAGGTCATTTTGGCTCACAAGTCATCTCATTTGCATTTCTAAGGAATATAAATATACTCCCAAAAAGTGTAAATATTTAGTGCTCTAGTTTTGTAGACGCATCTGCTTGCTGTGGTGCAAATGCCGGCGGATCCTGATTTTTGCATCAGCGTAAGGCTTACGTGTGTTTGCCAATTCAGGCAATTCCAGTACCTTGGGATGCCATACTCATAAAGGTGAGAGCGACAAACACTGGAGAAATGATCAAATCAAGACTTAAGACTTGTTTCTACACTCTTGCATTCAGTTAGACCACACCTTGTTATGGAACTAGTCTCTTGCCCTGCCTCAGCCCCTGACATGTTTTTTGGCCTGTTTTACTGCAGCTTCCCTCACAAAATATGAAGACATTCAAGGAAATATAGTGATCGTAAACATTTATTTGCCTGTACATTGTATAAACAAAAGTAATCTGAGAGGCTCATTTGAAATACAAACAAGCTCACTGAAAAGAGGAGACGTTGCTCATGTCACTGATGCTTTGGGGCTCAATCAAAACATATCAGAACAGGTTGTATGTGCAATAATGTGTGAGTAAGGAAAGAGATGAAGGTGAAAAGGAGGGGAAAAAAAGGAGTAGATAGAGCAAAATAGACGAAATCACCAGTACAATGTTGAGATATGTGATGAAGGGAACAAAGAGGTCAGAGGGAGGGGAAACAAACACGTGGGGATATGAGAGAGTGGAAAGATTAGAGGGGATGACAAGAGCGAGAAAAGACAAGAAGATAAAACACACACATACTCACGCGCGCGCACACACGCACACACACATGGGCACACAAAGAGTATTTTCTAAGGCATGGCGCTAATAAGATGTGCAGGGCAGCAGTTCATTAAGGGCAACAGAGAGTAGGAAGCTCACAGGCAGACCAGCCATTAAAATTCATCATTTCCAACTTAAAACCGTGAGACCACACAGTCGAATATCATGAATAAATAGCCGAGGGAAAAAACAGTACAGTCCTGATAAATGATGCCATTATATAGTATGTCATTTTGTAAAAAAAAAAAAAAAAGTGTGTTTTTTGTTTGTTTGTTTGTTTTTAATCCACCCATCCATTTTCTGTTGCACATGTTAGGTTTAGTGAAGACTCTAAATTGTCCAAAGTTGTGAACATGATTTATTATTTGTTCACACGTGCCCTGTAATTGGCTGATAGCCATTTCAGGGTATAGCCGGCCTCTCGCCCAAAGGCAGATGGGATAGGCTCGGGCTCACCTGCACCACTAAGGACAATGTATGGAAAAATGTGCTGAAAAAAAAAAAAAAAAAGAAGGAAAAGTGACTAGACAATGTGAATGCTGAAAAGCTGAACTGGAATGCTATGGAATGAATTGAAATGTTGTGATATTGAATAGTGGAAATAATACATTATAATGGTTGGAAAAAGTCGCGAAATTTGAAAGAAGTGGGCATACATGTAGAGTAGATATTTCTCAATTTAGAAATATATTTAGAGAATCTGGGAAATTAGTAGCGTTCCCTGGATAAGAATAGAAATCTGGATAAGATTAATATTTTGAAGTTGGAACGATTTGAATCAGTCCAGAAATGTGTAATTAGGAGGTAAATATGTAAAAAAAATAAATGTGGGAATTTGTTTTGAAATTTTGGAAATAGGGTTAGTAATAGTAGGTAATAGTAATGACTAGAATAGTTTGAAGTTGGATTGGTTTTGCTCACTTAAGAAATCTACATTTAGGAAGTAAATGTGTACAAATGTCTTAATTTTGAAAATTTGTGAATGGGATTAGTTCCCAAATTACTTGAATGATCTGATTATTTTGAAGCTGGCATGATTTGAATCGTCAGGAAAATGTGGAATTAGAACGGTAAAGTGCGTAAAAACAACTTCACGTGGGAATTGTATATATTTTTAGTTCCCTGGACATCTGAATAAACTGAACATTTTGAAGTTGGAATGGTTTGTACTGATCAAGAAATGCGGGAACTGACGGGAAGAATATATGTGTAATATATCTTAATGTTGGAATTTTATTGAGGAAGATTTGATAAATGTACTGTGAATAACTTGCAATTCTGGAAATGTGGGAATTCGTGGAATGTAGGAACTAGTTCTTAAGGTGATTTGAATAAACAACATCTTGAAATTTTTGTTGAATGTCTTATCACTTGATTAGGGGGTTTTTTTGGTGAACATTTTGGAAATTTGAGAAAACTTTTGGGGAACGTTGAAAATAATAGCAGCCATGTTCTGAACTTTGGAATCTTTGGAACGCTGAATGATTTGAAACAGTTAAGAAATGTGGAATGAGAAAAGCGTGTCGAAAAAGTCTGGAGAATAATATAGTTTTCCAGAGCATTTCGGTGATTTAGAAATTATGTTTTAAGTGAAAAGAGAAGAAAAAATGGGGACAAAGAAAGAATTACGACATGTAACTGAGATTATGTCATTGCTCCAGGAAAGGCGCGTACAGGGAATTTTTTTTTTAATTCACTATGTTTGGAACCTCAGCAGAGGTCACGTTAACTACGACTCCCGACGAGAGCTGATAAGAGAATAAAAGAGGTTAGCGAGCGCTTCCTGAGCACCTTTCCAAAACACACAAACGGGCTACTGCTGTCTGACGTCAAGCACGCATTAACGAGAGAGAAGACGGAGCACAGACGAGGAAAAAAATATAAAAATGTTAAAAAAAAAGAATGTGGAGCACAAAGCGGGCAAGCGGCTGTTAACAAAATCTGCTAGGATCCCGATTGGTGTAGAACCATCTCATTCACAGTTTTGTTGTCTAAGTGGGAAATTACATCATGGGAAAATTTGAGTGTGGAACCAAACAGATAAAGATGCCTGTCAAAACACAGCTAAGAGTAGCATGGACCTCCGCCATGGCTTTAATACTGTAGTTGTCATGTGAAGAAGCTGGGCATTCCGTCCCCTGGGCGGAACGGTGCGTCCTTCTGTCCTGGACGGACGGCCATTTTTGGGACGGAGGATGGCACATGACATGTTGCAAAAAGCGACGGACTAAGCAAGGGTGGAGGTGGATTTTAGTCCGGCCCACTAATCGTCCCTCATGCGTGTGACGTGGTCACGAGGCAGCCAAAGTTCATCTCAACCGACTCGGAGAAATGGGTAAACAACAACACCACTAGTTACCCAACTGCGTGTCTTACTTGCAATGAGAATGCGGGACCGCTGTGCACTGTGCACATTCGGTCTGCATGGAGGAGAGAAGAAAAGGAAGAAGGAGAGGACGAAGGAGACGAAGAAAAAGAAGGAGAAGAAGAAGGAGGGCTGGCGTTTGAACGCGGGAAATTTGAAACCTGAATGCCGCAGCCGCTTCATTCGCGCACATCGGAAAGGGGAAGGGCTTTGCTTGGTCGTAGACGACCACTGGCAAAACAAAAAAAGGTTTTGACATCGCAACCAGGTGGCCGGCACTGTGCTAAAACTAATGCAAACAATATTGCTTGCTTGGTGAAGTTTAACAGCTGTAAAAAACTAAAGAAAGTAAGTAAAAACGCACCAGGTATAACAAGCTCCTCGCTCACGGTCCTCCAAACCTGGTCTCTTTTTTTCTTGTCCACCGAGTGGTAGTTGGCCATGTCATATAGCTTGGGATGTCCACAAACCACAACGATAAATCTTTTTGTATAATCTTTCCCAGAGCTGGGCATCGCATAACCGCCACTGCGTTCCGTCCTGCATATTTCTTCGACCACAGCCAATTGCCGTCGAGAACGTAATCTTCGCGTCACAAGCAGGCGACGCACGAGCAGAAACGCCGCCAAACAGAGAAAAAACAAAAACAATCTGATTGGCCAATCAGCAACTACGGCAATGAAATAAATGTAGAAGCAGGCGAGCATGGTGTCCCCCAAACAATACCATATAGCACATATGGAGTCTCATACAAACAATTTGAAGTCAACAAGCTAACACACATTACGTGTTTGTGAACTGTGTCAGGAAGCTGTTGAACACAGAACGGCCCAGACCTGGATTTGAACTTTCTCACCATGTCTCCTGTAGAGATCAGGGTCTGCTCTCAGAGTCTAAGCCCATCAAGGCTAGACACATCAGGGATTTTCAAATCAAATAGCAGGCAATTAGAAGTCGGCTCTTCCCTGAGGCTACGCTAAAGCCAAAGAAGAGGAGCATTAGAGCGGCTGGTACCGACTTCCCTCATTGAAACCTTTATTGACAACAGGCCAAATTTGCATTTAATGAAGATCTGAAAAGACTCCTAATAAATCTACTGCACTCCACTACTACTCTTCCCAGTACAGTATTAAGCATTCCCTCTCAACTCCCCAAACTCCCCCCCCCAACCCCCCACCCCACCCCACCCGCCTTTCCATCCATGCGGCTCAGACATGGGCCGGGTAGGATATCCCGACAAAGCCAGGCTGTACAAACACAGCTCTGCCACAGGAAGAACTCCCAACCCTGAGAAAGGAATTTCCCTTTACAACGCATGTCCACTGCATGCAACACGCACACACAAACCCACACATACTCAATATTTTACTGGCTCTCTATAAGAACCAACAAAAATTTGTCATTTTACACCAACAAAATCTGACAATTTGACAGCAAGAAATAAATCATTGAACAATAGAGACCATTGATGGTGCACTCTTACTCATTATCGCAGGTAGGGACTGGTGATATGGACTTAAAATCAAATGGCTATATTTTGGGATAATTGGTGCGATAGCATTACAATCTTGACAAAATGCCAGACAAAAAAAAAAAACACAACTCAAAATGACTGTATTGTAGTAGAACAATGTGAACCAATTGACGATAATTAGAAAAAAAACAGAGTGGCATGAAGTACAGATGAAAACAATGAAACAATTTTAGATAATAAATAGATGAGAAATCATTTAAAATATTATGCAGGAAGTCCTCAATTTAAAAATATACAGGAAGTCCTCAATTTAAAAATTCTTGGTGTACAAAAAAAAAAAAAAAAGAAAATACATTATAAAAATGGAAACATAAGATACTGTACTTAGCATTACTGCTGAGAGGTGGATGGAAAAGGAGAGGAGGGTGAAAAAGGCAAATATACTGCCGGTGTACAAGCAGACATGATTGAGACACGCCGCGCATGCTCAACCACAAGGAATACTATATATTATTTATTTATTTATTTATGTATATATATATATTGAGTAGAACCAAGTGATCACATGAGAGATGGATGCACCAAACACCAGACAGGACAGACAGACTGACCAACAAACTGTCTGACAGACCAATACCTTGACCAACCAACCGAATGACACTGACTGTTGTCAAGTCCAAAATGCAATAAATAAAGTACACGTTGGTGAAAATGAGACTGGAGGGGGAATTAGAAGCATATCTTAATTCAGCTGAAATCTTTTTTTAAAGACTCTAAGTCCTACGTTTTCCTTGATTTTTAATCAACTGCAAATTTTCTTCAAGCTATGAGGTATGGGTGTGTCCGTGCATTATGGATTCATTTAAGCAGTGGATGATTAGATTCCAGGTTTTGGTCTCCAGTGGTATTAATTTACTGCGAGAGGGGGGAAAAAAATCGTTGCATCAAGTGTTCCCACCATAGGCCGCAACATCAGCGTGTCTAATGAATTGAAGTCAGTCCATTAGCGTGTCGTACGCACGCTAAAGGAGGAGGCTAATTGACAATTAAACATGCGAGCGTGTACACCACGCAGAGGACATTGGATTCGCCTACTTTTTCGTGACCGTGATAATATGCAGCTGTGTATTTCACGTATTCGTGCACTTGCCAACTCTCACTTCGAGCGTGAGGAGGCCCAAGGCAATTACGCGCTCACACATATGCAAACGCGGTGGACGCACACACGCAGTTGTCATGACAGCGGCTTCGCCCGAGTCGGATTGGACAGCTCGCACTTCACCTGCACGCCAAGTTAGCGGTGGAGATACATGCATGGAGTCACGGCCATTATTATTCTGACAGCAAAAGCTCAGACTTGACGTTAAAATATACAGAGTGAGAATGCAGAGCTGTGTATGAGTGAGAGCATTTCACTAGTGTATGTGAGTGGAAAAAAAATCATTTGTGTGTAAGAGTGTTTCACGAGCATAATGGAAAAGCATTTCACAAGTGTTGAAAAAGCATTTCACCCGTGAATGAAAATGCATTTTAATAGTTTATGTAAAGGTGTTTTACTTGTATATGTTAACGAGAAAAAAAATGATTTTTGTGTAAAAACACTTCACCAATGATTGAAAAAACTGTTTTACTAGAATGGGAAAAAGCGTTTCACTACACATACACAATTTTAAGTTGTGCGCCAAAAAATATTTTATTTATCCATGCAAATGCCTTAGGGTATATTTATTGTAAACTTACTTAAAGCGAAATTCAACGCAAATATTTTTTTTTCAAGAATATGTTCTATGCAAGCCTATGCAATCACGGCTGACCTGTTTTCTGAATCTGAGTCGTGATTGATTATTGTGAGCAGTTGGGATGTTATTTTCAGTGGACAGAAGACAAAATGGCCGCCCCCAGAGATGGCTAAAAACGAGTGGATTAACACTTATCCCACAAACGCAAAATTTATCAGAATGCTGTGTTTCAACTAATGGGCTTGCTGGGAACATATTCTTGAAAAAAATTTGTTTGGGTTGACTTCATCTTTAATGGTTGGTCGATATAATTTTTTAATGGTTGATTATATAATATTCTTTTTTTTTTAAGTATAACACTTGCTAGTGATTTAATCTGTATATTTGTTCATATTTATCCCTCGTTGGCAACGTGTTAGCGTCATGCATAGCATGAACTACTGTTGCTGCCGTTAGATTGACTAAGTCTTCCTGACAATGTTCACATAAATGCCTCGAACATTTTTTTTGAACCGAGGTACCCGAAGTTTCTTTTCAGCCCTATTAGATAAAGTATCACGTTAGATTATTAGTTATTCGAAACACTGTAGAAGTCATTATTGAGTAACATGTTACTTAGTAACGCATAATTGGCATCGCTGTCCACGAGAGTATGTAAAGCAGTCTCTTGTAGTCTATATGTGAGGGAGCACATGAGAGTGTGTTTTACTACTGTGTGTAGAAATGTTTTTCAATTGTATAAATGAGCGCGGGGGGGAGGATCTGTTGTGCTTGTGAGAGTGCTTCACAAGTGTGTACGCAAAAGTGTTTACTTTTCACATGTTTTCACTTATGTGAATGAGAGCATTTCAATAGTGAGTGTGCCACTTTAATCCTGACGGGTCCTCATAGCTCCGTGTGCATTTTTTCACTTCATTTTTCTATCTCTCTCTGGCAAGTGTTTGGCTCAAAAAGCTGAAAAGGCATGGGATCGATTTCCACTCGGCTGAACTAAAAATAATACAACACTATCAGGCCACTGAGGGTCTCGCCATGAAAGACAAAAAAAGCACAAAAGCTCAACCTTGCCCAACGCGATTGTCGCATTGATGGATTTTTTTTTTTTTTTTTTTCACAGAAGCAAAGAAAAAAAGAATCAATGTCCTCTCTTTGTGCCTTTTTTTTTTTAGAAATAGAGACATGGCTTCACGGTTGCTGATTCCTTAAATGTTAATCTGAGAATATAATCAAGTGGCCAAGATCCCAACCCCTCAGGTGGAGAAAACAAACACACACCCGCTCCCATGACCCCGCCCCTCTGATTGCATATCTAGGTTCTTGCATTAATGCTGTTTTATGTCGTCAATTTGAACCATATCCTCTACCGCAATTTCCCTCACTGTGATGCTGTCAAGTAACAACAATAGGCAACATATGGTGAACATCATCAAAATGTTAACTCGCACACACACCCTTTTTCACACTCTACCTCACTACACATAACCTAATCATTTTTTTTCTTTTTTGTTCACAATTTCATAATATGGCCATTCACCCCCACCCCAAAGATGGTACAATTTATCGCAACTTGGTGTGACGTTGTGGGGTGTTGCGGCATTTGCAACAAACCATGCGCTGTTTAGCGCTTACAATGCATAAGTGTAGGCAGAGCGGCACATCTTAGAAATAATTTGAGTTTCTGACTCTTTGCCGCACGCCAACCAACACACTGCAATGGGAAAAAAAAAGTAGGGATCCTATATTGGGTGTTGGTGTGCTGTATTATTTTTCATTGAACCACAAAAATATGGCACGATTGTCAAGTAAGACGTAAATTTCCATCAAGAGGTGAAATAGGCGATAATCAAGAAGAAAATGTGGATAATATAATGAAGGATTCGAATTTTGACAACAGAGATTCATACTTGACATCAAAAACGGATGTGCGCGGAGAGGGATTTATTTATTTATTTAAAGTCTTAATGTGATAGCCAGCATATGGACTGGGGCTTCGGCTGACGTGGCTATTTTAGAGTGCCTCATTGTCGCGGCATGGAAAAGTCTCACCAAAACCAGGTGGGATATATTTCAGTTGCCAGAGGGTTTAAGCCAATATGTTTGTGTGGCTCAAACATGTGCTGTCATGAGTAAGTTTTAAAAAAAATAATGCTAGACGAAGTACATGCATTGTGTACCTAATATGGTTTGGTGTGACATCTAGTGGGTCCCACCCAAAAACACCTGTGCCCCCTCATCTCACTTCCTGCTTCTTAACACCCCCTCCGCAGGGCATCCTTCTCCACCCTTCCCCTCCCCTCACTTCCCATCCCGGTCATCCCCCTCCGCCCACACGGACCAAATGCCCTCGTCTCGCCAAAAGGGCCCCCGCGCCACTTCTCCTTTAAAACTTCCGCAGGAAATTACCTTGTCTAGTCGCTTCACATCCATGGAGGCACTTTTAGGAAGGGGCATTCGTGATGATAGACTGGGAGGGGTGTGTCTGAAAAATGGACTTGTTTTTTTTGTTTTTTTTACTTATATCTTTAATTTAGGGGGATGGAGCCAGTATAGGGAAGAGAGTTCTGTAAACTCTTTTTTTTATTGCAAAATGTGGGAAAGACCATTTTTACAACAGCAAAACTTGAAATATTTCCATGAATTGCCCAATTTCAAATTTTATAGAAGTTTGTTGACTTGACATTTGAGTTCACACATTTTTTTTTAACAGTGTACTAATGCTAAAATGGAGCCGACATAAGATGGACTGAAATATTGGCAGCCAACCACCCAACCACACAAGTGACCACATATTGATTGTTTGATTGATTGCAACTCAGTGCGCTGGGTCTAATCCGCAGGGACAACAATAATAAAGTAGCTCAACATCACTGCAGGGTAAAGATGTACGAACAGAGATTTCGGAGCAAATCGATGGCTGGCAGTGAAAGGAAAACATCAGCTGTAATTACACCTATGTAAGATATCACATCTGTGACTCAATATACGACACGGACAAGCACAGAGGGACAGACTCATTTCACACCATCTCCTTTGACTCATTTCACTCGCAACAAAATCCAATTTGCACACAAATTAATTCATTAAGAAAGCTTTCCCTTGAGATGATTGCGTGACACTTAGTGCACTTATCTCTTCAGCACACAACTCCTCCAAATGCACGAGGGAATTAACTCTCTCATAGTCTCCTCTCGACTATGATGTGTACGATCGATTCATGAGCTTTCCGTTGGGGTGTGCCTATAGCGGGGGGAAACCCAAACGTGCGAGTGTGTGCGTAAGAGTATCAGCGTACATTCAGGTATGCAGCGAGGCAGCGTGGGAGAGTCAATTAGAGCACAAAAGAGTGAAAGAGACTCCGCGGGGAGAAAGAAAGCTCCTCTCTTCTGTTGTCTTGGTTGGCTTCACATGATCACAGTGCCAACGCACCATGACAGTAGCATGGGGGCTTCATCCTGCTATATCACCTTTGCTCTGTGTGCGTTTCGGGCTAAAAATTCACCAAATATTAGCCCAAGTCTTCATTCAAGTCAATAACCAATCAACAGAACTAGATTATAGCCGCAAAATGTTGCTATTATCTCTCGGGAGGGAGTTTTTTTAAGTCTCCTGAGGACCAGAATATAGTTTTTGTCATAAATAGTTGTTAAAACTGTTAGTATAATGTGACATTATTATATGAGAGTTTTATGATCCATGGGAAAAAAAACAATCCTCTCTTCCCCATCTGGTACCTTTAATTAAATTTTTGAGAAACCACCACACTCAAGATAGATAAGCAATCAGAGACAGAAGGGATGACTGACGAGGTGTCAATCATTTTTAGCCTTGCGCTGACCTAAAACTAAGGTAGAATATGCACCGATGAAAAAATATATATATAATTTGCCCAGCCCTCATAAGCTAGCAACTGGGCATAAGAGTAGCAAACAGAACCAGAACAAAAACCTGAAATGATTCAGCAATGATTCAGAAACATAGCAACATTTCTGATCAAAAGCTACATTCTCACCTTTTTTTAAATTTCAAATTGGTTGTAAAAAACAAACAAATTACATTGGTAACATCTAGGGCTCTATATAGATGTAAAAACGGGCTTATCCTGATTTCCATGGCAACGCAAGCCTCGATGTGCTTATTGTTTAGTTCATCATGGCTGACCTTTTTTCTGAAGCTGAGTCGTGATTGGTCATTATCTGAGCCCTGAGCAGTTGTGATGTCATTTTCAGTCGACAGAAGTGACAAAATGGCCGCCCCGTGAGATGGCTAAACACGGGTGGATTTTGCTGCTTAACACATATTCCACAAAAGCAATATTAATCAGAATGCTGTGTTTCTACTAGTCGGCCTGCGGGGAACATATTCTTGAAAAAAATATATGTTTGGGTTGACTTCCGCTTTAAAGGGTTATAACTACCGCAACATCTAGGCTCGTTTTGGTTGAGTGTTAGCATTAAGCTAGTGGATTTCATAAGACACGTATTTGGTTTTGTTAAATAAATAACGTGTAACTGACTTAGTTTTGTGTTTTGTTTTGCAGTCAACATCAACTGGGAGTGACAATAATGGCAAGCACTTGGCCCCTTTTTTTGAAGAATTGTCACACTGCATTGTTTTTTTTTTTGTTTTTTTGAGACTTTGTAAATGTGTTGTCACGACCTATGATAGTCAACTCATAGCCAAAAAAAAAATTGATTAAGCGACTTCTCATATCTCTTTAAACTCAAACTCGGGTCATTCATAAGTCAAGGTATAACTGCTCTGCCAGTAAAGAATTTACAATAGGCCACAAATGGTCCCCCGGGCCGCAGTGTTAACACCTCTGATAAACAGTGGCATTAACAATTTTGGCATTTTGTCATGAACAATCTTTGGCACAGTTGCCGTGTCATATGAGTTTTGAATTCCATGCTTGGATCAAACGATTTGATATTAGATTAAAATAATTACTGGAAAAAGGAAAACAAAAAGAACTGTGATCAAGAGGAATGACAAACAGTAAAACAGTTGGGTTAAAATTACACAATTTTGGGTTAAATATGGACCGATACACAAATTGGGTCAATTCGACCCACTTTCTTGCATTGTTTTGTACAAAACAGCCCATTTTTGGGGGGTTGTTTTGTCCTAAACTACCCATTTTTGGGGTTGTTTTCTGCAAAAACAACCAAGAAAGTTGGGTCATATTGACCCAAGTTGTGGATTGGTCCATTTTTGACCCAAAATGGTGTTATTTTTAACCCAACTATTTTTAGTGTGTTGCACTTAGCTTAGTCATGCATCGGTTCTCTTTGTTTGGGATGTAGCTCAAATCACCGCTTTTTCTGTTTACTCACATGAAACGAGACAACCTCACATTTCGTCACTGGAAAAATAAAAAGGACATTATTGCATCTTGCTAACATGAGAACCCACATTTAATGTAAATTGCTAGAATGAGGAATAATAATGATGTGGTCAGTTATTAAATAAAACACTGACTGACTCCGCTACATCAATGCTAATATACAATGGGGGAACTACATATACGTAGGCACATGGGCTAACAATTAGCATCTATGTAACGGTATTGTTCCTCTTTAAAAGCGACGGATATCTGAACGCAAACAAAAAGCAACAAATGAAGACAGACAATATAACAATACTCACAGGCATACATTATTTGTAT
Source organism: Filicampus tigris (assembly GCF_054856515.1). Classification (NCBI taxonomy): domain Eukaryota; kingdom Metazoa; phylum Chordata; class Actinopteri; order Syngnathiformes; family Syngnathidae; genus Filicampus; species Filicampus tigris. The sequence goes on from NC_141223.1 coordinate 19,018,222, forward strand.
TCATTGAATAACTACCAGTATTACTGCTGTGGTGACAGATGAGATCAGTGTTTTGAGTTACAAGCATGATCAATGAATGAATTCTACTCATATGTCTAGACACCGCCATATAAAGACCCACAAAGTAAAATATTTCATGATTTACTTTTCAATCATTAAAATTAAAACACCCACTATTTCACCTCAAGGAATATTACATGAAAAACAATCAAAATGTTTTTAGAATAGTATGAGTTTCGCTTTAATGACTTAATCAAGCTACTGATATAAACAAACTTTTCTAAAATATTCTAATTTGTATGAGTAGAAAAGAGTCACATCAACAAAAACAAGATTTGGGTTACAGAAAAAAAAAATCAGAGATTTGAACTGCAAGCGTAACTATGAAACTACAATCCATGAGTCAAGAATATCATACTGCTAATTAAAAAGAGCCTGTTGATAAAAAGTCCATTGATAAAGATTTTATAGTGAGCAGAGTGTGAGCCTGGAACAGCATTTCAGTCAACCTTCTAGTCACTACAATAGGTAGACCTACACAATTTCAAATTTGTATATAAAATAGGCTGATGCAAAAATCATTTCAATAAAGTACTTTTACCATTATTGTATTTTATTTTTATGAATAATTTCATTATCATTAACTAGCCGAATATTATATAAAATAAAAAGTACAATTGTTATTTTACTAACTTTTTATATTTCATGTAAAATAGTTCACTTCCCTCATGAAACAAATAAAATTACTGCTGATTTTTGTTTTGGTGGTGGTTCATATTTATAGATAATTTGCAATGATTAATTAACAATGATTATTGATTATTTACAATAGATAATTTTAGTCATTTATATATAATTCATCAACAAAATAAATAAATAAATTCTAACTAACCAATTTTGGGAGGGGGGTTGAATTGATGATGAATGCAACAAGACTCTTGATCATGTAAATGCTCAGTTGGCCGAATTAAAGAATGGAGCTTGGCATTATGTGATCTAAGGAGATCCAAATAAAAAGTGACAATTACATCAGTGTGTACACCAAGCTTCGAGCTCACGTTTCCCATGGGGGAGAAAAGAACTAGTGAGTGAGTGAGCTCACCTTTTCTCACAATGAGCATGCTCACCCCCTCACCTGAGGGGGATCAGATTCTCCCCCTGAGAGACCCCCCCGGCCAGAATGCATTGACACTTCCATGTTGACTCACATTTAACCGATCTCAAAAAATGCGGCTCGGGCACAAGAGAAAAAACACAGACACAGGATGGTGTGATGCACAATGCAATCAACGCACACTAACAAGGGTAATGAGTTCTGCTAGAATCAATCAGCTAATCGGGAGGATGTGATTCAACAAGAGAAAAGGCTCACTGTGATTAACACAGGTGTGCGGATGCAAAGGCATGGATTTAATGCAATATTGGAACATCACTTTTGCATTTTTGTGTTGCTTTTGACTGCTAATGACAGTGCAAAGCAACGGAGTGGGCGTGAGTGTGCTTTGAATAAAAGGTAGACTGACTGGTTGAATAATCCATACATTTCCTAGTAGTTACACATATTATGGTCCTAATAGAAGATTAATTACTCTGCTCAGATGGACACAAAACATAAAAGTCAGCAAGTACACTGTTCAATACTACATCGAGTGGGACTGATTTCATTATGTTTCCTGAAATTGTGAAACCATGTATTAACTTTTGTATTGCCTTTTCAGCAGCTAAGCATCAAAACTTTGAAAAAGCCCACTAAACCTATAATCCTCAATGTAATGACAAAGTCAAATATAGAAGGTAGAGCAGCGAGTCTATTATTAGAGTTGAATGCTAATGATTCACTCAGAAGGCTACACTTAGCATTGCCCGTTCAGAAGCTAATCATCAAAATTTCACAAAAAGTCACTTCGTGACTTAAATCCCCTCAACCATTTAACAGCGATAATGGTCCTCCTTGGTGTATAAACATGAGTACCGGTACTTAGTAGCTCAAGTAAAGTAACGCACAGTAGCTACAAAAGGAGCGTCTTTTTGAGTCAATGCTAAAGCTCTGAAGGCTACACCTAGCAGTCTTTTCAGCGGCAAATCATCAAAACATACAAAAACTATTTGTTGAATGTAATCCCCTCTGGTCAAGGTCATCAATGTAAAAAGAAGCCGATAGGAGCACAAGGTAGTAAAAACAAAAAAACTTAAAAGGGAGATTTTTACATTAATTAATAATTAAGTATTATAGTTAATGTTAATGCTAGCAGCTTTGTGGCTTTAATCTCCTCAAACATTTCGAAGTGATAATGGTACTCAATGTAAGCAACAAGTAATAGCTGGTACAAATGAATTAAACTTAGTAAAAATAATTAGGTTAGCTAACACTAATACATTCACTATGACAGAACTGGCCAATTGACGATAAAGCATACGTTATAGCGGTTATACAACACAAATGGCGATGGTCAAAACCACAGGTCTAAACTTGACCAATAATAATTATACAGCAAGCATCAGGGGATAAACAAATACATGAAGGAGCTCATTCAGGGGACAGAGAGTGTAGCAACAACACCTCTATTGTATTCATAGTAACAATTTGCAAAGTGTCACTTTTTTCCACAAAATAGGCTACATATTACACGCACACACCCGCACGCACACACACACAAAATAAAAATAAAAGAATAAAACTTCATTGCAATATGGTAAACACACATTTTAGGGACAAAACTATTGGTACACCTGGCCATTAGGCCAAAAGGAAGTGACAATGGAAGTAAGTGGAAGTAAGGGTAATTGTTGGTACCCTTCATTTGCAGGCATATGCCTTTCCAGGAATTTTAGTTCCTGTTATTGGAGTTGTATGACTTTTTGGACGACTGTGACCAGACAGGGTCTGCCGCTTTGTAACATGTTCTTTATAAAATGGTACCTCGACTTTACACTCAATGGGAACTAGTGGGTGCAGTCCAACCCCTCTTTGATTCAATAATTGATTGATTGATTGATTGATTGGTTGATTGATTGATTGATTGATTGATTGATTGATTGATTGATTGATTGATTGATTGATTGATTGATTGATTGATTGATTGATTGATTGATTGATTGGGAGGAGTGTCAAAATACTTTTGTCCATGTTGTAAATATTTTCAACACGGAGGCCGCTGGTGTTACGATGTGGCATCTTTTGAGTCAAGAACGATTTCCACTGTGAGTCAGTTAAGCGCGATGGACCTGAGCGGCGTCGGTCGGTTTAAAAGGGAATTTCCCCAAGCAGATAAAGTGATAAAGTCTTTGTCGTCCAGCCCCGCTTGGCAGGGAGGGAAAGAAAAGGAATCTGAACTCTGCCTCTGAGGGTCATTGTTATTCCAGCCAGCCTTGTTTGAGTGTATTGTTGTGCTTGAAGCTTAGGCCGTTACCTTGGTAACCCCACAGATAACCAGCTCTGCCCCTGTACTTACTGGCCAGGCGTATTTGAAGGGAATGACAATGAGTCCATTAGTCCCATCATCTCCTCCTCCTCCTCCATCATGACTGCGGCGGTGGAGCAACTGGGAATTTCCTCCCAGGATCCCTGTGCTGCCCGAGCCAAAGGTGCAGGCTCCGGTCGGGACCACGCGGGCCTGGTATTCCTTGAGGCAGGCTTGGAAAAAAGTGTCACACTGGTCTCGAGACGAGCAGCGCTGCCCGCCGCCAACCGGGATGTCACAGCAGTTTCCGTTCAGAAGCAGTCCATTGGGGTTCTGATAGTGGCGGATCTGCAGCTCGAACATCCCCACCATGCACACCGCCTGACAAAACAGACAGACAGAAAGCTCATTCACTCTACATTAAAATCGTCACGTCTCTAAATCGTTACTTTTCGGCAAATTGAAAAAAAAAACTGTGTTGCTCGAGTCGAAAAAACAATGCAAGTATTTACGCTACCATTGATTAAAACAGCAAAATAAAACAATGAGCTGATTAAGCAGTGTAATAGATGGAAATGAATCCATACACACTTACAGTAGCTTCATAGCTGACCAGTTCCTTCAGCAGCATCAATTTTTAACAAAACAGGTTTACACCAATGTATGTAACTTAGCAGTTTTCATTCATCATTGCCTAAAAACATCCAGCCTGTCGATCTTAAGCCGACATAATGCCGCATATGGCTGCCGCAAAATAGGCCCCAATGCAAGCGTGGCGGCTTTGGCGGACATGATGTGCCTGTGCCGAAGCGCCTTGCCTGCCCCATTGTTCCAGTACAGTGGTGCCTTGCCTTCCTCTCAAAATTAATGGAAAGGCCATCAAACCATTTCATCCATTCAAAAAAAAAAACATTAATTAATTGAAAAAAAGAAAGAAAATGTTTCCAATGTGTATTTTAATGAGGACATAATATTATACTTATACAAGTGACAGCCCATTTATAAAAACATACTGTAATTACATATTTGAATTGAATTAAAAAGAGTTCAACTGCATCAGTTGAATGGCCGTTGTGGTGCCCTTTAAGGTGTGCCTGCCTCGGCCACCTGGGGGCAGACAGACGCATATCGTCGCTGTCCGGTGGAAACCTTGTATGTCCAAATATGATCAAATTCTTTTTTTCTTCACATATCGATACTAATGGTCCGTCCCTACTTTGTCTGTAATTTCTATGCAATTTTTGCCAATTCAAAGCCACAGTTTTTTTCCCATCAATATTGAATTACTTTTTAGCCTTAGCAAAGCGATTAGCCACCAAGTATGACGCTCTCAAGGCACTTTGTTGTATTTTTTTTGTTTGGCGGTGTGTCTGCTCGTGCAGCACCTGTTTATGACGTGCAGACTACGTCCTCGACGCCGATTGGCTGTCGCCGACGGGGGCTGGGCCGGGACCAGGTGGTCGATTAAATATGCAGGACGGAACGCGGTGGCGATTAGGCAATGCCCAGCTCTGCTTAAATGGTTGAAGCATTACATCTCAGATGCTATTTAAGATAGTGGGCAAAATCGCTAAGCTCTGTGTTTGTTGTAAATATGCGAGGTGTAAATCTCTTTGGTTTATGTTTAGTTTGACAGCATTAAACAGCTTGAAGCCTTTTTTGGAGTGAATTGTTTACTATTATTAAATACTAGTATTAAATACTAGTATTAAATTAAATGGCTTGAGTTCACTGCCGCTATACAGTGCTTGGATTTCAAGTTAAAGTAAAAAAAAAAAATAATAATAATAATAATTGCTCCAACGTTAAATGAAGACTAAATTTTCCATAGGTGTGAATACGTATGTGAATAGATGTTTGTCTTCAGTATATTTTCCCTGTGATGGGCTGGTGACTTGTCCAGGGTTTATAGCCTGCTTTCATCACCTTATCCATGGCTCTAACAAGGACAAGACTATAGAAAATAATGGATGGATGGATATCTTCTCACTCTTTCTCTTACTGTAAAAAAGCCAAGAAAAATACACTTTACACTTTGGATGCCCAGTGACTTGATGTCTCAAAAGACTTTGCAGACATATTAATGAGCCAAACCACTTTTATGTCATTCTACTTTGAAGGTTCCGTTGTATGACAATAATCACAAAGTGCTCTTTTCTTCAAACTGTCAGTATATGACAAGAAAATGAATATACACTGTACTATATATTTTACGGGGGCCATCAATTTAAATGAGGGCCTGTTAGCTACAGTCTGCAGGATTTCAATGAATTCTGTTCAGAAAGTAACGCCAACATAAATGTGTAAAGCAGCTAAAAGTGGACATTTGTAGCATATAGTGTGTATCAGTGGAATTAAATTAACATCTTTAAAAGCAGTCCACGGAAACAACACAAATTTCCATTCACTACTACAGAGCAGTTGTGTCAAGATCTACAGTACGTAGTTTAAGTAGGACTGTCAAATAAAATACAATATATATAATGTATGTCCCTGTTTATTGTTGATTTTTGACAGTGGAACCATTACTTTATTTTATGTAAAAAACCCATCCATCCATTTTGTATACCGCCCCTCCTTTTCAGGGGCGCAAGGAGCCAGAGACTGAAAAGCGGACTACACTCTGGACTGGTCACCAGTGGGACAGATAACCATTTACCGATGCTGATCATCTCCAGCTTCACCACCAAACGAACATGAAAATCTAATAACAAAAAACCACAAGAAATGAGTCTCTAAAAATTTTACATATAAGCACTAGATGGTGGCAGCAATTTTAACACGCTCATTTTCCAACAAGCTGCAGTCTGGCAGATAGTGAGCAATTCTTCAAGACAGAGGTTTCAGGCTGTTTATTGCCACTTCCGGTTTAAGTTGATTATTTATGATCAAAGTAAACATAAAACAAAAAGAAATATACATTGTGAATTGAAATCAACCACATAACTTATACAAAATTGTGACAGCTTAATGCTAAGGTACAATATAAAATGTTGAAGAGTGGCTAACAAATCTAGCATCGATGTTGCCGTAGTTAAAAACTTTTAAAGGGAAAGTCAAGTCAACATTGTTCTTTACGATAATATGTTCTGTGCAGATTAATATTGTGCTTGTGAAATATGAATTAAGCAACACAATCCACCCATTTTTATCCATCTCAGAGGGCTGCCATTTTGCCATTTGCTGTCGACTGAAAATGACATCACATTGACATTGCGTAAGGGCTCAGCTTGCGAATGTCACATGACCAAACCCATAAAACAGGTGAGCCGTGATTGGTCGTTACCTGAGCCCTATCGGTTTAGAGCTGTCTGAAAAGTCGGCCTATTGAAGACCTCAACTATGTATCATTAATAGCCTGTCAGCAAAGAGTGAGGGAATAACACCAGAAGGACATAAGTTGAATTAACGTCAACATCAAGTGACCTCCAGCTGAGGAGCAAGCCATCCAAATCATCAACACTGGCTGCCGTGCAACATAATCCTATGATTATCTTTTCTTTTCTCCTCCGCTGTGTCACAACCGCGCCCTTCATAGTTTTCACTCTCCTGTTAACGGAGGCCGCCTCCTCTTTTCCCTACATGGGAACAAGCTCCTGTCATTTCTGTTTCTTTGGCTACACCACTGTGTCACCATTCTTCTTTTATTCGAGCTCAAGATGGATGGAAGACACACACACACACACACAGGCAGGACTTAATAAGATCCCCTGAGATTTTCAGAGCAGAGGGTCGCGTGTATGTGTGTGTGTGTTATCTGTCTGGGTGAAACAATGGTGTTGCCCACAATGTCTTCAAAAAGTCCCCCAAAAAAATGTATCACATCCTCTCCCCCGACACGCACATTATCTTTGTTAGCCATCAAACATTCTCGCGCAACAGTGAACAAAATATAGGGAACCCCTGTTGAGGCATAGTTAATCACAGACAAAACAATGTTATACATATAAAAAGCACAAGACAATCTGTGTGTCAGATGCAGACCAAATTTCAAGCACAATATGAGATGTTTAGTGATAGGGTAACAGTAGGAGGCGGTCCATGAATTTCCCTCAGGGCACAATCCACACTAATTAGTAGTTAAAGCCCAAGGATGGAGTGAAAATTGCTTGGTTTCTTAAGTGAGGTAGATTAGCCACAGAAAAAGTCGCAAGAACCCTTGCCCGAAACCGCACAGGAAAGCTGCAATTTTGGTTTGAATAGGCCATTTGAAGGTCATTTTAATAATTTCAAGGAGTACTCAAAAACGTACTTGGAGTCCTGGAGAGTACATCCAACTTGGACCAAATTAGAAAAACGTGCTAAACAATGGGGTGATGATCATTTGTGAGAAAATTTCAGTTTTTGTCCTTGCATGTGGCTGGTGCGTACTGGAGAAGTTGGGTGACTGCTAAAAGTCAAGTCGACAGGAACTCCACATGATCAAGCACTTGGGGACGGAGGCAAGGGAAAGCTGCCCCAAAGGAATTTAACCTGGACCAACCAGAACCAAGGATCCACGGGACGACTGTCGGTCTCGGTTGGGTTGAGATGGAGAGACAGAGAAGACGTAATGAGGGTAAATAGAGAAAGCAGGATGGCGTCATAGTTGCTGGAAATGGGCCTCTAATACACCTATGTAGATATTGCACCAAAAAAAGACATTTGCAGCTAGAATTGTCATTTACCACATTAATAGTGTATAAAGTGTATTCCTGATTAGTTTAATTAAAGTTCCATTCATTGAAAAAAATGCTTTTCTTTCAAAAATAAGGACATTTCTTGGTGACCCCAAACGTTTGAGCGGTAGTGTATACAGTGTTACCTCTACTTACGAACGTCTCTTCATACGAAATTTTCAAGTTACGAAACGCATCAACAGGAAAATATTGCCTCTTGTTACGAAAGAAATGTCAGGATACGAAAGGTAAAAGTATGGGCTGCTACTTGCAGCTCCAGAGTTTCCTGAACGCAACATACTCATAGCTGCTCTGCCATTGGCTATTACCTAGCATCTTCCTGGCATCCCATTGGCTAAGAGGGACATAAACATGTGTCTATGTGTGTAGATAGACAGCTAGATAGATATATGTGTGATAGATATGTCTATGCAGCGTCCTCGTCATTCGCCCCTTGAGCCATGATCTGTTCCGATAGTTTTACGTGAATTAGAAACGAGGAAAAGAAAAAAAGGAGAAAATCGTTTTTTTTGTCCATACAAACAAAGCAAGTGATAATAAAAAAGTATGAAAGGGGGATGCGTTTGGTTGATCTCGCCAAAGAATATGACCGTAATGTATCGACACTCGCTACGTTATTAAATCAGTTGTTTACAAAACGCCAGGCAAAAAACACTTCTGAGAGAGAACAGGAACCAAAGTGGGCAAAAACCGATGAGGACAGCAATTAAAAGGTAAATGATGATCATTTTTATTCTTTACTCTATTCTTTATTTTTACATTATGCACAACTCTCATTTATTGTGCAATAATGTAATTGTAACATGTATTTGTTACATGTTTCGATGCATTTTTATGCTTTATAAAATATTTATGTCTGAATATTGGGGGGCTTGGAACAGATTAGCGCATTTACATGTAAAACACGTCTCTACTTACAAAATTTTCTACTTTGTATTACTTTCTACTAAAATTTCTTCCAGAACCAATTAATTTTGTAAGAAGAGGTACCACTGTATACATATATACAGAGAGAGAGAGAAAGAGAGAGAGAGAGGGAGAGAGAGAGAGAGAGAGAGAGAGTCCATTGATTCATTTTCAATCCCGCATATCTCGTTCAGTGTTGCAAGGAGCTGGAGCCTATCCCAGCCGGCTTGGGGCGAAAGGCAGACTACACCCTGGACTGGTCGGCAGTCAATTGCAAGGTGCATATAGAGAGCGGCTACGATTGGCTGGCAACGAGTTCAGGTGTACCCTGCCTACCGCCCAAAGTCCGCTGGGATAGTCTCCAGCACGATCGCGACCCTCGTGAGGAGAAGCGGCTCGGAAATTAGATGGATGACAGAGAGACAGAAACATTTCACACTGTCACTGAGAATGTTGAACTGAACATGTTGCCTGCATGGAATATACGCAAGTGTACCACTCAACACAATCAGCTATTCAAAGCATCCATCCATCCATCCATCCATCCATCCATTATCAATACCGCTTATCCTCACAAGGGTCGCGGGGGCGTGATGGAGCCTATCCCAGCTGTCCTCGGGCAGTAGGCGGAGGACACCCTGAATTGGTTGCCAGCCAATCGCAGTGCCCACAGAGACAAACATCCGCACTCACAATCACACCTAGGGTCAATTTAGAGTGTCCAATCAACCTACCTTGCATGTTTTTGGAATGTGGGAGGAGTACCCGGAGAAAACCCACACAGGCACGGGGGAGAACATGCAAACTCCACACAGGGAGGCCGGGGCCGGGATCGAACCCACGACCTCTGAACTGTGAGGCGGACGTGCTAACCAGTCGACCACCGTGCCGCCCTATTCAAAGCAGAGCATTGCAAATGAAATATATGTAAATGAACAGACAAATTCAAAGGCCAACAGTCATTGTGCAGCATCTGTTTGACCCAGTCAAGCAGGTTACAAGCTCTTCCAGATGTTTAAAACAGGATTCTATTGTCAAAGGAGACTCCACTCCTAGTAACCACCTACTCACACGTTCCCCTTTCAAATGGCAGACATGTATTTGCCTATCCCAACTGAGAGGCCATTAAGTGGGACTTCATTCCACGCAAGATGTAAGAAAGTCAGCAATGTGAAGCACTACATCAACAATGGTCCACTTTGCCATAACGAAGCAGTCACTTTTAGAATTTGGACCCTATTTTTGTACCCAGCGCACGTCTAGCGCAAAGCTCAGTCTAGCTGTATGCATGGGTGGACTTTTCCTTCTTTTAGCATTTTTGTAAACGCATGCTGGTAGAAATGGGCAATTGTGCCATTGTGGGAGTGAACACAGGTGACTTGATTCCCAGCCATTAGAAAGGGGCTCCTTTCATTCATTTCATTCCCTTTATATTCAGCGCCGGAAAGGAATGTTGATAAGGAACTGCAAGATCTCCACTTGCAGATGATGTAAAGTTTTCTGCTGTGAAGTGGACACTTGGAGACCGTCTTCCAAACCCGATTATGCGCCTGTGTGTGACTACCCCGCACCCCCTCTCCAAACACACACACACACACACATGTGCGCACACACGCCCAAGACTCAGATGCTAGTAGTGTGTTTACTTTTAATAAAACACACACATATTGTGCGTGCGCACACACACACACACACACACACAGTGGCTACAGTACATAGAACACCTCTGGGCCTGCCTCACAGCCTGACAGCTGCACAGTATAAAGTCAGCATTTCAAGACCACACCACACTCATTCTTCCAAACGGCACAATTTTTTTACCATTTTTACTCTCTAAAACCCAACACCTAGATGATGCATCACATAGATGATGCATCAAAATGACATCATCATTGGCCAGTTCATTATGTACACCTCTGATCCATACATTATGCTTTGACAGATATAACGCTCACTTTTGATTCAATGAAGTTCATTCTGTCTCGACGATAAAGACGAGTCACACGCCATCATGTGACACTGAAGAAGGCGAAAGACTGCTGCCGAAACGTGCCAGGTAAATGACAACCTAAAAACCTGTCTGAGATAAAAGAATCAACGATTTCAACGCTCACTTTTGCTTATCTGGTTAAACGACGACAGGGGTGAAATATGAATGACGCCTGCGTTTGTGATTCGACAATGCTGCAGATGAGCCGTCCTTCTCTTCTCTGCAGTATAGTGCCCGCAGACACCAGCTAGCCTTCAAGAACCACATGAATAGCCCGCGGGCCAGTTCTAAACGTAGACCACCAGTGATGAGACATTATGATCTCTTTGCAATGTTGTAGAAATGATCATTTGAAAATTTGCAGAAATTAATAGAAATAAAGTGTTCCACATTGATATTAACTCATTCCTACCTTTTTAATTCTGACAATCAGTGTTATAATTAATTTTTCTTTCAGGACTGTGTATGACTGCTGCATATCTATATGTCACCTGGAATCTACCCTAGCTGATTTTGGGTGAGAGGCGGGATACAACCTGGACTGGTTACCGGCCAATCACAGGTTATGTGTTGGCGTAACAAAGAACCAGACAACTGGACATGTGACCTTGTGGGTCTCAAGGCTGGAAAATGGGGCAGTTAAATATCTGGGTAACATGGAGCCTATCCCAGCTGACTTTGGGCGAGAGGTTGGAGATTGCCAGCAGATTGCAGGCTACTGTTATGGGTTGGCATTAGTGTTGCACGGGATACTGGTACCAGTACCATACCCTGATTTTTCGGCATCAAAAACGGCTCGATACCACTTTTTTAAACACGGGTACTACATTTTTATTTTTTAAAAGCATGCGGCTCACCAACTCTGTCAGTTGGTCAACCCAAACATTTTTTTCAAGAAAGGTTCCCGTCAAGCCCACTAGTTGAAACACGGCATTCTGATTAATTTTGCGTTTGTGGAACAAGTGTTAATCCACTCATTTTTAGCCATCACAGGGGGCGGCCATTTTGTCTTCTGTCGACTGAAAAGGACATCACAACTGCTCACAACGACCAATCGCGTCTCAGATTCAGAAAACAGGTCAGCCGTGATTGGTCGTTGTGAGCAGTTGTGATGTCATTTTCAGTCGACAGAAGACAAAATGGCCGCCCCCAGAGAGGGCTAAAGACGAGTGCCTTTTGCTGCTTAACTTATACTCCACAAACGCAAAATTAATCAGAATACCGTGTTTCAACTAGTGGGCATGCTGGGAACATGTTCTTGAAAAAAATATGTTTGGGTTGGCTTCTACTTTAAGTGGCACGCCTCCTTCTGCATGTGGAGATAAAGATGGCCTCAAGCAGTGAGTGAAGCGCCTGCTGCTCCACCGCTCGCTGCCCCTCCGCTCCTCGTGGAAATGCATGACGCACTAATATATGGAACTTTTTTGCTTACATGGCCAAAAGCCATGGGAATTGGGAAGCCGAGCAACATGACAAAGCACGTTTGTAAAAGGCTTGTTTTAGAACTACCGTGGCTCGAGGTGGGAACATGTACAATCTGGCTTAGCACATTGTTGATTGGTGCATACATGTAAACATTATGCTTATAGAAACATAGAAATGTAGGCATTGATCTCATTATTTAAAAAGATGTCGTTCTTAAAATCTGAATTGCTAATTCTGTGTCCAAATGACAGACAGATGCTATAAGCTGCATGTCTGGCCATGAAAATGATCACAACCTGCTCAAAGCTGCATTAAAGTAGATGTCACACAAATGGATCTATAAACTTCTGTGCACATTTTCTACTAGTGACGTTTAAAAAAAAAAAATCAAAAATTCTAATTAATAATTAATAAGAATTCAATAATTAAGTATAGTATATTTATCTCACTCCCCACAAGCGTTTAACACTGTTTAAAATGTTATTTTCTTACCAAGCATCTCCTAATATTTAGAATTAATAACACATTTCTTAAAATTTGAAGTTCTTCTGTGAGTTTTAATTTTGATGCTTTTGCTGATTTTAGAGTTTTGTCGAGGGTACCGTTTCGGTACCGGTATCAAGGTATTTTATGCAAGTATAATATCGAAGTCAAAATTTTGGTATCGTGACAATAGTTGGCATAAACAACCAGAAACCTAGGCATGTGGCCTTGTGGGTCTCAAAGTTGGAACACAGGACAGTTACATGTCTGTGTAACCTGGACACTGCAGCTGACTTTGGATGAGAGTCGGGAGACACCCTGGTCTGGTTGCCAGTCAATCGCAGGGCACATGTAGACAAATAATCACCTAGACAGTCTTCGTATGAGACTTAAATGCATATTTTTGAAATTTGGGAGGAAGTCAGAGTACCTGGAGATAACACAGGCAAACGTAAGAAAACCTGCTGGCTCCACGCAGGGATGCTGGTGCCAAGATTCGAACCATTAACCTCAAAACTCAACTATACACAATAATGAACATGAAGATTTTGTAAGGCACATTTTTTTGTTCGGTTGCTGTATTGGAATCTCATGAGCCCTATAGTGAAGTGTCAAATGTGTGCTCATACTGAACATTGTGCAATCCATATACAGCTGTCCTAGTCCATTGGCATTTTCTGACAAGCATAAATCAATTGTCAGAGAAAATACTGTAGTAGGCTACAAATAATTACTTCATAAGAATAATCCTGGAAAGCAATTCCCATGGTGTTTACATCCACGCATGCTGTAAGGATTAGTGCGGTTCTCTGAATAAGAACAACAGGTGGGCAGAGCGCCACAGAAGTGAACCGGTACAAAACGTACGACAATAGGAGACAATAACGGGCAAATGTGAATTTAAACAGAATAGTCAACAAAGTGTTTTAAAAGTCAGCTGGTGTGCTTTAAGTGTTGCTGGAAATAGCACTTAATCGGCGGCTTACCTGTGGTTGCAAGGCGAGCGCGACAAGGAAGATCACAACCCGCGGCAGGTGGAGGCTCCCCGGGTGCGCGGCGGGCTTCCCGGTGACGCTCCTGTGCTCCGGCCGAATTGTGTCTTCCATCCCGGCGTCGGAGACGGCGATGCCCCCCACCCGCCTGCACTCCTATTCCGAAGCGAACCTTAGACACCCCCACTGGTTTCCACTTACTTCATCCCTGTATTGATCTCTACAAGCCGGGCGTTCACCTGCTTTCCCCCTGAAAGGTGTGCTTCCGCAAACGCACCACGAGCATAAACGCACCACCGGAGCGTGGTTATGGTTCTCCTTCCTCTTTAAAGCGGCTTTAAAGGTCCAATCTGGCGGAGAGCTGGACTTGAACTCTCATCCCAATTAGGTCACTCTCCCTCTCTCTTCAAGGCTGATCAATCAAGCCCGATGCAATCGAACATCTTCCGATTCTAGCCCATTTTTTTGTTGTTGGTCGGCCTAAAGTTTTTTTTTTCTTTGTGCGGTCCTCATGCAAAAAGCAGCCGGCTGGGCATTTGTCAAGCGTATACAGAGCCTGGCGGCGAGTCAATGTGGGAAACAATGAGAGAGAGAAAGAGAGAGAGAGAGCGAGAGAGAGAGAGAGAGAGCGAAAGAGCGCACGGAGGGTGTGTCCTGAAGCAGGGACTATCAGTCTTTCAGCGTCGGTCCGGAAGATTCCCAGTGCTGACAAAAGCTCCACTTTCTATCTTTGCTCTATAACTTTGCTTCGTTACGCGTCACATTGGCGCCCTAGTCCAGATTATCCATGCGTAAAGATTTTACGCAATCCACTGTAGCCTCTGTTTGTTGTCCATACATCAAAAAGCTTGCCTGTGTGCCAATTAGCAGCGGAGCTGCAGATTGACACCGTCTGGACCCCGGGGGCCCCATGTGTTTTCACCCTCCTGTCCCCCAAACCCCCAACCTTAGACTAAATAATCTCATTTGAATGATAAAACAATTAAATCACTGTATGACACTTCTTGCAGGAGTTATTTAAGTCAAATAATATTGGGTTACATACAATCTAATGACATGGTTGCGTGTGTGTTGGTGGGGGGGGGGGGGGGGTTGCTGTCAGATAACACTGGGCGAATTTTTTTTTACTATTTAAAAAAAAAAATAGCAGAGATGCAAGTAGTCTTTCTAGATGAAACGTCTGCACTGATTCCGAATCTGCTCTCGTTTTTTTCTATAGCACATCAGATTTTAACAATAAAAATAATAACTAAATATAATAGTAATAATTAATAATAATAATAATAATAATAATAATAATAATAATATGGAATATGGGTTAGGTTCTGCAACAGGTTGAATTGTTTTCTGAAACGTCATAAATTACAAGACAAAATCCGTATTGCACAAGCTTTTATAGGTTACTTATAAGCCAAAAAAAAAAAAAACAATTAACAAAATAAGAAATAAAAAGATGATATCCTACAAAAAAAGTTAACACGTTAAAATCAGTGTTAGTAATACTAGTGACACATAAAGCCATCTATGATTAAAACTTGCTGTTGACCATGTGTAACTCATCACGGTCATGCCTCACCAGTAAGGTGTCATGGGAATTGTAGCCATCCATTCAGTCTCTTTCCAGGTTTACTCATGCGCTAGCCCGAGGTATCCACTGTGCTTGCACGCCGCTATTTGGGGTGCACCAATCTTTACCTGAGGCGGCACGGTGGTCGACTGGTTAGCACGTCCACCTCACAGTTCAGAGGTCGCGGGGTTTGTGCAAATCATTTTCATTGAGGGTACAGTTATTATTTTCCTATATTTCCATTACATACAGGTATATTTAAGCGCACATATTGTACATGTGTGTATACAGTATATATGTAAGTATATATATTCAAGCGCCGTGTTTATGTTCAAAATGTATAATGTTACAGAGGTTTGCAATAATATTAAATAAACATTTTAGGAATAAAACATGTGCCAAGTTTTTGATGAACGCTTGGGCCAACTCCATTACTGTACTGAATTTTAATGTCATGCTGTTGGTACTTGGAGAGCGGGCGTAGTCTTTGAGGTGGTACTTGGAGTGAAATGCTTGCCAACAATTGAGATGTTCTTTTGACGGAATTTATTTTTCTTTCATGAACGGTCTCATGAGATTGTAGAGATGTTGCCATCAGCTTGTGTGCATCATCGACTACAATTGATTTTTCCGGCCACTATTTACCTCATGATATTACAGCATTCTATTCCATCCATTTTCTGTAGCACTCATGGGTGAGCTGAAAGCATAAGCCAGTTGACTTTGGGCAGTTTATCTCAACTTCATTATAATTACACAAGGACAGTTACTATGGTTACAGGTTGCTATTGTTGGATGTGCTGCTGTCTCATTATCATCTATGTAGTATGTTACTAACTGGCTTTGTACCCTGTGATTGGTTCTTCCTGCTTCACATTTACATGCTTGCTATCGTGAAGCTGGTCGTAGAGATGCTGTCATCATGAGACTAGTACTGATGTTGATATGGCTGTTGTTGTGCCCGTTGTTCTCTCATCCCTTACTTGGTGGCGGCTGTTCGAGTTTTTTTTTCTCAGAGGGAACTTAACTTGCTTCCGTCGTGAAGTGCTTGCTTATGTGGGTTTATTTGGTTTTGTAATAGGGGTGCCTTGACTTAAGAGTTTTTGTTCTGTGGTCACGCTCATAATGCAAAACACTCGCATCTCAAATTGCCTTTCCCCATTTAACTGAATAGGAATGCCATTAATCCATTCTAGGCACACCTTGTGCTAGTTCTGCACGCCCTGGCCACTAGTGGGCAGTATATTACAGATATTGAGACACATGAAGAAGCGTTTGACAATTTACGGTACTCTGTAAGCTGCAACAATAGTAGGTGTTTTACACAGAGGATAAAGAACATGCATGTTTTTGGAATGTGGACTAAAAGGTGCACTCCGCAGGATTCAGCCCCAAAATATCTTTACAATAGCGTTTTCATTTGACCATTTATGACTCACATCTTATAAATAGTAGATGAAAACTTTAGCTGTTCGCAGTGGGTATTCTTGCAAACCTCTGGATATTAATTTTCAGACTAGAATTGGGTTTTAATTCCCCACACTCTTTCTGCAGTTGGGATGTCATGCGCATTCTCATCGTTGTCTGATGACAGAGTTGTGACCAGAAGCTATTATTTCGCCATAATGGATTCTAATCAGACATTACATGCAATGTATACATTGTCATGCACGCACTTTTTTTCCTGTCAAAAGCCAATTTGGTGATATGTGTCAATCAATGAAAAGATATGAATACGGTTGGCTGTCTAAGCTATATGTTCGCTGACATCAGTATCTAAGCAATTTCACAAACAACAGCATTAGGTAAAGAGAATGGTTGTATATTTGAAAATGATGACACTGGATTCTATGAGAAGGTATAACGTCATTGTTGTTATGATTTTGCTGATAAAAGACATCTATGTAAATACTTATCTATCATTCGTCAAATCATCACAACCCACTACAATGGATGGTCTCATGTCAAATATATTGTAGATATACAGTTTCCCAAGCAATAACTGTATAAAACTTTTCTTACCTCTGTAAACATTCATTGGCTATGACGATTCCAGCCTCTGTGCCAAGTATCAGTCATGCTCGCACAAGAACATGTATCTTGCATGTGAAGATAGGAGTGTGCAA
This sequence comes from Filicampus tigris, assembly GCF_054856515.1. Classification (NCBI taxonomy): domain Eukaryota; kingdom Metazoa; phylum Chordata; class Actinopteri; order Syngnathiformes; family Syngnathidae; genus Filicampus; species Filicampus tigris. Next base: position 19,035,791 of record NC_141223.1, read on the forward strand.
TTTCATATTTCGGCCGCAGGTGGCAGTAGCGATTGGAAACTCAAAGTCCTGCTGAGTGCACAGCTATATGTCAAATTCAATACTTTAACAAGGGTCTTCAATCCTGTTCCTCGAGGGCTGGTGTCCTACCTGTTTTCCATCTGTCGCTGCTGCAACACACACCTGATTCAAATTATCAGGATCGATCGTCATCCAGCTTCTGCAGACCTTTGGTGACTATCTGTAGCAGGGAGAGATGGAAAACAGGCTGGACACCAGCCCTCGAGGAACAGGATTGAAAACTCCTGAATCAAAGTTGGATAAAATTTGAAGCTATCAACGATTTGGAATTTCCACCTTGATTTATTAATAAATGCTATTCTATTATACTCTATACACCCCCTGCCCATCTTTCAACAAAATGATTTTCTGCCCATTCCAATCTCTTCTTTACTTTGAAAATATGGCAATGTTGTTCATGACATCTGTGAAATTTCAGATTCAAGTGTGAAAGGTGTAATTTTTAAAGATAACGAAGGCCATATGCTTGGAAAATCTAATCCAAGACTATTTAAAGTCAACCCAAATATATTTTTTGAAGAATATGCTCTATGCAAGCCCACTAGTTGAAACAAGGCATTCTGATAAATAAGGCGTTTGTGGAATAAGAGCTTAATCCACCTGTTTTCAGCAATCTTTGGGGGCGGCCACAGGCGACTGTCCTGTTTTCTGAAGCCGAGCCGTGATTGGTCGTTACCTGAGCCCTGAGCAGTTGTGATGTCATTTTCAGTCGACAGAAATGACAAAATGGCCGCCCCCTTGGATGGCTGAAAAGGGGTGGATTTTGCCGGTTTAACTCATATTCAACAAACGCAATATTAATCAGAATGCCGTGTTTCAACTAGTGGGCCTGCTGGGAACATATTCTTGAAAACAAATATGTTTGTGTTGATTTCCTGCTTAAGGATGCAGTGACACCCTCTAAACCAGTGATTTTCAACCAGTGTGCCGGGGCAATTAGTGTGCCGTGAGGAAATTTCCCGTGTGCCGTGTGAAATGATCAAATTTCACTTCATTGGCCAAAGGGGTATTTATTTATAACAAATAACACCTGTGTTCATCCATTTATGCCAGCGACTTATAGAGACAGACAGAACATACAAATGATCTTCTTTTAGATGGCAGAAACCATGTAATTGACAAGTCCACTTTTTGTGATATTTTAGTTTGGCGGTGTGCCTTGAAATTTTTCGACTTAAAATATGTGCCTTGGCTCAGTAAAGGTTGGGAAAAAATGCTCTAAATCAATGATGGGCAACTTAAATGCTGGAGGGGGGCATAATTTTTCATCATTACTACTGGGGACTACATAGGAGCAGGCACTTCCTAACCAGATGTATGGCAAAAATGCTGTTTTAAATAAGGACAAAATACATGCATATGCCAAAGTATGTGATCTTACTTCATTTTTAAGAATACATTTTTCAGTGCATGTATGAAAGATCCACTCTCCTAAACCAACTACCGGTACATAGGGATGGAAGCAAACAAAGAAAAAGAAAAACACATTGTAATCTTTTTCCAGGGCCAAGTGCTCTGTTGCATAAAAAATACCATTCGAGGCCCACCCAAACTGCTGAACAAAAAACCAACATTAAATAAGTTACCTTGTAAATCAAAAATCAACTCACTCAAAATTTTAATGTTTATGCTGTTTGTCCTGCATAGTGTGAATGGTTGTTTGTCTTTGCATGCCCTGTGATTGGCTGGCAACCGGTTCAGGGTGTACCCAGCCTACTGCCCATAAGCAGCTGGGATAGGCTCCAGCACGACCGTGACGGTTTGGATAATGGGTGGATGGAGTTTTCCAAATCTACCCAAAAAATAATTAAAGGGTTGCTCAGAGCGTCCCTATGGACCGCCAGTTGCCCATGCCTGATCTAGATTACTTTGTGACACTAAGCAGCAAGTATAAATAATACTAAACGTTAGGGGTGGGAATTTATGGGTACCTCACGATTCGATCCGATTACGATTCAGAGGCCCACGATTCGATTCAATTCCGATTCAGAGGCGTATGATTCGATTTGATTCAGCGCATGCTTGTAGCGTTTTTATTTAAACTTTAAATATCAATTATTAATACCTATGAATCGATTCAGAATCTTTTTAATACGCGGAACGATGCATCGAACGATTATCGTTCCCACCCCTCCTAAACATGTTTTCATTTGTTATTTAGATCAGCGTTTCCTAACATTTAAAGGTACGTATCGTCGCTGTCCTGTGAAAAAGACTTACATCCTTTTTTTTTTTTTCAATTTTCTTATTTTTTATGTGTTTGGCGTTTCCGCGTTATAGACATCGCATTAACGTTAAGATTAAGAAATGTTCCAAAGTTGGACATATTTTTCACAGGACAGTGACAATATTTTAAATGAAGATATCACAACACCACCAAACAAAAATGTCCCAAAAAGCATACCTACTGAAATCTGAAACATTATTGATATTGACTGAATTTTGTCACAAATTCACTTTAACAGCACGGATTCTGAGCCTGTTTGGTTGAGCATTAAAATGATATTTTGTTGTTTGAATCGCAACAGGTGGACACACAGATTCATTGCACCTTTTGCCATCTACTGGTAGAGCATGTAATTTCTCTCTGTCACTGCACGTCATTGGTAAAGATAGATGAGAGTTGTAGTTGAAAAATTAATTACAAATAATGGATTTTTGTTCATCTATTTATGCCTGTGACGAATAGTGCCATACATAGTGCCAGACTGACAGAATGCAATCAAATGCGCTTCCACGAGATGCCAGGTCTAAGTTCTTCATGACATTTTTGTTTGGTGGGGTCCTGTAAGATTTTTCTCGTGCAAAATAAAGTGGCTTGGCTCAATCGGAAACACCGCTCTATGTCGATCTATACTTTCATTTCCCCCCTCAGCCGAACCTGCCACTCACCATGAGATTGAGTGAACCTGTCCACAGCTGCTAATCTCCCTTATAACGATTTTAAACACCAACAGATTTAAGGCATAAATGTAACAGGAAATTATTTTCAGGGTATTGCACTCATTCGCATGGCATATTTTCCACACGTGTCCACACAATGTACCTTCTTTATCGCCGATGGTGGTCTTGTTGCTCAAGAACTTCCCTGACAACCGCTGGCGTTTCCTCGGCCCCTGGTGCCCGCCGTTGACCCCCCACCCCCCCCACCCCCGGCAGCGGAACAGAGAGGACCCTTGAGGAAGCGGGGCCTCGATTTGCATGCCGGGGCCGTGACCCCAGTGCCCGAGATGAATTCTTAACCAAGGAAAGCAGGAAACGACATGACAGGACCAAGTCTGTGATCTATAGCTCTCTGCAGACTCACCTGAGGAAGTTAATAATAATGAATAAACAAGATCTTATTGCACTGTTTTGGCGGAAAAAAAACAAAGATTCATTATGCTCAATGTAAATAATCTATATCCGCCTTACAAATGAATGAAGGTCTCCAAATGCTTACAGAATACAACTGTCTCATCTCACGCGGCATCCCCCAGGGCTCGCTTGTGAGTCCTCCTATACTTTTACTTATAAACCACGTGCCACATGATCAGAGGCTACAAGATGGCTGAAAAGGAGTAATCTACAACAAAGCTCAACTCACTTCAGCACCAAGTTTCCCCTCAAATGGCACCAAAAGAATACTGTTTAGAGCAGTTGTTCTGTTGTCACCCTGGAACACGCATTTTATTGTTGCAAAGACCCATTTTTGGTAAGAACATAACATCTTTTTTTGTTTAACAATAGCTTCTGAAAATAGATAGTATGTTACATTTTCACAGTTTCAAATGAGTTTGACGGGCCACTTAAAGCATACAGTATTGTTAGCTATGTCTGCTAGCCAAAGGTTGAGCACTAGATTTGTTTACAGGGTAGCTAGTCAGTAACTAGAGCACGCCTGAGTTAACATCTTCTGACGCTTACCCAATGTTGTACAAAAGAAAAAAAAAAATCTGAATACAAATACATGTAATGATTACTAGCTGACCACAACGCACCCCAAATGGGTTTGTGACTCAAATTTGAGTCCCAACAAGGTTAAAGTTTGGGATTTTTCATTATTGTTAGTTTTTTATTTTGTTTTGACTTTGATTAAATTCCATTAGTTTAGTTTTTAGAGCATGTTTGAAGTTTATTGTTTTTATTTTTTCAAAACTATCTTGTTTTAGTTTAGTTATTAGTTTTTGTTTTGTTTTTTAATATGGAGTATTTGTCAGGTACTAGATTAACAAAAAAGTCACTAAGTATTGTGTAATAAAGTGAACTAGAATTCTCAAACAACTGACTTTGCTCCTTTTGTAGGTATGGATGTACTGTACAGCAATACACTCAGAAAGAAATACTTTTAAAATGAACCCTGAAAGCTCATGTATGATACTGACACACAAAAAAAAAACAATAACGAACATTTCCGCTATAAATTATAGTTAGGTTTATACATTACTGGCGTCAGGCCAAAGCCTCATAAATCACATTTTGGTGAAATTCTAATTTATTTCCAAATATCTATACCATTGGTCAGTCCATGCGCTTGGGTGTTGTTTTTACACATTATTGACCAATCTAAAGTGTTGAAAATGGCTTGCACCCTTTCAAGATACAATGCTAATGGTTGAACAAACTTGTCATTTTTTGGGGTATCCTGAAAAGTGACTATTTTGAAGGTATAGGGTTTTGGCCCGACAGCGATGTGCAAGATGTACTTCCAGTTAGCCTTAGTTTTTCTTCTTTTTACAATTATTTCATAAACAAAAACACTATGTTTTTTTTAATTTATTAGTTATTTCATTCCTTTTCATTAACTATAATAACCTTGGTCGCGAGTCCCAACAGTTCAGAATCACTGGTTTAGAGGATCCACAAATGGGGACCCATGAATATATGGGGTTTCACTATACTGTATATCAGGGGTCACCAACATTTTTGAAAATCAGAGCTGTACTTCTTGGAGACCGATTAATGAAAAGGGCTACCAGTTCACACACACTTCTGGAATAACAATTTGCTCTAATTACCTTGAATTATATGGTAATAACTAATTACATTTATGTATGCTGTTAATACAGATCATGTCCAATGATTTAACATGGTAAGAACCAGTTAAATATCAATATGCAACACTTTTTTTTTTTTTGAATAAATCTTTGCTAATATTAACAGTTTCAAATGATCACTTTTATTTAGGACAGGCCTGCAGGCGACTCACGTGGTCCTTGGGGGCGACGTGGTGCGAGGGGCACCACATTGGTGACCCCCGCTGTATATCAATTATGGCACAATCGCCGTACATTACTGTGCTACTATCGGTAGGGTGATAAGATGGCATCGTGAGTTACTCAGTAATTCCCAATATCTTAATTGAGCGAATGAACACCAATTCCTTGGTGCAAGCAAAGATCTGCATCAGAAAACTTGCCATTTTCAGCCAAGATTCTCAAAATATAACCACAAACAAGCGTATCGGAAAGGAAGCAGAGTGACACAGAGACTGGAGGGGGGCGGGGGGTGTTTCGGAACTGTTCCTCGCTCTCTTTTTATTTGACTGCGGAGTGACGTCAACACCCTCCCACATGCGAGTCGACAGATAAGTCGCCTTTTCAGCTCCTGGAACTGTAAGAACACTGTGCTTGTGAGTAGGAAGGCGCTAGGCATGTTGCCAGGAGCATGCAACACACACACAGACACACACATATGGCGCCCTGGTGGCTAAGGTCAGCGCTTTCTCAAGGCAAAATAAGGGAGTGTGCAAAGGCTTGGGAAAGTGACGGAAGAATGTGCATTTGTGCGAACACAGTCGAGGCGACTTAAAGACAATAACTCAGGGCACAGTTTAAGTCCACAACAGGGTTGGGGGGTTGGGGGTATGCGCTCCCTCTGTATGTGTGTGTGAGAGTGTTCGTACAGTGGAGTGGACACACAGTTGAGTCCAAATAAAGCCCAACTCACACTTAATCACTCAGTGTTTGCAACACATAATTACATTGCACAATACGGGAAGGCCACAGAGGATACGGTGGGCAAACAGGAATGGGGCATTTACTAATTGGCACACAACTGTGAGTACAAGTGGCTGTTAAACTTCATGAAGAGTTTGAATCAATCTTGGCATATGAACTGAGTGCCCATGGTCCACTGAGCGCCCCCAGTCTTCTTTAACGTACATTGGAGCCAAAAAGGAAGGCCAAGAAAGCCGTTTTCAGCAACCCGGAGGTGTCAAGTAAATATTCACCATTTTGTAAACTTTGTGTGGTTACATCACCATTCATTGCAGTAATGTGACTCAACTCTACTTTGCATTTTGAATTCCATTTATGTTGATTTTTTTATGTACAAAGGAAAAGTTTCGTCATAAATTGTGGTTTAGGCTTCATATTTTGTACAAGTATTATGTATCCAAACATTTTGACACTAGTTAATACCGTGGCTAATTCTCGCTGAAATGACCCTAATATCTAAATATGTGGGGGGGGGAAACAGATCAATTTTATTGTCAAACTTAGGTTTTACTTTTTCTTCTTCTTTCTGGATGACAGTCATTTCGTGTTATATGCCGCAACACAGTCGAAGAAGATTTGTGATTATGAAGATTTGTGAAATTGGTTGTAAAATTGACTCAATGTTTTCTGAATTTTGATCATCAAATTCAGTCTCCATCTCATTTAGTTTTCCAAGGACATGTAGTTACTCTCTCTCTTTTTTAATGGTGGCAAGTTTCTTGAAACACTTTGCCTATAAGTAAAGATGTATTGTCATATTTATACAGGCAAAATATCTTCAAGGAATATGCATGTTATTGCAGTTAAAATGTACCACTTTATAATAATGGTTGCATTATGTAGGGTTTATAAATGGTTACCTAACCAATTACTATAAAGCTTTAATAATTAGTGTATTATAGTTATTTTGTCACAACAAAATCAGACAAACTGCAAATCCACAGTACCGTTTACATTGTTGTAATAGGATGTGGTTTTTAAAGGATTAAATCGTCAGCCTCTTAAAATAATGGCGTAAGTCATAGTTTGACCCAAACATTTTTTTGCCTTAAACCTCTCAAGATACTGGCCACCTCTGGTAAAATCAGCTGCCTCCTTAGTTGAACAGATTATTCAATTTTACGCCTAAAACGAAATTATTAATACATATAAGATCATCAGAATGAGGTTCAATTTTTCGTGTTTTCTGAAAAAAATGAAAAAATTACATTTATTTTAAGAGGGTGACGAAATATTACACCGAGTCACACTTTTACCACTTTATGAAGTTCAGGATCATATAATAACTTGATTTGATTTTTAATTGTGGAAATAGCCTATAGTGTCGCCATCATTTTAAATAGTTTAGTTCAATAATTCTCACAATGTCATGCTGGTAAACACTAGTGATAATGGTACATGAAGAAAAAAAAAAAATACAATACAATTGTATTTATACTGTCAATAATTAAAACAGTGTCAATGTTCAAAATGTACTGAACACGGCGGCCTACAATGAGACTGTATTTTTTTTGTTAGACATGACGCAAAAGGTTTGATAACCACGGATTTCTATTCAACCAATGCTTAATAATGACACTTATTTTAAATTTGCAACATTGTGCCCTATTTCACAAAGCCACACAATGTAATGAAACGCATATTGTTTTTCTGTCTGTTGTTCAAAATCCATTGACCAATAATTTACCACCGCAGAGCAATGAAGTATGATTCTTTGAAGACGAACGCAATCCTTTGCAATGTTGTGAGGTATTACTATTACTTATTGCCTACCTTCACTGGGAGGTTGCCTCCTGTCACCCTTAACTCAATAACCACGACAACAGCGCCATCTGCTGGTCTTAAGAACACTTAATGATTAATCATGAGGCAGTACATTTTATGAGAACGTTTTGTTTTTATTGTAAAAAAATGAAAAGCTCCAGGTGTGATGTCTGACAGAACAGACGCTGGGTGCAATGCTTTCACAAAAACATAAGCAAATGAACACTTGAGAGTAAAGAATGGGAAAATGGCACACGAAAAAAATGTGCATCCCCATTTTGTTTCACTGCTGAAAACACACCTGTGCAAGGAGGTGACAACGTTATTTCTTGGCGAAGGAGATCTTCATGGCGTTGCTCTGCGTGATCTTGAAGCCTTGCAACGCTTCGCGTGCGGCGCCTGCCTGCACGTCGTTGTCAAACTCCACGAAGGAGATGTCGTGCCGGCCGGGGACCAGACGCACTTCCTTGAAGCCTGGGAACCTGCGGAGCAAACGACGGACGCTCAGTGTTTAAAATACAGATGGGTGACAAAATGCACCGCGTTTTCACTGACTGGTTGAAGAGCATGGACAGCATGAGGTCGTTGGTCTCCTCGGGTAAGTTGGTGAGGAAGAGGATGTGATTGGGGGGATTCTCCGAAATCTGGAAGCATAAATGAGTTAGAAATACATCACACATATCAAGCATGTACAAGTCAACGGTGACAACTTGCCGACTTTTTTCTGATTTTTACTTTAAATTTGGTGTCATTAGCCATATATTGATAGACAGTTCTGACTGCCAGTAAAGACTAAGAATAAATGCATCTTTATGGAAAACATGAGTATCATTTTATTCATCAGACTGATGAACGCAATGGTCTTGCTAAGTTAGCCTTTCAAAAAAATACCAATTTCAATGTCAAATCAGTGCCTTGGTTGTGCAATCTTTGAGGTAAATGCGTTTTTGAACTTGCTTACTGTTAAGCAGTAAACGCATAAAGGGCACACTTCTCATGGGACAATTTTACAGATGGGCACTTTGCTCAAGTCAATTTCAGCGGAATACATTCTTTCAGGCAAACTTGAGCAGTTTTCTTGTCTTACGTAGGCAAAGAACCGATTATCAGATCAGGTCGATCAAACATTATCCTCTGTTGTGAGGCATGTTAACAGTGATTTTTTTTTTCTCTCCAAACTTAAACCAGAGCAAAGATTCAAATCCAGAAGTCAACCCCAACATTTTTTTTTCAAGAATATGTTCTATGCAGGCCCACTAGTTGAAACAAGACATTCTGGTTAATATTGCATTTGTGGAATCTGAGTTAAGCAGCAACATCTACCCGTTCACCTCACGGGGCGGCCATTTTGTCAATTATGTCGACTGAAAATGACATTACAGTTGCCCAGGGCTGTGATGACGACCAACCATGGCACAGCTTGAGAAAGCAGGTGAGCGGTGGTTGGTCGTTACCTGAGCCATGAGATGTCATTTTCAGTCGACACATAGTAATAAGCCAGATTTACATGTATAGCAAAAAAAAAACTGCCCAATAAGAGTCATTTGTAGTGCTTTTTTCCCCTGAATAAAATCCAATGGAAATTAGAGCAACAAAATGTCCTTAAAAGACGCCAATACCTGCTGGTGCATCTGTCCGGGCATCATCTGACCAGGACCCATGCCTCCAGGGGGCATTTGACCCGCCATCCCTGGTGGGGGCATCATGCCTGGCGGGGGCATGTAGGGCGGCTGTCCTGCCATGTGCATCATGCGGCCCCCCTGGTTCATTGGTGGCATCCCCTGCAGAGAACATCAAAAAAGCAGTGATGACAGCTCAAACATTTATTTCAGTAGACTATAAGAAATATTATAGGTCATTATAAATACAATTGTGTGTGTCTTACAGGCATGCCCGCAGGCACGCCACCGCCCATGGCGGCCGCCTTCTTGTTCCCGCTCGACTCGGGCTTCGGAGGCTTCTTCTTCTCCTTCTTACGATCGCGCTCCACATACGTGCCTTTCATTTTGGCAATGATATCCGAGTCCTGATTGGCATACTGGATGCGCTGTGGAAAGAGTTGATCCATAAAATTATCGTGAAGTTTTTCTAAAGGAGATATATTAGGTGAAAAAGAATTAATGCCACAAAGGACATACCATGGGTTTGTCATAGAAGGGAAATCCCTGCATGGATCGGAGGGCATTGGAGGCACTATTGACCTCTTTAAAGATGACAAAGGCCTGACCCTTCATTTTCAAAGTACGTGCTACCAAGATGTCCAAAATCTGGCCAAACTGTGAGAAGATGGCATAGAGAGACTTCTTCAACTCTGGGGAAACAAAACAGATTCACAATGTATACACCTTTGCAGATAAATCTGGTGATCTGATTCGAGGTGAAAAAAACCAATAATAATGATAATCACAAAAAGGAAATATTAATAAACATCAAATACAGTGGTGCCTTCAGTTACAAGTCATTTTTCCACCGTGAAATGAACGGAAATGGTATTAATCCGTTCCAGCCCACACAAAAAAGACATCAAATTGTCCATAGCTGTAAATGCGAATGGATGTTTCGTTTGTCTGTAGGCTATGTGCCCTGGCTTTGACTGACGACCAGTACAGGGCATGCACGTACCGGGCAGGCTCAATTTCACCCGTGACCCAAATGAGGAAAAGCACTGCAGAAAATGGTTGGAGGAATCTAATATTGAGGGTTAGAATTATTTTGTACTACAGGGTAACGTAAATGAGTTAGTTGTGTTCCTCCATATGAAAATAGAAACGACGCCCAACTCAATAAAAGACACTTAAAACATGTGTATACAAAAAAAGTAATGAATTAAAAAATATTTGTACTGCAGCACGCAACGTGCTTAGGTGGTCGAAGGTCCTCACCATCTTTCTTGATTTTCTCATTCAAGTTATTGATGTAGATCGTGTGATTAAGCCGAACCTCCGTCGTGGCCATCTGGAAGTACGAAAAGAACACGTTTCAAGTGGAATTGGCTTCCACACAGACAGAAAACGACATTTGATGGACTGTATGAATAGTTAGCATTAGCAACCATTCATTTGAACGGCGTGTGGTTTACTATTAGCCAAAAGGCTAATTTTTAAAACAGCAATATTAAGCCAAAGACTTACAGTCTGTTGCACAGAAACGTGCGAACCTCTTAAAAGAGACCAAAATCAAGGACTGCAACGAAATAAGTTAACTATACATAAAATAGAGACTTATTATTGCAGACCAGCACATACCTTGAACGTTGAGTGAAACGCGGATGAATCAATTCTAAACTCGGCTCAAGTCTCGCGATGAAAATCAAGCGTTTCTTCTTCGTCGTAGTTTTGGCAAACAGCTTTTAGATGCATTGCTGCCATCTTCAGACGGAATTTCCGGATTGCATACCACAGTACTTCAAACAATCTTGTGGCAGTATTGAATGTGGAACATCAAGTTGATGTAGTTACTCTACAATGTTTTAAAAACAAGCTGGTAGAGACGCCAATGTTCCGTAAATAATAAATTGATTTCATAATTGGAATTTCCCACAGGGGGTGACAAAGTGGATGTTCGGCGGTGCAACACGCCAACTACAAGAAGAAGACTGTTAGCCGTTGCCAAATATGGTCATAAACACTACCGGCTTCGTTAGCCAGCTAGGTTACGAAAGTGCAGAACTAATCAAAACTAATAATGTGCAACAGAACATTGCGAATTGTGTTTGTAGGTCTAAATCGTTAACAGAAGAGCACCGCAAACTTCTTAGCTGTGGTTTCCGTTGCAGGAAGAGCAAGAGAAGTGTGTTTTATTGTATAGTGCAGTATCTAATAGTGCAGGTTCATATCAAGCGTTCCAATCCCTGACAGGACATCTTGGAAAATGTCGGGGTGCCCCATGCCCTCTCTTCCTCCACCACCTCCACCTCCTCCTCCAGCACCTCCAGATTCAACCGGCAAAAAGAAGTTGTATCAGACGATAGGAGGCAGCAGGAGCCCACTGGAAGGAGACAACACGGAGCCTCTCCTGCTCATCAGTCAGAGGGAGAGCAGGTGACCGATGAATAATAATAATAATGAACTAGTTGTTCTATCGTTTTGACAGCGTAGTATTCCTTTACATGCATCAAATGTTTCAAATGAGATTAAGATCACTTCCGTGCATTATGGCGTCTGCTTTAAGCCATCACAAGCATGCACAACAACACGAAATAGTCATCGTTCACGAAAACAAAACACTAAATTACGTAATTTCATTTATTCATTCATTTTCCGAACAGCTAATCCTCACGTAAATTATATTTTTGTTTTTGTTCGTTTTTTAAATTTATAGGTTCAATTTTTTTGTGTGAGATTATCTTTGTTTCAAATTGCTTCAAATGCAATTTGCAAATATATTATTGGTCATTATATTGTAATACAGTTTATATATGGCCTACTGTAATTTAAAAGTATTGTATAGATTACTAGTATGTAACAGTCAACATTTAAATTACTTTGACCCAATCAACATATAAAATTTAAAATGTATCAGAAGCAAATACATTAACATTGTTTACTATATGTAAATATTATTTTAAAAACAAAACAAAAAAGACTTCCGACAAAGGTCTAACTGTATAAATGAATAGCATGTCTGTTATTCTGTCAAAATTGGCATTTTACTCCAAGCAGTTTACTACTTTGGCAATTTATAAGTGCATAGCAAGTTAACTCCAATGCACTGTTTGTTTAAACAAGGAAGAAACCATAGTTTCATTTATACATTTGCACTTTTAAACATTTTTTAAATAATTAATTTTATAAATGTTGTTGGGTCCAAAAAGAACTTAAATTATTATAGTGTTTCAAAGAATTTTGTCTTAATATTTTCTTCGTTCAAACCTGTTCTTGTTTTGTAGCAAAAAATAAATGATCGTTTGAATAATCGTGATTTCAATTATTACCAAAATAAACGTGATTAATATTTTTTTCATAATCGAGCAGCCCTAGTGCTTTTGTTATTTTTGTTTTCATATAATTTCTCAAGCGCTCATATTTGTATTTTTATTATTGTTGTTGTTAGTACTTTAAATGTTTTTAAGTTTATAAATCTCACCATGCATGACTATTTGATTTGAACTCTCTCCATGTGCATAGAAGCATTACTTTAATTGAATAGTATGTGTGACTCGTATTGTATTGTTGTATCTTTCAGTTTGAGCCGAGCTCTCCATTGGACTTTGGTAAACACGTACGTGCCTTCGCTCATCCAAGACGGGCCACAGTAAGCGCGGAATGCTCGTCAAGTCCCGTCATGCTCTGCCTTTGACTGATAGCATGCTTATGTAATGCTGGAAACTCTTGAAATACTTTCACATTGACGTCATTAGGCATACTGTATTTGCCAGGGTGTGACTGTACGCTGATTGTGTTTTTCTGTTTATCTTGCAGGTGCGGCTTGGTGGCCTTGTGGATAGCTGCTCACCTGCGGCGGCCGGCCATTGACATGAACGCCGTGGTTCAGGTTGCGCTCAGCCGAGGCTTCACAGCACAGGGAGAAATGTTCTCAGGTGACGAAAAGCAAGATGGAGTGGAGATGGAGTCACACATGCAACTGAAATGCTGTCAGACAAATTACCAAAACAATTACGCAACTACTGACTCACACTCATGCGCATGACCAAATCTTTCTCACTCACACAACTGAAACACTATCAAACATTACTGAAATCATTACACACTAAAATGGAAATTATAACAATAATGCAAACAAAATCTTTTTTTTTAACCTGGTTAAGATCAGAGGATGTCGTCGTATATATGATGTGAAGCCCTTTGAGACTTTCCTGTGATTAAGGGCTATATAAATAAATTTGACTGACTTGACTTGACTTAACCTCGCAAGAGCGTTCCGGGAGTGTGTGTTGAGTTTCACATTTCATAGTATTGTATCAATGAATAAGAGCGTTTAAAAAGTAATCAGAATGATGTCCCTGACGGCCCCTCATATCTTTTCTTTGTCAGCTCGAAACATGGCGTTGCTGGCCCAGGAGGTGTGTGGCTGCAAGGCAGAGCTGCTTTCGGGTGGTTTGAGTGGTGAAAACGCATCCAGGATCGTCGCGCACTTGTGGAACAGACAGCCTGTTCTCATCCCGTATCCATGTTTTTTTGTTTGTTTTTAAAGCACTGCAGTACAGTGTTAAAGGAGACATCTATCCATTTTATATGCGCTTGTCCTCATTAGGGTACAGAGAGCTAATGACGAGTATTAAAGTACATTCTACTTGTGATCACCCATAAAGACAGTCAAAGCATTTTCACTTGTGGGTGCAGCACTTGCGCCTTATCACTGAACACAATTTCAGACGTCCACCGCATCAACAACTTCACAGAGCAGTCAAGAATATGCTACTAATTGGAAGTTATTGTCGTTAGCTAAGGCTAATGTGTGATTCCCAAAAATATTCAATGCAGCTCTACTTACCTTTTCCATGCATGTTAGTGTTTCAAAGAGTAGAGTTATGCAAATTAGCCCCATTGTTACGTCACAGTGGGGTGCAAGTGTAGAACGGCTTGCAAGTGGACACGTTTTCATAAATGGGCTGCTCCCCAAAAGATTTACTGGACAGACCAGTAAAAAAAAAACAGTAAATGTGTGCCTTGACACTGGTCATCCAGATATGATGAAGACTACAACCATGAGCCTTGTGAGCGTGGCGGCCACAGGGCGCATTGGGCTGTGGCTTCAGGTAAGACACTGATGCTAAATTGCAACTGTGTACAGCATCAGCAGAAGTTAAAGAGGAAGTCAACCCAAACATTTTTTCTTCAAGAATATGTTCTATGCAGGCCCACTAGTTGAAACAAGGCATTCTGATAAATATTGCGTTTGTGGAATTGGACTTAGTTTATAGCCATTTCTGGGAGTGGCCATTTTGTCACTTCTGTCGCCTGAAAATGACATCACAAATGCTCAGGGCTCAGGTAACGACCAATCACAGCTCACCTGCTTTTGGAAACTGACTGTACTGAAGTACTGACTGACGTGTTGTGTTGGGTTCTAGTTCCATGAAATTATATAAATTATTTTAGTATATGTGTAAGTGGAAATTTTAGTCCAATCAGATTCAGGCTCTGTGTTGCCATATCAATCTAATCTTCAGAATTATAGTGCTGGCCAGAGATAGGCAATTTTGGGCACTTTACTTTGCATTTAAATGCCATCTTGGTTAAACAGTTGTAAACAATTCATTACACTCACGATGCTCTCAGCTAGTAAGTGGATGTGAATGGGAAATTTGCCAACTAATGAGCTTTAAATAATGTTCATGAGCGCACGGACACTTCGTTTTTTTGGGGGGCGGCGGGGAGGACGAACTGAAGGAATCTTAGGATAGAAGCACTTTAAAAGGATGAGGACAGACGGGGTCCGAGGACAATTATTTTTATGATTAAGGACGGCTGGACGAGGTGTGCCCAGGTCGCGGGCGGAGGACAGACCGGCAAAATAAGGTAAAGTGCCCATCTCTGGCCAGCACGATGATTCTGCAGGTCCTGGGCGGATTAGATTGACATGGCAACACAGAGCCTGAAATCTGATTGGACTAATAAAAAAATAGATATCTAGCATCCACTTAAACATATATCATATAATCGTTTATATAATTTCATGGAAATATTACAGTTGAGGTTGTAAATGGAGGTCAGTTCTTCTGATAGTGTTAATTAAGCCTGACCGCCCACCACTTTACCTTGCAGGTGTTCTCCTGGGTATGAACCAGCGGGATGTATGGACAGAGCCCACACAGCCCGACCCCACTCTGCCGTGGATTCACCTGCGTGGACAGTCCAGCTTTTCCTCATCGTGTCCCACTGTGGACATGTCACGTCTCGCAGAGATTTACATCCTGGCCAAGCAGGGGAAAAGTCTGCGCTACCAGCTTTGGAGTTTGGACAGCGTCGTCCGTAGCAACGGGCAGCTGAAAACGATGGATCCACAGAGACGCAGCGACGGGACACAATACGTGCTTCCTGAAGGTGGAGTGGAAGCCGGGTTGGCTGGTCAGGCTGTTTTACTGCACATTAGGACAGAATATGATAGTGGCGCACACAAAGTGCATCGTGTGCTTGGGTCGACGGAGAAGACGGTTTCAAATGGTCAACAGTGATGCCGTTTGTTTCTATTTGTATATGTTACTGTACTGAAATGGAAGTACAGATTGTGTTGAAAAAAAAAACAGTCAAAGTCCTGATTTAATAAAAGTGCAGACAGTAAAAATAAATGTTGCTTTCAGTTATGTACAATACATGTTTTGCACAACCAAAACAACTTAGCAGCACACTTCCCTTTTATTAAAAACCTTGAAAAGGGAATTCTGAGATTTTTTTCTCTAAATGCTTTATATACTATGTTTAAAGATAATTGCATGAAAAAGAAGTTATAACTCAATTGTGGAGATATCACTTAACTGTTTTTCTCCATTACAGTTTCCTGAATTTTTGGGGTGTGGCCCTAGCATGGCTTACCCCAATTCACTCAATTTCGAGGAGAAAAAAACAACAACATAAGTTATGAATAAGAAAAAGCCACTCTCTGAAGTCTGATTTCCAGTTTATTGCAATCCGTTACCTTCATGGCAAAGAAGCAAAGAAGAGTCCATGTCAAATGTAACCTGTTGTTGTAGTTCCTCCACTTAAAAATACACTTGTGCTTATAGAATATAAACATTATTATATTCAGTTTCCTCACATTAGAAAGCACCCGGTTAGGAGAAGGCAAAAAAGAATAACTTGTTAGCTGCTGTACATGCATGGAAGAAGTAGTATAATACTTTGTAAACAAGTCGATGTTGACTTTTCAGAGATGACTCTGATTTCCTGTGTGCAGTATCAACACACGCACACGCACACAGTCATAGACACAAGGTCATTTACTATGGCACGTCAATCATTTCGAATCGTGCATAAAGTTATCGCTGCTGTTTTCCACACAGTAAACCCAGTCCAGTTTGAAGATCAGGATACAAGACGGTAAAAAAAAAAAAAGAGAAAATTGATCACTTTAATCAGCTCATTCCAGTTTTAAATGTTCCTTGACACTTTTGTATGACTCCAACGTCGCTATAAAAGTATAAAACAGCTCAATTCTTTAGAGTGTGCGCGTGTAAAGTAACCCAACTGCAGTGCTGCTTCCCAGCGTAAAAAGAGGCACGGCTCGTTTTGATCGATGGCTTTCTTGAGGATGCATAGTGCAGCAAGTCCCAAACTAACATGTTTGCTGCTTCTATTTAGATCCATGAAGGGGGGCCCACGTTCATCATTGTTCTATAAAGTGGGTTCAAGGTGCAAGAAAAATAGCAGGAATATTCTCTCTTTTAAAAAGGTAGGCACAAATATTGTACAAATGTAAGCGGGTTATATAAAGGCCAGAAAAATTAAATAAATTTGTATTTACACTAGTCATTGGCGTGGTTGGATATGCAGTGTTTTAGTGTTGCTGTGCGTTTATTTACAAACCGTGAAAAGAGGCAAAATAACCTCTGAGGAGGCAGTGATGTTGTCTCTAAAGGAGCAGACGACATGAGGAACAAGGCTGCAATCCACCGCCATCAAAGTCCTATCTTGTTTAAGTGGATTAAGTGCACAATCTGCACTTCTTCCAGTTTTATCATTGAGAAGTCTTGAGCGCCTCCAACTCAGGATTCCTGCGGCAGCATGGAGTTGAAGATGTCTATGAGGTTGTCCAGCCCCCACATGTAACCGTCCTCCTGGTTGCCCTCCACCCAGGGGGTCCGGTGGTCCAAAGTCCTGTGGGCGGGCAGGGGTACCGTCTTGCCAAAATCGATCATCCACACGCGGGCCTTCCCCGAGGCGTCGTGTACAAACAGTAGAGAGCTGCCCACTACCTGCAAGAGCACAGGTGGCAAATGTACTCACACTTTGTACTTAAATAGAAATACAAATACTTAAGGAATAAAACACTCTTGTAAAAGTAGAAGTTTTTTTTTTTATTATTAACTTAGACTGTGCTTGTACTGAAAAGAAAAATGGGGAAAAAAATGATATTGTTGCATTTTGCATTGTTTCTTTTTTTTTGACCCAACTTTTCAAAACATGTTCGCATGATTTGCTAATGTTGTAAACAAGGCAACAAAAAAATGCTAAATTTGGTAGTATGAAAAGTACATATTACTTTTTTCAGGCTGCAATAACCAAGGAGGTTGCTAAAAAGTAACAAGCCTATTTTGAGTAAAAAGGGAGTAAAGAGTACAGATATCTGCTTTCAAATGTAAGGGGAGAAAAGTAAACTGAAGTGTAGACTTCTTTATACTCCTGCGTGGGCGCTAGCGACAACAGCCGCATTGCATCATGTGACGCACTGTGCTGTTGGCGACATGTCTAGTTTGGCAGCGCCGTGGGTGTTGTCACGTATGTGTGTGTAAAAAAGCTACACATGCACGTACCACCTTCGCCGCCACCTTCCAGGTTTTCACAATACAATTAAATGCATCGTCTAGTCCAGTGTTTTTCAAACTTTTTCAATCAGTGTGCCGCGGGAAATTATCTAATTTCTGTGCCTGAGCGGTCGAGAGCCTGGCAGCGTAATCATGTCTTTACTACATCGTAGTACTCGTCCATCCCAGCAGGTGGCAGCAGCAGCAGGTAGCCAATTGTCTTTGTTTAGAGACAAGCGAATTAGTGACACATGTTTATCCAAACAGGCCCATGTTTTACACTGCAGAACCGGGCGGGGGCGTGATCATTTTTATGAATAAGGGTGGGGGAATCGAGGGCGGAAGGGTGCCCAGGTCAAAGGTGGGGGGGTCGTGGCTGGACCAGCAAAAAAGGGTCAAGTGCCCAGCTCTGCTGATTAAGATTGCGTTTGTGGAATATGAGTCAATCAGTAAAATCCACCCGTCTTGGCCATGCCATTTTGTCACTTCTGTCGACTGAGAATGACATCACAGTTGCTCATGGTTCGGGTAACGACCAATTATGACTCCGCTTCAGAAAACAGGCGAGTCGTGATTGGTCGTTACCTGACCCCTGAGTAGCTGTGATGTCATTTTCAGTTGACAGAAGTGACAAAATGGCCGCCCTCTGAGAAGGCTAAAAACTGGTGGATGTTGCTGCTTAACTCAGATTCCAGAAACGCAATATTAATCAGAATTCCGTGTTTTGACTAGTGGGGGCTTTTTGTAAAGAATTTTTTGGGGGTTGACTTGCTCTTTAAAAGTACAGCTACAGTTTCAACGCAAAACAGAATTACAGGTGTATTCAATCAAACCACATACTGTAGTTTATGAAACTCCACTCACTTAATGCTAACACACAATGTAAAACAGACTAAAAAGCCCCCCAAAAAAACTAGCATTGATGTCACGGTAGTTACAACAACCCTTGAGGCAACTGATATTTTAACATTGTAGCGACTCATTGAGACAGACAATATAAAAATATTCACAGGCATAAAATCTTTATACCAGAAGAAAAAAAATAATGTTACTCAAGCATTCGGAGTGATTTAGTTGTGAAGTTTAGTTCTTCCTGTATGTCGTATGTATTATACTGTGGCCAAGGTACGCACATCAGAAGGAGAACATCGTTAATGGGCATTGAAGCATAAAATCGTACTGCGCAAACTGACAAATTCCTAATTCTCTTTTAAGTATGTTCACTGCATGTTATTTGACACATGTACAATTTCATAGAGTGCTGTTTTTCTTACTAAAAAACTTGCTATACAACTTTTTGATGGTGTTTTTTTGTGGGACTGGAACGTATTAATGGCTTTTCCTTTCATTTCAGTGAGCAAAGATAATTTGCAAGCGAGTGTTTTGCGTTACGAGCACGGTCACGGAACAAATACAATTTGTACCACTGTACAATCATAAGATACATTAATAAAGCCACGAAATATTTGACCATTGTTACTTCCCTCCACTGCGGGCGATACACATCGCATGGAAGCAACTCAGGGTGAAATAATCACCAAATCTCAAAACTCAACTGACAGGTTTGTTTAGGAGATTGTGTGTGTGTGTGTGTGTGTGCATGTTACCTCATGTGTCTTGAAGAAATGCGACAGCTCCAGCACTGACCGCAGCTCCTCCAAGCGCTGCAGGTACAGCTTCTAATTGAAAGGAAGTGAAAAGAACAAAAGCCTAAAAATGTAGTTCAACTGGCAGCTATGTTTGTCTGTAGAGTACACAGTGGATCTGCCAAAGTCCAAACGTGTTGCCATTTACTGATGTCAAGTAAAAACATGCCCCGAAAGTAAAAACTAATCTTGGGAGTTCAAACTTTCATCTTGTGTGATGGGAGGCTGCAAGCCACAAGTAATGGAAAAGAGAAAAAGTATAATAATAAATGAAAAAAAAAAAAAACTGGAAATGAAATTTACTGCGAGGGTGTGGTGGCTGAGATTTATAACGATCAAATGGGAACAAAAAATGTAAAAAATACGAATTTAAGACAAAAAAAGGGAACGACTTCGCAATCCCTAAACAATTACGGTTTCGAGGGAGAAATGACAAAAAACTCAAAAGCACAGTTATGCTCTAAAAGACAAATTTACATGTTCAAACTCATGTAGACGAACTCAACAAATTTACAAAAGGCGGATCCAAGAGGTCAACAGCCAGTGAAAACACATAATGTATACAAGAGAGCGTCTCCATTGGTCGACAAAACTAAACTTCAAAACACAAAAATGTACGTACTTTAACAGATGTGGGCATTTTATTCAAATTTGCCAGTCCGTCATTCGTCAATCCTCAGCAGCCTGGGTACCCGTCCGTCATCCGTCATTCCATCATTTTTTCAAACAGAACTGTAATCGTCTGTCGGTCGGTTTGTCATGTTATTTTAACGGTTCTTCCGTCGGTAAACATCAAAGGTCTGCCAGTCTGTCTATCGTCGATCCAGAAAAAACAAAAAAGGTCCAACAGGTGAAAAATCCATCCATCCATCCGCTATCCGAACCGATTTGATTGAAATTGTAAATGGAGTCCACTATGTACTATGGAGTGCACTATGTTAGAAAAGGCAAAAAAATAGAAAAGAAAAAGAAGAAACTATGGACCCATTCCTGGATGGTGGGGAGAGGGAAGCGCGGACTGTCTATTCTCCAAAAAGAACTTGAGGTAACGAATTTGTTTAATGACACCACGCTTGTTTATTTGGGCGCGTCGCATCCAGTCGCTCATCATAAGTAGGACGGCGCGGTCTTCCTATTGGTCAATGCCGAAGAACCAATCGAAGGATGACGTCACACTACGTGGCAAGACGTACAACATTTCTGACCTGCCAGACTTTGGTGGTCATGAAGGGTCCCAGACGCCAAATGGCCAATCGTTGAGTATGTCACACTACATGGGCTACGATTCATCGAGACAACTCAAAATCGGCTACGAGACACTACGTTCGTCTGCGACACGTCTGTCGGCCCAAAATTGGGCAATATTCGTGCAGTCTGACATCGGCATTACTTTAACCAGAATCCTGTGACACAGTGTTGACAAAGATAGAATCCTGGTGGATTAAAATGATTTTTAGTTTGTTTGTTTTTTTTTTTTCTTCATCTTCTTTTTCTGTCTTTTAGCAGTTGGCAAGCAACTTTTGATGCATTACTGCCACCTGAAATGGAGTGTGGGGGGACGGCAAAATACCGTTTCACAACCTCTTAACTTCACTCTTTCCAAAAATTAAAAATAGAAATGTAAAGCCTAACTCACAAGAAGTTCTCTGTAATAAAACTCAAGCCATCTTTATTCTTTGGCTTTTGACCCAACATGAGAGTGACACTGTTCTGCTGTTTTCTGGTGTCTACTGTATATGTGTTAGTAACATTAATTTGTGTTTCAATTTACTGCTTTCGCTGTCTTTGTTGTTGTATTATTGCTATTTTATGTTGTATTTAAAGTGTTTTGTTAGAGCTGCAGCTGTTGTGAAAGGTGCTATATAAATAAAGTTGTGTTGTATTGTATTGTATTGTAATAGTCAGCCGGAGAAACTAATGATTCTCTCTTTAGTGCATTCCGCCACCAGCTGTACATATACAGTCAGTGCAATCTGGGTCGCGTTTTCGTCTCTCTTCAGCAAAAAGGGCGTCCGTCAACTATGGACCGTGAGGTCCGTTCTGACTTGACCTGGTTAGCTATGATTACACAGACGGACAAAAATGACATCACAGTTGCTCAGGGCTCAGGTAACGACCAATAATGCATAGCTGAGCTTCAGAAAACAGGTGAGCCGCGATTGGTCGTTACATGAACCCTGAGCAATTTTGATGTAATGTTCAGTTGACAGCAGGTGGCAAAATGGCTGCCCCGAGATGGCTAAAAATGAGTGGAATTTACCGCTTAACTCATATTCCACAAAGGCAATATTAATCAGAATGTTGTGTTTCGACTACATAGAACATATTATTGAATAGAAAATTTGGGGGTTGACTTCCACTTTAAAGCAAAGGTGACTGAAAACCCACCAGGATCTGAGAGTTTCCGTCAACGAAGTCCTCCAGGGCCCGCATCACTTCCTTCTGGAGTTTGGTGGTCTTAAAATTGGTGTTGCAGGTGCCATCAGCTTTCTGCAGAAGAAAATAAACAATGTTAATGTATTTACAATGCATTCATAATATATTCTAGGGATAGACCGATTATCGGCGCCAATATTCAGTATTTTGACGAATATCGGTATCGGCCCTTTTTAAAAATCTGATGGCCGATAATAAATCAATTTAAAACAGTGTTAATTTCAAGAATGTATTTATTTAAATATTCAGTGAACTTTAAAAGACAGGGGTGTCAAACTCATTTTTGTCACGGGCCGCATCGTAGTTCTGATTTCACTCGGGAGGTCGTTACAACTGTTAACCCGTATGATTGCCTCATACACAAATAATTGATGGATCACTAGTTTTGAAATCAGAAGCCAGTAAATAGTCGTTCAACTATTTCTCGATGTATTTTAAAGGAAGGCTTGGTAAGAAATGCTTGAAATATTGCATATGGTGTGTTCACAGTGAAGATAATTAAAAAAAACATGTTAAGTCAACACACACGATTTGTCTTTGCCGGCCACATAAAATGATGTCGCTAGCCGGATCTGGCCCTGGACCTTTAGTTTGACACATGTGCTATAAGAGATTCTATTGTAACCGGGAACACTTGGTTTTTATTTGCAGTCAATACAATATCTCTTTTTGTTAGAATTTTACAAGAAAGATGGCCACATCAGTAAACATTTATAATAATGACTTTTTTTTTTTTTTTTAAATCAACGTTATGCAAATCTGAAAAATTGTTCAATCCACATATGGTCAAAGACGATTAAACAAAGTTCAGAGTTTTAAATTTTTTTATTTTGACACCAATATGTTTCTTTTTAGCGAAAATTAATATCGGCCCCTAAATATCGGTTATTGGCCACCTTGACTTCTAATAATATGTATCGGCCTTGAAAAAAACCATATCGGTCCATCTCTAATGTATTCACAGCGTTTCTTTTTCCACATTTTATGTTACTGCCTGATTCCAAAATGGGAAAATTCTTGTTTTTTTCCCCCAGTCAAAATAATTGCATTCAATTCATTTCGGAAAGCATTTAAAATGAGAATTTGTTGCTCAATTGGATTACTGACCTTGATACCCTCGATGCGGAAGCCAAGCGTGGCAGTGGAGCTGAGCGTCTCCCTCCACTGCATGTATCTGGGCTTGAGCACACCCTGCTGGGCCCTCTCCTGTTCGGTGGGAGCCCCGGGGTCCACGGCAACCATCTTGTCATACATGTCCTTGCGTAAGCGTGGGCGCTCTCTTGCTTTCATCAGCTCCTCCTCCAAGTAGGTCCTTGACCATGGGAGAAAATTCCACATTTTTCACATGAATGATGGAATGCTCTGACTCAGGAATGCAGTAACTACCGTAGTGCAGTCTAGATTCAAACCAGTAATCTAGCCCATTTGGATCATTTCCCATTAGTAACAATTGTTTAGCAATACGGACCAGACTGAGTTCCGCATTAGAGATTCCACTGAACTGTACTTACGACAATACTAATGTGGCATCAGACCAGGCAAGCTCCTTTCATGTGTCAACCCAGTTCTAGTCGAGTATATGTTCCTGGTCTTATTAAAGGGACGGTGAAACGATGGCCATGTTTTCACTAGTTCATTTTATATATTTCTTTATTATTTATATATTTTTTAGATATTTTTTGATCAGGAAAATTTTGAGTTGTCATTTTCTATTTCATCAATACATTTGGGAGAAATTAGGAAATAAGTGACTCCATGAATAACGCCTCTTGTTAATGAGGAGAATGGCCGCGCCCCCTAGCGAGTTGTGTGCGGGCAGCGTGGGATTGGTTCCCGCTCAGTGACGGTGTCTGTGTGTGAGCCGTGCGACTAGCTGGCGACCAGTTCTGACTGTAGTCTACCTTTCGGCCATTGTCAGCTGGGATAGGCTCCAGCACCTGCCCGCGACCCTTTACAGGATAAGCGGTTTGGAAGATGACATGACTGCTTCTTTGCTGATCGCGGTTAGGACGAGTGAGGCATTTAACACCAGTGAGGATATTTACAGAGACTGAAGTGGGAATGAGTAGACGTGCACATTTATTTGGATGAAGAATGGCCCCGGTTTTTCGACCTACAACACGTCGTCCAATTTGGAACGTAACAGCCGAAATGGCACGTTCCAATGCGGCCACACACGGCTGTGCAGTCAGCCTCGCTGGAACCTTTTGTTTGCTTGTGCGATGAGGGCTTACCTCACTCTCACGCCGCTTCACTCACGCCGAAGCTGGCGGCTGCAAACAGTGTCGGAGAACGCACGCGACTGCTTGGGAGGCAACCCCGCGACACGAAGACGCAGGCTCATGATCACCTCCACACGCTGCACGGACAGTAAGGAGCTAATGTTGTTGTGCTAACGCCTTTTGTTTTAACGGCCTGAAGCTAGTTGTTGCTATTAGCTGTACCGTTATTCTACTGTTAGCCGGGGAGGGAAGAGGGGTTGGGGAAATCAAGATCCTGTCTTGCCTGATTGCTTGCCCACTGCCAGTCGCCGTCTGCTTCCTGAGAGTTGACTCGAGTTTAGCGTAGCTAAATGTCCGAAATATAATCAGGGGGTAAGTGTGCACATTCATGTCTACTTCAGCCTGTGTAAGTGTAGAAGCGATCGCCACGGTATTTTTGATTTTGTGGAGGTGATCATGATGAGATCACGTTTTATGTCGATAAATCAAAACTATTGAGCAGAACACTTTTAGACTTTCACAGGTTGAAGTGGACAAGAGTAGTAATGTGCATTTACGTTTTGGTGGCGATCGGTCACCGTTTTAGACAACAGAACTGACAAAGCAAGCAATATTACCACGCTTGCCTTCCTCACGTGACGTAGACCGCTGAGACCGAAAACATAAGCCACACCCCAAAAAGGGGGCGGGGGGATTTGTCTTAAACCTAATCACAAAAAAAGCCCTTAAATCACTACAGAGTCTTTTGAGGTGGCATTTTAGTAATTATGTCATTTTAACATGCAAACCTTTTATATAGGTGCCAATGTTAAGCTCATCCAAGTGTCCCTTTAAAAACCATGATGATGCAAACGACCAAATGAAGAAAAATACACAAATCTTCTCTGATTGCTGTAGTCCTCCATGACAGCAGACTGATTAGGCCCATCAATGTCTTGGAGACATTGACAAACATCTGCTTTTACTTTGGAGAACAACGCTCAACACCTTTGCCTATTTTCTGACTTGTTACGGACCAAAGCGATGACTAAATCATAATGCATTTGCGTTTGTACATTTTCGTCAGGACATTTTTAAAAATCCGATTCATCCATCAATAGACAAAATAAATAACACATTAATAGGTTATAACAATAATTGTAAGTTGCAGCCCTGTCCGCCACTAATTTCTAATTGGAACCACATCTATTATTCCTGAAGCCAACCACATATTGTTTGTCTTTTTTAACTGTGGTCTTCTCAAGAGCTGTAAATATTCTACTTTGTTCCAACTATGGAAATAATAAAATAATATTAAAAAAAATAGGAGTGATGTTTGGTATCTGCAAAATGTTACTTCTTTTTCCTGCAGTTTGTGAAAAGTTGCGGGATTATGTCATTCTCATGCGTCGGTTTTGAGGGGTGAGAAGGCATTTAAAAAAAAAAAAAAAGGTTTTTACAAAAGGTTGAGAACCGCTGTAACTTCGAATGTAATATTCAATGGGTCGGTAAAAATGTAATTTGTGAAGGTTTTTCTTCTCACCTGCTGCCCATTTTACAATCCATGATTGACGGCGAATCAAAATCAGCCAGCAGATCGTCCATCAGGTTGTAGTCCTGCTCGTCTCTCTGCACCACCCCATAATAACCGGGCACGTACGGCTGAAGAGTGTCCTTCATCAGCTTCTGGAGACATTGCTGCTCGCACTCGCAGTATCGCTTTAACAGGCGACCGTTCTCGCCGGCCTGGAAGTTGCCTAGACGAATATGAGCAGGTCGAAGATGAGAAAGCCCTCGTGTTGTACGACTGGTTCACCCGCGGCATGTGGTTCATGAGCAGACCTGCATGGCCGGCGAGCTGCACCCACGGGTAGCGCTTCTTGAAGGACACGGCGAAGGGGGACCAGTGCACCATGGTCTTCAATTTAT
The DNA here is from genome assembly GCF_054856515.1 of Filicampus tigris. NCBI lineage: Eukaryota > Metazoa > Chordata > Actinopteri > Syngnathiformes > Syngnathidae > Filicampus > Filicampus tigris. The sequence continues at coordinate 19,062,228 of NC_141223.1, forward strand.
GCCACGACTTATTCTGGAAGAGAAACAGAGGCGCGTCATGGTGGATATCTAACATGAAGCACTCGCTGGTCACTCTGTTCAGCTGTGCACGGAGTGGGCAGAATACACTTCAACACACATACACACACACACACACACACCTTAGTAGACATTGGACAGATCCGCCCCTCTCAGGCCAAGCAAGGCGCACTGACAAAGCCCATTCATAAAACATTTACTAAAGCGCGGTGTCGTAAAACAGAGCCTTACTGTCTGAAACTGTGTGTTTTATCTGTGGTAGCAAGGACAGTGTTCAGTTGGGGCTTTGACGCAGGCGACAGATTAGTGCGTGCGTGTTTGTGTGCGAGACAAATCAAATGGACAAAGCGTGCTTTGCACCCCCTGTTATTTATTTTGATTTCTGCAATCGGAGCACTTTTTTTTTCAACTAACCTAAGTGATTTGGAAGTAAAGTTGAACTCTTGACCAAAAGGGGAGGGAGGGAATGCGAAACATGAAAATAATCTTTAAAATTAAAACCGCCAAAGATGAGGCAACGCCTACCCCCCTATCATCGCTGTGTTTGCATGTCGGCAATATCTCCGCGCTCCTTGCGTGCATTCTTTCCACAGCTGCTGTGTGGAAATTCTGTCACAATAACACAGTCGTCGTGCGGCAATATCCGCAGAGAGCGGAGACAGTGACCATTTATTTAACTGAAAAACAGGCTGGATTCGACTTGAAGCTCTCCAGTCACTCTGATGTTGTAATAATTTTGTCAGTCAATTGGTTAAAGTTACACCGAGCGGAAGGATGTCATAAATAGAACAGAACAAAGTGAAACAGTGAAAACAATTTCCCATTTGGGAAATAATGTGAAGTGAAATCATCCGCTGCAAGTTCAAACGTTTGTCGTCGTTAACCCTTATTGCATGTATTGTATACAATGATTAAGTAATATTGTTACCGTCTGTCATACAACTCCCAAAAGATAGAAATCGTATTATAAAAAAGCACAACTATTAGGTTAAGGATATTTGGCTGAAATAAGGTCATACTGAAATTTTGCTCAAGAGCCAAAAGTACCTCACGTTTTGTAAGAAATGCACCTGCATTAATGAACTGCTCATATGGTACATCGCAGTCAGGGCCGTTTACTGTCCAAAGAACACAAACAAATAAGTAAAAACCTAAACGCTGGTGAACCTCAACTTTGACATTTTACTGCTAAAACTTTCTTTGACTTTTTGTTGTGTTGAGCATGATGGTTGAACACAAAAGTAGCACTGTGCTGTAAAATAAGAAAATGAGGGCTTTTGTTATTCAAAATGCCAGCTACGTATTTAGTAGTGGCAAAAAGTAGTTTGGCTTTATAAATTTAATTGCAATCTAAAATAAGCATAAAATAATCTATACCAATATGCAAATATACTACTACACTTAAAGTCTCCACAAGAGATAGACTGATACGTTTCAGTTGTTCTAGCAGGCTTTTCCAGACTTTTTTTTTTTGCTTTCTAGAAGAAGCCTTAACATTTTGTGCCAACACTGACAGGTATTTGGAACTGTTCATAATTTCCTCCACCTTGACTCCCCTTCACCCCAGTTCTAGCTGGAAGGGGGAAAAGAACAACAACAAAAACACTAAAGTATGACACGACCACCATGCGCTACTGTCGGTGTGGTATTTTTTTGGTGATGAGTAGTTTTGTGTTCGTGCCAAACGTACTTTTTGGAATTATGACCAAAAAGTTCAACACTTTCAAAATTTTGCAAAAACACCACCAACACACGAGGGAAAATGCGTTAGAATCTGAAGAAACCAAAGCAAAAAGATTTTTTTTGCAACCAAGTTATTGGCCACAAATAACGGTGGAAAACCCTTTGAAACGTTTCTTTTTTTTTTTAACATCACAAAAATCAGGCAGTTGAACAAAGGGTGTGTAGACTTTTTATAGCCACTACACAAACAGCATGTTTACTGTAAGTGAACCCAAGTTATTAGCGCAATATCAGAACATGTCAGCAGTCAGCAAATGATCCAAAGAATCAGTGTTGTTATTGTTTGTGGCTTTCCCGACAGCTGCTCAGTGTTGAGAAAGCCCAGGGTGTAAATAAAAGTGACTCTGAGCCACCTATGGAGATCCTCGGTTTAACCTGAACAAAGCACGTCACAGCCGAGAACGCTGATGAAACACATGCGCCTTGCACAATTTTTTGCCGAAAAGGCTGATTTCAGCTTGACATTTTGACACCGGCTTGTGACCACGGCTCCAGCACACCAAACCCTTCAATCAACTTTTATTACTCATGATTCCAGAGTTTGCATTTTAACAGGGAAGGCCATATGGAAATGAACGATTAATTACTTGAGTCAGTGTTAATTAAAAAGGTACGTTATTTAGAACGGGATGAATGTTGAAACCTCCTGTCCCCATTCTGGTGTCGCATTGTGTGAATGCAGCACAACTTCTTTAGACAGCATACTAGTTGAGCGCGGCTCAAAAGCGATTGAAGCCAAGAAGTGCACTCCATTTTGTCTCAAAGGCTTCAAGGCATGATTAAAATCATTTTTTACATACAATCAACCAATTCATTCATTTATTTCTATATCTATTTTCAATCAAGGTGTGTGTCTTTATTTTTGTATGAATGAGGATTGACCCGGTACTTTTCAAAACCCAAGAGGTCCCATTTCACTGCACATGGTCCCAAAAGCATCACCACTTCTTTTACCCTCATTCGGTTTTGTTCAATTCCGGTGGACAATGCAGCACTTCTCTTTCTATTGCGAAAAAGACAATGACTGTTCTTTGAAAGGAAAGCGAAATGTCCCCAGCTGGACCATTTGCAAGTGCGCTCACACACACACACACACACACACACTATGGTTCACATGACAATGGTCACACAAAGTATGGCGGGTCAGTGTGACTCTTAATATTTCTAAAACACACACACACACACACACTGAAGCCGTCGAACAATTGAGGCCCTCTATTTGAAATTGGGTGGGGAAAAACATCACATCATGACGCCGCTATGTTGATAGTTGCTCTTTGTTTTGTTCTATAAGGCAGACGTTATAGCTACTTAACATATTCATGCTCGGAGATTCAAACTCAGATCCTTTTGGCCATGGGGCCGACATGCCATCATGCCACCCGTACTATTCGAATACACTTTCAAGTGCATACTTTAGGATTCAACTTCCAGCATTCTGTCAGGCAAGTATTTTCCTGAAAGGTTTCATTCATGGACAGAAGGCCGACACACACGTACATGCAGCCCAATGGACAACACAAAAAGGCAGCCGGTAAACTCTTTTCTTCACCGTCCGCAAATAGTCTCCACTGGTGGGCCTCAGCGCGGCACTTGTCCTGGAATCCTCCCCAAACATATTTTTCTCTCTCGCCTAGCTCGAGCGCCTTCTGTTGTTCTTCCAGTCAACATGTGCGGGCTTGTGTTGCCTGCTTCATAATCCTCCTATCAAATCTTCACACGGAGAACCCCTCGGTTCTCTGCGAGTGCATTCCAAACCTCGCTGGTGTCGTTTCAACATCCTATCACATCCTTTCACTTTGTCAGCGCTTGAGTTTGGCCAATCCCGCTTTGCTTCCTTCTACAACTCGTATTTCTTTACCAGCTCTCGTGTTTTCTTTGTTCCTCCTCATCCCATAATACCCCCATGCTGAGCCTCCGCGCCGAGCCAATAGCAGATAGACGAAGTGGGGGGAAGGAAGAGCGGACCTCCATTCCCTCCCACTGTGGCAAATTCCGCATTGGTGTGTAAACCTACGGGAGAAGTGTGCATCAGTGCCATCTCTATAGCGGGGACAAAGTTGTGCACATGTTGAGGGGTCGAGCCAAGTTGATATGTGGTCGCGTGAACTGAATGGAGGGCAATGTAATGTACCCTTGAGCGATGGAAAGATGTGCGTGCGCATGTTCGTATGCAGAACCTGTCAGACGACTGCGCCCTGCAAAAGGAGCGACCGCACGCTGTGCGCTCTGGCAGTCGTTTGCAACCGTACACACACAGGTCTTTTATATCAAAACCACATCCCGTTGCCTCACATTGTTTGCGACTCTTCAAATGTGTTTAAGGCGGTTTCGCACCGACGACGCGAAAATGCTCAAGGGCCACGTCTGATTTGTGAATGGAATGCGGCCGCATTCCTAGAATATAAGAATCTTTAAAGGGGAAATAAGGAAAAATGGAGTGGAATTGAATCATTAAATAAATCATTCACTTTTACATGTTAGCATTCATTTAATCACGATCAATTAACTAATTATTGCATAAAATAAAACCGTGTTAAATGTGCAATTTTTTACATTTTTATTTCATTCATTGCAATAAATTATTTCAATATAAAAATAGTTTATTAAAAACTACAAATTTATAATGCAATAACACACACAAAGATTGGTATTATGTATACTTAATAAATTAACAATTTCATTATTAAAACATATATTCATTTTTTTATATAAAATAGTTAACTTTATTACTAATTTTTACTACATTACTTAGAATAGATATTTCATTGTATTTCAAAATCCTGCAGATACTCTACTCAAACTCAAAAACAATGCCCTGATACCACAGCACGGACACCACTATCAAACGGATGTATCAATTAACCAATTGTTAAATTTATTCAATTTTAAAAAATATATATTTTTAATGAATAATTTTAATTAACAAATTCTAGGGGGAAAAAAAACAGAATTTGCACAACAAACATTACGGGATTGTTGATCATATACTCGATGGGCCTGATTAAAGAACAGAGCGGGCCATGTGCGGCCCCGCAGGCCGTAGTCTTCCGGAACCATCTCTAAATTGTCCATAGTTGTGAAAGTGAGGATACATTTTTGTTCGTCTACATGTTCCCTGACGGCAACCTGCACAGGGTGTAGCCGGTCTCTCATCTAAAGATAGCTGGGATAGGCTCCCTCTCACCCGTGAACTGAGTGAATGAGGACAAGTGCTATTGAATATTGATGCATAGCAGCAGTAATGATGACGAGGGATGGGCACAATTTATTGCGAGTTAAGAATTTGGTCGCTTAAGGCCTCCTCCCGTGCTATGGCCACACCTCTGGGTGGCGTTATTTACCTCATTATGAAACAGCCAACGTCTGAGTTAAAATCCTCCCACAAATAAATATTGGTTGTGTGACCGATCGATAATTTTGTTTCACATATTCGATCAAAGAAACCTAGTCGAATGGCCATCTGTAATGTTGATTACAAATTAAATCTGTTGAGTCATAGCAAGAGAGTAGAGACAAAAGCGGACAAATATATCTGTTCTGGCTGCTCCGCAAAATATGAATGAGTGAAAAATAACGATTCAACAAAAGAAGAGGTAAAATGTAGTCGAAAGGACTCACCTCCAAAATCTCCCTCTGCATATTCATTATGTGTCCTGACAAAACTATACATTACAATATAGGTTTGACACTATTTTTATGCTTGGATAACAATCAATAATGTTAAAATTGTATTAGAACATTGCATGAATGGTTAAGAATTGATTAAAAGTGCCAACAATTTGAGCATAAAACAACTTGCATTTAAATCACATCTCTGGAGTATAGAAATGTAATATGATCAAAAAAATAATGCTCGCCTTCCACACTGACATTCAAGCCCCACTCGTGTAGACGTTTACTCAGTTGCTTACCGAGTTTGGCTAGTAGGAAGATTTTTAATCAGACTACGTTGGTAACATTTCATCACCTTCAAAATCACCAAATTTAGTGCTACAGTGTTACAGACATGAATGGAAAATGTCATAGCAATGTTTACCACGACAGACCCCGCGGGGTCCTTCCTGTCGCTGGCACAATAAGTAGATGTCAGCTGTGTTGCCTCTGGGTCTTTATTTGCTTTTCTAACTCATTTCATGGATTTCAATATAGCCAGTGGGAATGCTGAGTTTGCATAGCCGCAGAAACCAAGTATGCATTCATGTAAAAAGGGAAGAGTCACAAATGTATACGACATTTTAAGTTTCAGTGTTTGTAATCTGATCTCTGCTTACAACATGTTCCCTCTTGCATTATCTTCCACTTTGTGTCTTGTAAAGTTCAGCGGGAAAATATGACTTTTGCCAAAAGCTGAACATGTCAAATGGTCTGTGTTGTAATTAGCATTGGTGCTAATTTGAGCTCAAGGCATGGAGAGAAAGAAAAAGTAGAAGAAGAAAAAAAAAAAGTACCATATATGGCAGAGACACTTCCTAGCAACCGGCTTCACCTTCAGTTCAATTTTCCATGACACGCACGCTCAACTCAGAGTACGACACGCCGTCATGTCGACCGGCGTGTGCGCGCGCCTGTGCGTGTGCGAGCACGTTCCCGCAGCTTTCGGAGCGTACCGACTGCAACTGGTTTGACGGCGAGGCTGAGGCTTTCTTGAGGCTGTCTGCAGCCATCACGCGCGCCCTCTCTTTCTGGGACACAAAGTCGTAGTCGTAAACTAGGAGAAGGACATAATGTGCACAATAAGCACCGGGCTCTTATCAGAAACTAACGAGAACGCGTCATCCTGTTTGATGGAACAGCTCAAGTGTGCTCAGGTTGCTCATTTCCTGTTTGTGTATGCGATCCAGTAAATGACAGTGTCCACTCACTGGCTGGAGCCGCTGAATGCTGCTCAAACTAATTGCATTAGGAAGTGTACAGCGGATCAACAAATGTATCACACCACCACCCATGGAAGGTTTCTGTCATGGTTAATACACCAATATGTCAAAGTTCTATTTTTAATGCTAAAACATATTTTCGAGTGCATAATTTTTAGGGTCGGTCATCGTTTGAATTTGGGCGATTCCGGTCGCTAACGCTTCCGATTTTTTTGTTTTTGTTTGTTTCATGAACTTTTCTACTGTTTATGAATTTTCCTTTGATTTTCTCAATGGATATTTTGGACGAATAAATTAATTTCAAACCTATGAGCTTTAATTATCCACAACAGAGATTCATTTTGGAGCACCTCAAGAAAATACAATACAATAATGCATCTTCTAGCATGCTACTTAATTAACACCCATGGGCAAGCCAAGTGTGCATACAAAAAGAAAAACCTGTGCTCAATGTGGACATAAAACATATTTCATTTGCATACTTACCCGATTGCGACTGCGGTGCGGTCCGTATCACTTGGCTGATCGCCCAAACCCATGACACTTCATTTTGCTTTTTTCACATTTTTGTCGCTTTCTGACACTGTTTCGCAGTGCAGTAATAATTTAACAAAAATGATAGCGGTAAACACGTTGACTTGGAAAATATGCATGTTTATCTTCAAAGATAATACAATGACTAGTGAAACAGAGACAGTGAAACTGAGAAATGCTTAATTTATTACAGCCTGGCCACGATGTCCCATCTTATAAAACACTCTATGGAACACAAGATGAGAAAATCATTTCAGAGAAACATGCACAGCACTCCCACTAATTATAAGAACTGCATTCCACATTGAGGTGAGTTGGGAGTTTTAATCATTTAGTTTTATTTTAATTTCTTTTTTTATGCTGGTCCGTCAATATACTGTATGTCTCACCAGTCCATGACGCAAAAAAAAAAAAGGCTGGAGACTGCTGTACAGTGGTGAAAAGATATCAATGACTTCATTCATGAATCAACTTTGATTCTACTTTCATCAAACTACAGTTGAAAAACTATTTAGTCATTTAAAACCTACAACAAACTAACCTGCAACTACGTTAACGCAACGACCTGTCGAACTAACCATATCAACGACCGCCGCGACAATAAATCAGCAGCCTTTCGTGGAAGCTGTCTTTAGGAGTGATGAATAGTTTGAAAGTGACTCAAACCAAGAGGAGCAGTTTGTGCTGACCCAGTGTCCTACCATGAATGACGCTCATTTAAACCTCTTACAGTTGACTGTCTGACTCATACCTGTCTACTTTCTGTCTGCAAAAGAGGAAACTAAAATTCCACTCAAGGGCGGACGGTTCAGAAGTAATGTCGATTTGATTATAATTAATGGAAAATATGGCATGATTATGAACGGCTTCTAAATGGATAGGGCGGACAAGTATTATTTTTCAACCAGGTAGAAACGTCGGAAAGATGCTCCTTGGCCAGGCTTTTTCTGTCTTATTTCTTTGTGTCCTTCCAAGAATATCTACTTCACAGTGCAGTCAAGCATCCAGACTCAAGAGGAAAAATACACATGGATCGTACTTGCTTCTTTTGAAAAGGCAACTGAGCCTTTTGTGTCCGTGAATGAACTTTGTTGTCGCTTTTCAAAATAAAGGCGAGGCAAACAGCAACAGTATTGATTTGACAAAGTGAGTGACAAAACGGGTCAGACGTGTACGAAAGCTTAAACGTACTTCAATGATGTCATGTTAGTCTGGTAGGTCTGGACGATGAGAGCCTTCTTCATGTTTAGCTCAAATCACATTGATTGCTTGATTTAACATTTACGCACTTACTAAGCTTACCAAGATGACCAATCTGTACCGTACCACTTCATGGCATGAAACCTGCTGCTAACAACTACAGTATATTGATCAAAAATCGAAATGCACACAAAAACTCTGCATCAAAACAATTACCTCGAGTGTCTTTTTCTTTGCCTTTACGTGATCCCTAATCATAACAAAGCACCAATACCATTTTTGCCCCCACACCGTGTAGTACATTAACTTACATTACGAGAAACGAAACCAAGTAATGACACTTGATATTACCATCACGTCTTGCAGTTGTGATGAGTAATCAAATATTGTTGGAAACACAAACCTTTCCTGAACATGGCATGGATTTTCCTAAGATAACACTTTTTATAGTAACGCCTTGCCTCACTACTGACATTTTAACACGGCCACTACATCAAAGAAAAACAGAGCGTGGTGGCTATACAGCCATATTACTTCTATGTGTTAACTACAAAATAAAGTGAGCATACAGGAATGCAACATTGATTATGGAAAATACCCAAAGTTACCAAATAAAACAGGACAACTGAAGTGACAGGTTATCACACCATTGTTTACTTCTTTTAGATTTGTCAGCCGTGTTTACCTTAAAGTATCCCCACACGGCTGACATGGGTCCTACTTCACGTGCCCGGAAGTTTCACATCAGCGTAGTACAGAGGTATCAGTGTCATAGTAGTGGAGCATTTTTTTAAAATGTTATTATTTTAAAAACATGAGTGGATTAATGAACAACATTAAAACAAATACCGAAATGAGTGTTGGTGCACCCAGAGTTGCAATGATGTTGAATTTACATCAGTGGGCATCTGATGTCAATTCAACATCAATTGAATGATTTTAATGATCTTGCGACATCAATTGACTGATTATGATGTCATATTGATATTGAATAGACATCACATACCCACTGGGACATTAGGTTGCCATCAAGAATAAAAGAAGGCAAGCAAAATTTACACTGCCAAGTCAGCTGTGCTTATGTAACGTTTGGGGCTGAATTATTATTTTTAGGATCGATTAATTTGTCGATTATTTTTCTATTAATGTGATTCAAAATATCATTTCCAGCCCTTTATTCAAAAACAGGACATTATTTCAAACTCACAGTGCAGAAAACGCACAAACATAAACTAATTATGTTTCAGTCAGCTGGTCCAAAACACAAAGATAATCGGTCTGCTTTCATGGAGGGCTACAGACGTTGGAGAATATTCATGACTGAGAAGCTGATATTCGAAAGATGTGGATAATTTTCAAATGAAAAATGCTATCGAAAACATTTATTGATGATCAAAAAACAATTACCAATGAATTTGATAATCGATTACTTATTGATTAGTGAATTAATCGTTGCACCTCTAGTAATGATACGGTAATCAAACTGCTTGCCTGTCACTGCCACACGTCTGCAGAGTGAATACGATTGTTTTGAAGTTCTTTCTAGACAAGTGTTAAGACTATTAAAGAGTGAGTGTGATGGAAGCGGCTGACTCACTGAGCAAGCCTCCCTTTTGTTAGTAGGGTGGGGGAGTATGTAGTTTATTTAACAGGGCAGCTGTGAAACAGTGGTTAGCAAGTCTGAATTGCAATTTTAAAGGGGAAGTCAACCCAAAAATGTTCTTTACAAGAACATGTTCTATGCAGGACTAGTTGAAACAAAGCATATGATTAATATGAAATATGAGTTAAGCAGTAAAATCCACCAATTTTTAGCCATCTCAGGGGGTGGCCATTTTGTCACTTCTGTCAACTGAAAATGACATCACAATTCCTCAGTGCTCAGCTAACGACCAATTACATCTCAAACCTTTTCTGAAGCTGAGCCATGATTGTTATCTGAGCCCTGATCAAATGTGATGTCATTTTCAGTCAGGGACAAAATGGCAGCCCCCTGACACTGTAAGGACTAAAAACGGGTGGATTTTACTGCTTAACTCCTATTCCACAAACGCTGCATTAATTAGAATGGCATATTTAGACTACTGGGCTAGTGCATGGAACATATTCTTGTATACATAACATTTTTGGGTTGACTTCCCATTTAAGGTTCTGGATTCGAATCTGTGCTCTGGTCTTCCAGTGTCGAATTTTCTTGTTCTCCCTGTGCTTGTGTTTTGGGTTTTCTCCAGCTTCCTCATTCCGCCAAAAATGCATACCTGCATTAGATTTACTGAAAACTTTGAATTGTCCATTCAGTGGGTGTGAAAGGGAGTATGAATGGTTGCTTGTCTATATGTGTCAGCGCGATAGAGTAGCGACTTGTCGAGGGCCTACCCCACCCCTCTCCCAAAGTAAGCTGTGCATTTCACCCTCAGCCCTAAAGGCCGTATCTCGGAGGGTAGCGTATTTTGGTTTCGTCACGCCTTGTCAAACTTTGCAAACGTGTTCGCATGTAGTTTATTGCGAAACATTTTTCTTTGTCGTAAGGATATTTTGAACACGTTCAAAATCTTGCCAATCCATTGTTTGGCTAGCTAACAGTGGTAAACATCCTCATTAGCCTTTGTAAACCGTCGCAAGGCGTGTCGTCAACGTTCTTTTTGATTTGACAAAGAGGAAGACAAAGATCCCTCGGGGTTTTGAGGATGTCGCGGATGGACAAAGGACAAAGTCCCGTCAGTTTCAGGTGCTGCGTACCTCGCTGTTGCTGCTGAACTTGCAGGTGACTACTCTTATTTAACCTCAGATGATGGTGTGTTAAAAAAAAAAAAAAAGGCCGCGCTATCCTTGGACATCGGACAACAAAGAAATGCTGGCTGGCTTTGGAAGCAGATGGTGAAAGAGAAATATGAAGACGAGTGTAATCGTTTTTTGTTAAACATTTGCTGGTTGTCGCTAATGACTGAGTCAACCACCTAATTTTCGTCAGAAAAGTTGCCGATTCCAACATTCGCTACCCTTGCAAGCCTTCACTCCGGTGAAGGTTCGCAAGGTACATGCGCATGTAGCGAATGTTTATTTTTGTCAGGGTTCGTTCAATGTTGCGAACAGAGACATTCGCCAGACATTCCCAAACAGCTTTAATGATTGCAAACAGCTTTTCTCGTAGCCATCAAATTTTGAACATGTTCAAAATGTCTTTGCAACAAGAAAAACTGTTACAGACTATGGCTGCACAATATTGGAAAAACATGCGATATGCAATACGGATGTTCACTATAGCGATATCGATATTATTGCAAGAATTAACACATTCCTAAAGAAACTGCATTTTCATTATCTATTGAAAGAAGAAGGGCTGGGCGATATGACTGAAAAGTATATCACGATATAAGTGTTTCATATTGGTCAATATCGGTATATATTGATAGTTTTTTTCTTTTCTTAAACTATTGAAAATAACGACCCAAAGAAAAATACATTTCGGTTATTTTATTTTAACATAATACTTAACCTTTAATAAGAGGTCAATGTAACTATGAAAGAGTGAAATAAACTCGATATAAAGATAAATAAACTCCATTTTAAAGATAATGTTCTTAAAAGGGCTGACAAATGTTTGAAAAACTGTCACAATCTAAGTATTTCATATCAGTCAATATTGATAATTATTGATTTTGTTTTAAACCTTTTCTTTAAATAACAGTTAACTGTTTTTTGTGCATCGTTATGTGGTGTAATGTGCAGTTTGTCCTCCATCAGTGCATTGTAAATGCTTATTTGCATTCGGTCTACCCCAAAGCAGTTGTTGACACATATATTAGCCTTCGTTCAATGTTCATCCAATGTAAGTGAACGAATACTCTCTTGTATGCATACATTATCGTTGACCAACCGTCTTAGGACTACTTTATCTTTTTAGCGGACTCATTATTGCCGTAGTCCATTCATATTTTAGTTGCTTGATTTTACATTGAGAACGATGCCGGTGTCGGATAAGACTAACCACTGCTAGCATGTCAAAGACAAGAACTCCTCTACTTGTACGCCATGGCTCCATCCACAGGTTTTAAATAGGGTTATCATGCATAATATAATTTAATTGTAAGAGTTGTACGAGTCGAGTGGTCATTTATTTGAGCAAAGTTACTGGTTGCTGGACGCGAGCATAGAGCACGGCCGCCGGGCCCGCGAGCATGCTCCATTGAGTTAACTTAGCTAGCTTATTCTTGTTGGTTTAAATGCTTCTTCCTCGTCGGTTTAAAAGCTGCTTCTTCTTTGGTTTACTCGCTTCTTCTTCATGTTTGGCGGCGGAAGCACGCCGCCTACATCACGCACCATGCTGCGATCGAGTTTGTTTTTCTTTTTTTTCTATCAAACGTTTTATCGAAGGCATTTTCTATCGATCACGTGTCAATCGCGATACATATCGATATTGAATTATCGGACCAGCCCTTGAAAGAAGTACATTCTTTTGATGCAGCAAAATAAGCAAGCTCTATGATTTCTTAGCTAATTCATTGTAATTCCTCTAGATAATGTCAAACTATTGTGCGGTGTAAGGAATCCCGAGACGAGGCCTCGTCAGGGAAAAAAAAGTATCCAAAATGGAGTTTCTACACCCCGGAACTTGTAATGTTTACAGGTGATATTGTGTCCAAATGAATTTCTGATACATTAAATTTGTCTTTGAGTATTTAATGAAACAAATTGGTAATACAAAAACTATGCTTGAGTCGAAACTCAGCGCTGAGTCGTACCTCCGTCTCCTGTGGGATCTGGAAGTCAGGCAACCCCCCCCCCTCATGAGATAATGGGTTATAAATCAGCGCCAGCCCCTCCTTTCCAGGAAGAGCCTGTCGTTATGTGATTGTATTATTATTCAGTGTCATCAGTTTTATCAGAAGAGCTAATGTGTGTGCGTGTGTCTACGTGCGCAGTTAAAGCTACAGCAAAAGCATATGTCTTTAGTGGAAATGTGCATTTATGTTCGCATTAGACTGGTCAGATTCAGATAAAAGCATACAATTTCATATGAAAATTATTGCATGCCTTATGTCATATGCATATTGCATAGGCCAGGGCAATTCAACTGGCGGCCCGGGGGCCAGATCAGGCCCGCCAAGCATGTTGGTCCGGCCCGCGGAAGATTTCCAAAAAGAAAAAAAAAGATGTCCGCCACATGTACACGTCCTTATGTTAGACACCGCTTCCTCACACCGCCCGGAAGGTAAGAGGCACTGTGGCGTTGTGCAGTGCTATGCCTCTCCACAAACAGTAGAAAAAGAATAAGGTAGCGGCTTCAGAGTGCAGGAGGAAAAAGGGGAAAAGCTTGAGAGAGCCACTGCAGTGCCTCCATACGACGCTCAGTTCGTGAACATGTCGCAATCGGAACTAAAAAAAGAAAAGTTGATTTTGAAAATTGCCAGTTTAATTTTGCGTGGACCGACAAATATGTGTACATTGATACTCTTCAAGGAAGACCGATGCGTTTGCTCTGGAACCAAGTGAATGAAGTTCCAAAGTTTCCAACCTGCGGAAGCACTTCATCACAACCCATGGCAAATTTGATGCAAACCATCCCCCGAGTCGGATTTGCGCAAGGAAAAGATTAAAAAGCTCACTGAAAACTATAATAAAACTTGTACGGTGCAGGAGAGAGCAACCGCAGCTTCTCTCCGTGTTGCATGGATCCTTGGCAAGAAGAAAAAAACTTTCATAGATGAGGAGACGATAAAAGAATGCAAGCTTGCTGCTCTTGAAGATGTATTATATATATTTGTATATGCATATATTTCGTTTCCCATTTACCTCCACTATGAGTACAAAAAGTGTGCCTCGACATGCTGCGATATGCTGCTGTTGCACAAATACAAAGTACTTATTCATAAGCTTGCACTATTTAATTTATTATTGTTGTTCATATGCAGATGATGTATGTTAGAAAGAGCAGATGCGCATCATGCACTTATTTATTTTGAATTGTTGACATTCGAAATGTTGCCATAAAATGAAAGCATTTTTATCTTTTTAAGTACTACTTTTCCCAGTAGTAGTTAAATAAAACTTGAAATGTGAAAATGTGGTTTTTGCGTGTTATGTCATAAAACAAGGGAGACAATGTGGCGGTTCCGGCCCCCGACCTCTTGAGTTTTTGATAGTATGGCTACCTGAATAATTTAGTTGAACAGCCGTCATAGGCCATTATCACTATTTTGATATTTTTTTCGATAAATTCTGCAGCAAATGTCTATGACTTTATTTAAAAACTAAACACGCACAGACGTACTGGAAAAACTGCCCCTTGCGTCAGCACCGTAGACTAGAGAAAGATCTCCTTGGTTGAAAAATGTGTTAAGGTCTTTCTTTTCTGATGTCAACAATTACACAATTAAGAGAATGTAGTAATTGAGGCAGTTGTAAAAGTGGCATAGTTGGTGTGTCTTGTTTAATCAGTGTGACATTTGAGTTTAAATATGATCTACTGTAACACCTGTGCAAAGTGTCTATTCAGTATGCAAGTGTATGTCTGAGCCAACGCATGTTCTAGATAGGCTCACATGCACACACTTACTAATCGGTTTCAATGCATCGATCTACTTGTCCTCACTGCAGGTGAATTGGCGCCTATCCCAGCATACTTTGAGTGCGAGGTGAACTGGTTGCCAGCCAATCGCACAGCACATTCTGTAGACTAACAACCATCCATCCATCCCTCCGTTATCGATACCGCTTATCCTCACAAGGGTCGCGGGGCATGCTGGAGCCTATCCCAGCTGTCTTCGGGCAGTAGGCGGGGGACACCCTGAATTGGTCGCCAGCAGGGCACACAGAGACAAACAACCGCACTCACAATCACACCTAGGGGCATTTTAGAGAGTCCAATCAACCTACCAAGCATGTTTTTGGAATGTGGGAGGAAACCGGAGTACACGGAGAAAACCCACGCAGTCACGGGGAGAACATGCAAACTCCACACAGGGAGGCCGGAGCCGGGATCGAACCACGACCTCTGAACTGTGAGGCGGACGTGCTAACCAGTCGACCACCGTGCCGCCCAACTAACAACCGTTCACACTAAAACATTCTGAACTGCAAGTCAGAAACGGAACCACTAGCCACCGGGGAGCCACATGTTTCATTTTAAGAATACAGTACATGTGCAATATAAATATTTTAGCTAGACAAATCCACTTCAACACTTGCTGAAACCAACATTGCTAAGACTGAGAATACACTCACCGCTGGGCCGTCGTCCGGGCTGCAGAGGGACCTAGTGGGGGACAAGCTGGACTCGATGTCGCTCCCCGTGTTGTCGTCCTCGGACTCCTCGAAGGACGAGGCGGACGACAGGCCGAGTGAAGACGAGTTGGACAGCTTCCTGGGAGAGCGCATGAGCGCCGGGGACCCGCCGCAGCCACTGTCCGAGCACGGAGACTCGTCGTCCGGGTGCAGCTCCGAGCCCCACCCGACGCTGAGCTCGGTGCGGAGGCTCAGCCGGGTTGACGACTCCTCGGAGCGAGTGGGACTGGGGTCCCGGGTGATGATGAGTTTCGGTATGGGTCCGCAATAATGGAGAATCTGAGGGGGCTTGTCAGAGTCACAGTTTGTGTGTTCAGGCGGACAGGGGGCGATAATTAAATCACTTTTGGTCATTGTAATCGAGTCGTCCACTTGATTAACACAATCGCCCGACTGTAAGCTTGTTAAAGTTCGCTTTGAGTCCGACTCATCGGGGCTCAACTCTCCCAATGGTGCGATTACATCGTGGCTGTTTCCCCCCAGTGGTTGATACTCCATGGTCCTCGCCGGAGGGTGTGAGACATTGTCCTCCCGCGCGGTACTAGTCTCCACGCAGCCGACAGCGCTCACTTCAGCGCTCCGCCTCCCCACAAGTGGCTTCTCGGTTGAATCGACATCTCGGGACGGCGTCGTCGACTCAAACAAGCCAGCCGCGGCAACTCGCTGCTCCTCGGCGACTCGCTGCTCCTCGGGTGCCGATACGGCCTCCTCCCTGGGTAACTTTCCCTCTCGACGTTCGTGAAGGGAGTCTGGCTCCCCCGCTACGCTTCCGCAGTTCGGCTGCGCTCCCGTCGGGCTGGAGTCTCGCTTTCGCCTTCCCAAACACGAGAGCGCCTGTCTTTTCATCGGGTTCCCGTTAATCCGGAGAGTACGACGCTTTCTCTCGCTTTTTAGTCTACGTGTGTCAGGACGCTGAGGCGCCTCGTCTGCTTTCCATGTTGCTCTGCCGGAGGTGGAGGTGGAGGTGGTAGTGGATGAATGAGAAACAACCGAGCGAGTTTGGCCCATCTCGCTCGCCGTTGAAGAGAATATCTCCAGAGGCACGCCCTATAGCTGTGAAGTATGATGATAAAAAAAAAAAGAGGAAACCTTAAAGTGGAAATCAACCCAAACATATATTTGTCAAGAAAATGTTCCCAGCAGGCCCACTAGTTGAAAAACAGCATTCTGATTAGTAGTGTGTTTGTGCAATATGATTTAAGCAGCAAAATCTACCAATTTTTAGCCATCTCAGGGGGCAGGCCATTTTGTCATTTCTGTCGCCTGAAAATGACATCACAGCTACCCAACTACCAATCACAGCTCGCCTGTTTTCTAAAGCTGAGCCGTGATTGGTCGTTACCTGAGCCCTGGGTAGTTGTGATGTCATTTTCTGTCGACAGAAGTGACAAAATGGCCGCCCCCAGGGATGGCTAAAAACGGGTGGATTAACTCTACAAACGCAATATTTATCAGAATGCCTTCTTTCCAGTAGTGGGATAACATAGGACATATTCTGAAAAAAATGTTTGGGTTGATTTCCCCTTTAAAGCGTGACTTACAAACACACAGCAAACCATTAGTCATACAATCCAGTCCTGGAAAATAATCTTACATTGTTCCGTCCTTCGGTCCAGCCGCCTTGCTTTTAAGGAGATTGCTCACTTCTGTGGTAGCACAGAGACTCTTGTTCACTGCAATGATGAGCATAAACAAAGGACACTTCACTTTGGCACTAGTACGAATTACAACCGTTGGGGGAGCTCGGTTTACGACCGAGATTAGTCATGTAAGTCTGAACAACTTGCAAACGCAGTAATAAATTAAGAATTACAGTAAATAGTTGTATGAAAAATGCTTATTGGTCAGTGGTACTCAAGCTTTACACTCAGTACCACATAAAATATACTTAGCTGTCTGTGCACCACCATCATGACCAACTTAAAGCAGCACTGGGCAAGAAATCAACCTTAATAACATTTTTTCACAACTCTTTTGATGAAACATTGACTTACAAGTAGGGGTGGGCGATATGGGCAAAAAAAAAAATAATCTCAATATTTTTTTTAAAAACTCGATAACGATAATTTGACGATATTCTCCCAAAAATATTTTAAATCTGCACTTGCTTCACAGACCAATTGTGAATAGACAGCGTGTGAACAACATCTGTTTTAAATACATTAATTACAGCTTCTGCAAAACATAATGATATTGTACGACAATATTTAACAATAAAAAACAAAAAAATATGTATTGCCTTACATTGATTTTTGGGAATACAGTATTTATGTCATTTAAATGTCTCTGCTGTTATTCCATAATGATATGACATTTGGAGCTGCAGTAAATACTGGTGTACCACTGCCAACTACGAGAGCAATCAGAATGAGAAAAAGGTGTTTACTACAGCAATCACAATGGGAAATAAATGTATTTGATATGTGATTTCTGTGACAGAAGTGTCACCCAGCGAGAGAAAAAAAAAAGACGTCGTCATGACAACACGATTCTCATATATTGGCCACCATATTCAGAATAAAAAAAACTGCAATTTATAGAAAAGTGCATTTTCCCACTCATTCATCACTGTGATATGTAGACTTGTGACTTTATTCATGTTTGGGTGGATGCTGGCGTCACACTAATAAGCTGCCGTAGTTTGCGTAACATGCCTCAGGAATACAGGCTAGTTATGAATGATGCGGACTAAAAGAATGTAAACTGAATGTTAACCGAACATCCAGGCTGTCACGTTTGACTTGCTCGCTAAAGTACTGGGCGTGTGTGTGCGTGAGTATTTGTTCTGCTCAACTCGGTGACTGTTTTCTGAGTGTGTGTGTTTACTAAGCTTTTGTTTAGCATGCTTGCGCGATCGCCAAGTTTTCCTCGTAATCCATATGGCTCGTGGTGCAACAGAATTGCTCTTCACGATGACCGTTTTGGCACATCGAACAACGTTATTCGCACCGACGTCAGTTTTGTCAAGCTCAAACCATTTACAGACTACGGACGACGTGGACTTGCGCCTTGCTATTATTCCCTGCTGGACACTCCTCCATATTTGAAACAGAGCGGCTGCAATGCGGACAGAGTCACGTGACTGGGTCCTGCCCGCTGATTCTGCGAATGATTATCACTTCCTCCTTCTCTGCCGTCAATGCACCCCGATTCGCCGAATGAGGATTTTAGCATTTCCTCATACTTTGCGGCCATCGACTGACTCTATATGCTTTTCGAGGCAGTATTAATACTCGATAATGTAAAATTACACATCGTGAAAGCAAGATTGACAATGATATCGATGACGATATATATCGCCCACCTCTACTTACAAGTACAGTAGTTGAATGGGACTTCATGCCCTGAGGGGGTCTGTATCGTTTTTACTGGCACAAAGCAACTTTGAGGTGGATGGGATCAACCCTGGCACACAAAACAATACAAATGTCCTGAATTGCTTTACGGCATACTCACTTCCTCCTTTCGCTATAAGGGCGGCTCAGGATTTCACGACACTACGCGCTGGCACGCATGGGAAATGTGGTTAATTTTTTTTTTTTATCAAAACACTATCGCGTTTGTCCATATGGCGCCGCCATAATCAACAAAAACTGGCATATGACACAGTGTTGCTTTAAATTTCCGTAGTAGACCTTAGTGTTAATCAAAAACGAGTCCCCAATTCAAATTCCTAAAAACTGCATTACAGTGGTACCTCTACTTACGAAGATCTCTTCATACTTTTTCATAAATTTTCAAGTTACGAAACGCCTCAACAGGAAAATATTGCCTCTTGTTACGAAAGAAATTTCAGGATAGGAAAGGTAAAAATACAGTATGGGCTGCTACTCGCAGCTCCAGAGTTTCCTGAATGCAACATACCCATAGCTGCTTTGCCATTGGCTATTACCTAGCATCTTCCTAACATCCCATTGGCTAAGAGGGACCTCTACCGAATGTGTCTATGTGTGTAGATAGACAGGTAGAGAGATATATGTGTGATAGATATGTCTATGCAGCGTCCTCGTCATTCGCCCCCCTCGGGCCATGAGGTGTTCCAATAGTTTTACGTGAATTAGAAACGAGGAAAAGAAAAAAAAAAAGGAGAAAATCGTTTTTTTTGTCCATACAAACAAAGCAAGAGATAATACAAAAGTATGAAAAGGGGATGCGTTTGGTTGATCTCGCCAAAGAATATGACCGTAATGTATTGACAGTCGCCACGTTATTAAACCAGTTCTTTACAAAACGCCAGGCAAAAAACACTTCTGGGAGAGAACATGAACCAAAGAGGGCAAAAAGGGATGAGGACAGCAATTAAAAGGTAAACGACCATCATTTTCATTCTTTACTCTATTCATTGTTTTTTACATTATGCACAACTCTCATTTATTGTGCGATAATCTAATTGTAACATGTATTTGTTACATGTTTTGATGCATTTTTATGCTTTATAAAACATTTATGTCTGAATATTGGGGGGCTTGGAATGGATTAGGGCATTTACATGGAAAACACGTCCCTACTTACAAAATTTTGTAGTTAAGAAATTTCTTCCAGAACCAATCAATTTCGTAAGTACAGGTACCACTGTACTGTATTTGAACATTAAAAATGCACTAAATATATGAAAACATAACAGTTAAATGAAAATGGTCTCCAAAAAAATGTTTCAAAACAAACAAACAAAAAACCAGATCCAGGTCGCATTTGGGCAAAAAAAATACGATCTGGGTCGTATTTGCCTGCGGTGTGAACCTGGCTATAGTAGTAAAGCCATAATTACAGTTAACATTTGTATGAAAAACACTTCTATGCCATAAATATTAAACAATGATGAAAAACTCTTAAGTACTGACACAAGTGTGTGTGGCTTTTTGTGCCAGCTGACATCGAATTCTGTACAAATCAGTTCATTACACACTGTTTATATTGAATGGGTTTTACCCTTTGGCTTCCTTTCACAGTCCAAAGACATGCATGTTAGGTTCATTGAAGACTTAATTGCCCATATGTGTGAATTAATGTCTTTACTGTATGTGACCCGTGATTGGCTGCCAACCAGTCCAGGGTGTACCCCGCCCAGCTGGAGTTGGCTCCAGGGTGCATTTTCAAATCCAACCACTACAATTCACTAAGGGATATTCAAATGCAGGATGAAGTTTACCGGATAAGGCAAAATTAGCATAATTTTGAGGCATGCAAAGACTGAAAGGTCAAACAAATGTAACAGTGCCCTCCTGTGTCTGGACACGGCCATTAAAAAAAACATACCGGTATCTATTTGAGGTACAAAAAGACAGAAAGCACGTACTATTGGATTACAGTACTTTTGGATGACATGACATTAGTTAAAGCAAACACGTTTGAATCATGATAGGCATGCCTGCAATCATGAGGTCCATTATAGCAGCAGTAATTGGTGAGCAAATGTATTCCTACTTTAAAGGGAACTGGATAAACAACTGTTTGTCAGTTTGATGAGAGAATATAATGATGATTATTGAATCACAAACCACCCTTCGTCAAGCTAACTGGGGCAAGTGGAAAGTAGTGCAGCCATGATTGAAATGAATATTAACTAAGACACGCCTATGGGGTACTAAAGTATAAAAGGTATTAAGCAGGAGGAAAAAAAAAAGACAATAGGAAAAAAAGTTACAAGAATAAAGTGGTCACTTTACACGAAAAAAAAACTGCAATGTTACTAGAATAAAGTCAGATTTTTGTTCTGAAAAGAGTTTATCATCTTAACATATTGTCGCTGTCATGTGAAAAACACGTATCTCCATTTTTTTTTCATTTTCTTATTTTTACATGAATGGTGTTTCCGCGTTACGGACGTCACATTAATGTGAAAATTATAAAAAGTTTCCAAATTTGGAGATAAGTGTTTTTCACAGGACAGTGACGAAATATTCATATGACCTCATTTTCATAATGTTACAACCTTTCAGTTTCCTAAAAAAGTGTTACTCATGTTTAAGACTTTCATAAGTAATCTCAAACATTATGGCTTTTTTTTAAAATTCTAATAGTACAACTGTATTTAAAGAAAACAAAAGAAAACTTTTGCAATATAGCAACTTCAGACTCATAACATGATCACAAAACTATTTTAGCATTGACTTTTAACAACAATATTGACATTAAATTACACCTCTCTCACAATATTATGACTTTGTTCTCATAACACTGGATTTTACTCTTGAAAATGGAAGGCCTTTCTGCTCTTCAGCCAGTACTTAATTGTTGTAAATTCTTACTTTTTTCTTAATATGACACTTTGTCAGTACATTATGACTTCATTCTCATGACATATTATGAGGGGGGAAACAGTGATTTTTCTAAGAATAGCTGGAAAATTACAACTTTTCGTACAATTTTATAACATTATTCTCGTAAAAATGCATTTTTTTTATTTTTATTTTTTTATTTAATAGATTTGCAAAAAATTCCTACATTTCAGATTTTTTTTTTTCTGTCAAGATGTGGTGCTGAGTGTACATTAATGAGAAATAAAATGAACTTTTTTGATTTTGGATAAATTGCTGCGATGACACAGAAAGTGAACAAGGTGTCTGAATACTTTCCGTACCCACTGTATGGGTATGGGCTCCAATAAAAGACGATTCGATACATATCTCGATACATTTGAAAGTGCAACGACTCGGTTCGATTCGATGCACTCGCACTTTTTAAATCAAAAAACGGTTTTCCGGTTCAAACAGCTTTTTGTACACCACTAATAATAGGCTATTAGAACTTTTTCATGACTTTGACATAAAATAAAGTCATAATTTTACCAGCAAAGGTGTGTGTGTCAGTACAAAGTCACAAAAATATAACTATTTTTCTACAACTTTGCTTCTGTAATATTTTTTTTTCCTGGTAAAATGTGTCCATTTGTTTTCATAGAATTATGACTATTCACTCATAACATTTAACTTTTGCTGTTTTTTTCCCCCCTCTCTTTTCAGTGGGGTCATCCTCCTCTGTCACAACAGAATAAAATCAGAATACAACACAGCATGAACACAACACATTTACATGTCCATTTACATGGGAGCTGCACATGATCAGTCTGAAGACATCCTGGAAGAGGTGAAACACTTCCAGCATTCATGTGCTGGCTTCTCTGTAGCTCACTGTGACAGCGCAATCAGCCTGCAGTCAGGAAGGAATGTTCACCCGGCGGAAACGAGACAGGAACGATAACAATGGAAACAACAGCTCATTGCAAATGAAACAACTATATGCGCATATACACATTCTTAGGTCATCAATATGAAAAATATTCCACAAAAAATGACTCATAATGAATTGGCTAATGAAGAGGGATGGGCCCTAAATGCAACACATACAGTCTAGTTGGACATATTTTTTTAGGAAGTTGGAAGTTTTAAAGGACATTTTTGAGATTTATAAATAGTGTGTGACAGTTCATGTAATTTCTTTGGGGAAAGAAATGTGTGGCCTCATCATCCAGAGGAACATGGCATCATAGTCTGGAATGAATCAATGCCCAAGTACAGCTACGTTGTATTAAACTATTAAATTCAATACAATTGTACAGAACAGTTTTCTTAACCCAAGTGTTGATGTTCAAACTGCATATAATGTGGTGTACAATAATAATAAATATACTTTCTAGGAATAACATTTTTGTCTTGTTTTTGATGAACGCTTAGGCTTACTATGTGACCACATTTTAATGTTGGTCATTATGGTGGTACTACGAGATTTTTTTTTTTTTTATGTTCTGTTATCACAACATTACAAGTTCACCATCAAAATTAAGGATTTTATGCTTGTAAATGAATTATTTAGGACTTAAAGGCTTTTTTCCATAGCTTCAACCACATCACTCTCAATGCGTCATCTATGCCCTGGCTTCCTGTTCATTTTAGGAATTCAGAAAAAAAATGGATAGTTACTCACAGCGCCCTCGATGATAAGGCTTCTCCATACTGGTGTCATTTAATTGCACTATTAGGTCACTGTGGTCTGCTGATTATCTTTTATTTACTGTACAAAACATCAGTTGTTTGTTTACATTCAACCTTCAGTCACAGCAGCCAACCAACGTGTGTGATGTCAAGTGCGCAGAGATTACAATTTCAGCAACCTGGCAAAACCTCATACTGCTCAGTATGAAGGCATAAGAACTGTAATGGTTCGGTCCAAAGCGGAGGTGTTGAAGGAGTTTGTTTTTAAATAAGTATATTTTACTATGAAAATGATCTTTGATTCTACTACCTAGTAGTGAGAGTCCCTCACACAAGATTAAAAACGAAAAATGATGGAGCCGTGCAGTCCATTGTTCCCAAAACAGCTGCCTCTTCTGTATCAATTTTTTTTTTTTTAAAGTAAATCAAAACACATTTGTTAAGCAGGCGGTCCAGTTGAACTTGGTTGTGATTTTTTTTTGTTTGTTTTTACTTTGTGAAACACAGTCATTGCTGTGAAAAAGTGCTATTTAAGTAAAATGTCCTATTGTCCTTATTTACAACATTGTAACTTGTTAATTATTCTTGCATATCACAAAATAAGGAAGACATGTGACGACTCATTCGTTGTTCTGCACATAAAGAATTGAATCTATTTCAAATATAGCAATTTGGGTCGGACTTTGCCTTCTGAAAAATATTTTCCGTGTGCTGAATTAATCTGTAAAATGAGTTTCACTTTTGGAATACAACTACTGAAATCAATGAACGTGTCAATATTACAATATAAGATGCATCCGTATTATTTTCAGCAGTTTTGATGTTTTAAACCACACACATCAAATCGTATCCAACATTCATCACAATTCAAAGTACTTTCATTCACAAGAAGCAACCCAAAGAAACAGCAAGAACGCGTGTAAGTGAAAGTTAAATGTCCAAACTTACCAAAGTTGTTGTTCTACTAGTGAGCGAGAGTCAAATATGTAGGCAGCTTTTAAAGGTTGTCCGATTGCGTGCCTCAAGCATGTGCAAGAAGCCGCAGTGCGCCCGTCTTTTGTCCTCGAATGTCAGGCTGCCTATGCGGTTAATGTGAACGAGGAAACGCCTGTCAAAAACACAGAGAAGTGGCTTAAAGTGCTTCAATTCACGTTAGCTTAACCTAACACCCCCGCCCCCCCCCAAAAAAAAATGATACATGAGAAATAAAACAAATAACGCTAACCCTGACTACGAAATTCCCGAACGTTACGAGCTTACTTAAAAAAACGTTGTTAAGTTAAAGGAGATGACTAAACGGCAAAACAAGCAAACGGGAACGGGTTACATTTCTGGTCACGTGATTTAAATGGTGTCGCCTTCGAAACGCTCACGTGCCCTTAGGTCATTAAAATTTGTAATTTGTTTTACAAAAGCCTGTTAAAAACACTCATTAACACTAAATGTGAATTGTCATACATAACTGTGTTAAATAGTATATGTTTATCATTAAATTTTAAATCATACAAATACATACTATCGTTCATGGATGAGAAACTTTATTAATACATTTTTTTTCAGTATTATAATTAACATAATTGTGTATGTTACCTCTATAATTACAATTTTTAAGGAAGGACGTCGACGTATCTTTTCCTTTTTGTACTTTTAGTACATCTCTCTTTCCGTAGAACCCGGAAGTCGCGTTTCACAACTGTTACTGCTCCAGCGTGACATTCACCGGGTTGCTTGGCTCGGGGAGTTGAGCAAAGACAAGAGAACGACCACCTAAACTCTCGCCAAAATGAGACTTCTTCAAACGGCCCTGTGTTTGACCAAAAGGCACGCACTCGCTCCGAGAGGCGTCACTCTCAAGACGGTAACACATTAGCGATTGGAGGGACCCCTAAGTGGATGGATTCCATCATGGAAGGGTTTAATGCCCCCTGTGTCATTGCTCCAGGTACTCATCGACAGCTGCCGGTCGTGCTCGTCCGGTGTCGTCCCCAACGAGAGGATCCGTAACATCGGCATCTCCGCGCACATCGACTCGGGGAAGACCACTTTGACCGAACGCGTGCTATACTACACGGGGAGAATAGCGGAGATCCACGAGGTTTCCACATTTGTTCAATTCATTGCAATTTGAGCGTTGATAAAGTTACGGTCAAGGTATATTCACCATGTGTCTGCGGTGATTTAGGTGAAGGGGAAGGATGGCGTTGGCGCCACCATGGACTCCATGGAGCTGGAGAGGCAGAGGGGCATCACCATCCAGTCAGCTGCCACCTACACTATGTGGAAGAATAACAACATCAACATCATTGACACACCAGGTACACAAGCTTTTTAGTTGGAGGGTGGAAGAAAGAAAGGTTGGTATGAAAGCGAGGAAGAAATGAAGGCAGGCTGGGGCTATTCAGAATAAGAATAAACAAAGTCAGCTGGAATAGGTTCCAGCTCACCTGCATCCTTAATGAGCACGCTGTAGAATACGAATGGATAGGCGGGAATAAATGTGGCTCTAGGCAGAAGGAAATATATGAGTAGTTGGAACACACCAAGTCACTTTATTAAATGTAGTTGTGCATTGTGTGCAAACAAACGTGTACAAGCACACCAGTTTATTAAATAGCAAGTGCAATACTGTATATAGAAAACAAACTATAACAGAATAAAATACTCTGCTCAACTTTATTTATAGAGTACTTTAAGAAACAACCACAGATGATAGAATAATAAAGCAATAATAAAAAGTAACCGATAAATAAATGAGACTTTAATTCACAAATTCACAGAGTAAACTACTGATATTGAATCATTGATACGTGCAGATTTCAATGTAGGACTACAATATGAAATAGAATTTGTATGAAAGCACATCTATTTGCATGAGATAAGTTTTTTTTTTTTTTATTAAAAGACTGCGAAAAAAAAACCTGCATCTTTAACAACAAACACATGGTTGCAGATGACCGCACTGTATTCCACCAGGCATCTTCCAGTTGCTTGGATAATATTGTGTAACATAAAAGAAGTGATTGGTTTCCGATGAATAAGGTCAGTTCATAATAAACTGATTTTTTATGTCATTAAATCCATGAACAAATATCATACCATAATCAAAATGGAATGTTATAACTAGAAAGGAATGGTAGCTGATGACCACCATGTACAGTATCCAACTGGCATCCTCCAGTTGTTCACGATACAGTACTGTATAAATGTTAAAGGAAAAAAAAACAGTCAATTTCCATTCATGATGTCCGCTGAAATGATAGTTTTTTGCAGAGCTGGGCATCGCCTAACCGCCACCGAGTTCCCGTCTGCATATTTAAATGACCCACATGGTCCTAATCGGTCCGAGTCATCCAAACGATGTAGAGAACAGACTTAACCTGTACCACGTCACACGCAGATGTTGCACTCCTGACATGCGGCCAAGCAAGGAAAAAATACAAAATAAAACAGTATTGTCTACCTTGCGGTCCCACAGACGCAATGACACATGCCTCATATGGTTTTTATTTCACCGATCACCACGCCGTGTGTGTCAGTTGTTTTTGTTTGATATTTTTTCTTTGTTTGGTGGCGTGTCTGCTCGTGCAGCGCCTGCGTATAACATGAAGATTACATTCCTGACGCCGATTGGCTGTCGCTGACGAGGGACGGACTGGGACCACGTGGCTCGTTTAAATGTGTAGACGGGAACTCGGTGGCGGTTAGGCGATGCCCAGCTCTGTTTTTTTTTTTTTTTTATTAACTTTGAATTTGTGAGGAAAAATGTTATACGTCCATCAAAATTGCAGGAATATATAACATTTCTTCTTGTCCATGTTGAAATCTCAAGTACTGTGACACCTCTGTCAGATGGACAATGGACCAAATCCCTTAATAAACAGATATGCTCTCAGACAACACAAAATGTATGTTAACGATTCAGAGGGAGAAAAAAAACATGCAAGTCTCAAAATGTCTCTTATGAGTCTAGCATTTGTTGTCCAGGTCACGTGGACTTCACTATTGAAGTGGAACGAGCGCTCCGTGTGCTCGACGGCGCCGTGTTGGTCCTGTGCGCCGTTGGTGGAGTCCAGTGTCAGACGATGACGGTGAACCGGCAGATGAAGCGCTACAGCGTGCCCTTCCTCACCTTTATCAACAAGCTGGACCGCATGGGCGCCAACCCCAGCAGAGCCCTGCAGCAGCTGAGGTGACTCACAACACACTTACACTTCCAATGTAACTTGTGTTTTGATTAACATGTTGTAATCGGTGTAATAGGACCAAACTGAACCACAATGCCGCCTTTGTGAACATCCCCATGGGCCTGGAAGGCAACATGAAAGGCATCATCGACCTAGTAGAGGAGAGAAGCATGTATTTCGAAGGACCCTTTGGGTAAAAGATGCTTTTTTTGCTTCATTATTAGATAAACAATCTTATCTAATAATAAAAGACAGCAGCATGTCTGAGTGATAAAAGCAATGCACCAAGGAACCTCATTGAATGGTCTGGAAAAGATAAGGTAAAAACGATTACGGTATTTCTTTTTACCTGTCAACATTATCTACAACAATCTCAGAAATTTTTAGCAGCTCTCTCAAACCAAGACTTTACCAGCTCTCCATTGTAATTGCACAGTGGAAATAATTGCACACATAGAGAGCTCAAACTATCAACAAAAAAAAGTTAGAAAAAAATGAAAAATCAAAATAAATCAATTGAAAAAAAACCTAATGTTTGGGAAAAAAATTAAGATTTTATCAAATATAATCCCACCCTTTTTTTCATTGCTGTAACGCTAATTCAAAATCTTTTCCATATTTGCAGGCAAATCATCCGCTACGATGACATCCCGGCAGATTACCGCGCGGAGGCTGCGGACCGCAGACAGGAGCTGGTGGAATGTGTCGCCAACGCCGATGAAGTCTTAGGAGAGATGTTCCTGGAGGAAAAGGTTCCATCCAACGCCGACCTGAAGGTTAGTTATGAATGTTGTGTGTATTGTGTGGGCAACAAAGCCAGCATGAGTCCATCAAAAACTAGTCTTCGCTAAAGCTAAATGCTAAGCATGCTAAAATCAATGCACATTTCCACAATGTGGAATTAATAAAGGTTATCTTTTTACCTTATCAGCATTTAGGACATCGAGACAGTAGGCGTGCTACACTACATAAGGATACACTACAATTACACTATTTGTTAAGCATGCAAGTACCTTACAAATATTTTGTGAATTTTTGTATTCAATCATTATTAATTACAATTCTTAATGTTTTCTTTTTTTTTTTTTTTAAACTTAATTGCCCTTCAAAGTGCGCTGCCTAAATAAATGAAGGTAAATGAGAATGTTGCAATGAAGGAAGAAAACGTGCTATAAAACAAGTTATATTCAAAATATATACCATTGTTCAGGTACACTGTATACAGTTTTTCTTCATCTATGAGTTTTATTTGTAAATTTCCACAGATATCGACATCATAGTCTTGCAGACACTTTTCTTACAATGTATTGATTATTGCAGAGCTGCATTGTAATGCAGATAAAAGATGTATCAACATTTTTTTGTAGTTGGTTTTATTGCAATGTATTGATGATCCAGTATCTGTCTGAATTTGATTCTTAATTTGCAAATACCACTTGACAATCAAGCGTCAAAGCTGACGGTGACATACAGTATTACGATCCCAGCACACGGGGAACAGCCCCCTGCCACCCAAAGATTATTGAAAAGAAATCTGCGAATCTGCGGGTGCCGAACCGTGGGTATGTCAGTATAGGAGCTTCGTAAATATGAAAATGTAGTTCACACGCACTGCTTGGTCAATTGCCAATATTGACTTATCTCATTACATGCAGTTCAGAAAGACATGAATCAGTTTCACTTATTATCGCACAATCACTGTGTAGTCATTTTATTATCGTTGCTGGGTAAAAAATAATATTGTAATTTCAACTCCTAGTCAACACTGTTCCTCCATCTAATGTTAACATAACTTACCAAACATCACTTTCTTCAGAAAATGTGACTATTTTATTTCTGATCTTACTGTGTGCCAGGCTGCCCTGCGCAGGGCCACAGTGCAGCGTCTCTTCACGCCAGTGTTAGTGGGCACAGCGTTGAAGAACAAAGGTGTTCAGCCTCTGCTGGACGCCGTACTCGATTTCCTGCCCAACCCCACCGAGGTCAAAAACTACGCCATCCTCAACGAAGAGTAAGCGTGGACTCGTCTGTATGACAGTTAGCCATTGCTGCATATTTTCTGACTATTATATTTTTGATGATGTAGAGATTCAAGGGAGGCATCCAAGATCCAAATGGACCCAACAAGAAATTCCGTAAAGCCCTTTGTCAGTCTTGCCTTCAAACTGGAGGTGAGCTCTTGACTTCAACTTCCGTAGGTTCACCGCACACTTTCTCTTTCTGACACTGTTAACTTTATGTCCGTCCGCGAGCAGGCAGGTCGTTTTGGTCAGCTGACGTACATGCGGGTGTATCAGGGTTGCCTGAAGAAGGGCGAGTACATCTACAATACACGCACCAACAAGAGGGTGCGTGTGCAGAGGCTGGTGCGCTTGCATGCCGACCAGATGGAGGTGAGAGCCATTCATTATTAGGCTCCGTTTCCATATAGTGTTCGCTCAACTTAAAGACAATGACACCTTCAGTTTCACCAAACCACTTACTTACAAGGAAGTGGTATCTTAATACTAGCAACCAATGCAAAACGAAAACAAGCATGGATATTGCAGTAGTTATAAAACTTGAAAAATGGATATTGGAACACAACTGGTACAGCAACATTTGTAGACAAAAATATAACAACACTGACAGCCACATATTCTTTCTCGTTTGCGGAAAACTAACTAATTTTGCTGTAGCTTTCTCCGTTTAGTAAATTTAGGTTTCTTTGTGTATTAAAATGTTAGTATTGTACTGCCCCCTAGTGGCAAAAAGTACATCAGAGGGAGCAACACAATGTCAATGAGCATTGACGCATGGAATCATGATGCACAAACCGGTACTGAAAGTGAATTGTGTAAATTGGTGAAAATGTGACCTAATCCTAATCTCTATGAAGTGTACAAATAAATCACGTCTCATGTTTCATATTATTGAGTAATTATATATGGTCTTTGCAGCATTGCTAAAGAAAACAATCTAATGTTTTCTCTTTGTGTACTGTACTAATCTTTAGGATGTAGATGAGGTATATGCTGGTGACATCTGTGCTCTCTTTGGCATCGATTGCGCAAGCGGAGACACATTCACTTCCAGAACAAGCGAAAACCTCTCAATGGTGAGTACTTCTAAATATTGTCTATACACTGAACCTCGCTTGTGTTCCAGATCCACATGAAATACGTGCCGTAGATGAAAAGCAAAAAACTGCAAACTGCACGTTCTCGCCTACAGGAATCTATTCATGTCCCGGATGCTGTCATTTCCATGTCCATGAAGCCAGCCAACAAGGTAAATTTTAATACATTCAAGTGACCACCTTTTAAAGAATAATCTCTTAGCTCGGTTTATTTCTTTTGGAGCAGAACGACCTGGATAAATTCTCTAAAGGCATCAACCGCTTCACCCGGGAAGATCCAACTTTTCGGGTTCACTTCGACACTGAAAGCAAAGAGACCATCATCTCAGGCATGGGCGAACTGCATCTAGAGATCTACTCCCAGGTACAGTTTAGAAAAAATTGTGAGTACTTAGCACCCCTCCAAAAGGTGTATAATTGCGTATAGAACTGCCTTCAGGGGTCACATAATGGTCCAAAGTGGTATTTTGTCCAACTGGCCTTTGGCCTGTCTAATAAAAGTTCCTCCACCCACTTCATCAAAGTTCCTTGTCACTACATTGCCACAAAACGGTGCCAAAGCACCATTTTTCCCCCATTGACCGGGCTTGGGTGCCATCTTGTGTCATTTTTGCGTCTTTCAGACCAAGCTTTTCAGCACATAACTGAGGATAGGAAAAAAAAGTAGAAATTAGAAAATTGCAAATGGGGGAGCTTTGTCCTTTTGAAATGACTGTTTCTCATCTTCTGTTTCCTTTTTGGAGTCTTCAACATGCTTGAAAACGCACCAATTCTTCCAAGTGCATGTAATTTTGAAAAAAAAAAAAAAGAATTTTATTTATTTATTTAGTTATTTTCGGAATTCTAAGTCTCCCTCAAAAAAAAAAAAACCTCAGTAGCACCCCATAGAGCAGGGGTGGTCAATTCCGGCCCTCGAGGGCCAGTATCCTGCCTGTTTTCCATGTGTCCCTACTGCAACACACCTGATTCAAATGATCATATAATCAGCAAGGTCTGCAGAACCTGGATAACAATCCCGATTATTTGAATCAAATGGGTTACACCAGGGTGACATGCAGGAGGGCCGGAATTGCCCACCCCTGCCATAGAGAGTTAAATTAATAAATAAACATCACCTCCCAATGCCAGTTTCACTGATCGACACTAAATTCGCTGGACATGTTTGTCATAACAGAATGCATGCAGATGTCTCAAAGAACAATGCCTGAAATTGAACGGGAAGTCGGCCATTTTGATTTGAGACAACCATTTCTAGGGATTGTACATTGACAAACTCCTACGCCCCAATCAGTAGCAGATACCCTAGAACAGTTTTTCCCAACCTCTATTGAGCTGACACACATATTTTACATTTAAAAAAAATGTCATTGCACCCGACTAAATTGATCTTGCATGGCTGGGAATCACTGTCTTAGACAAATGGTTGACGTGCGAAGAATGCCTTTCGTTAGAAAGATGTGTGCCTTTGCATTTATAAAATGCATGCATGCTGGTGATTATAACCTCATAAAATCTTTTGTTAGTGCGCGGATAAGAAAGTAGACCTTGTTCCTCTGTCTCTGACATTGTGTTATCACTTTGCAGTGAGACAAAGCAAAATGTCCGCGGCGGGTGCGGCGCCGATTGTACAAGGCAGATGGTGCCTCGTGTAGAGCCATTGGGTTTCCCTTGACGGGCTCAAAATTCAACAATCATTTCAAGCATTTTCTCCATGACAAAAAGGCGTGCAAGGGTTCATCACTGCTTGCAGCTTTAGTTTTTATGTGGATTTAAATTTCTGTTCCTCGCGTGTGGGAGGAGGAAAGAGTTTTAAGTCTGTCTTGGTTTGTCCTTCCAGAGGATGGAGAGAGAGTATAACTGCCCCTGTGTGATGGGAAAACCCAAAGTGGCTTTCAGAGAGACCATCAGTGCCGCCGTGCCGTAAGTGCTGACCCTAACGCTCACACACACTCTCACACATACACAAATAGGAAGTAACAAAGTCTGTGTAAATGCTTTTTTTTTAATATACTATACTTGTGAACATGGCTTAGTACTCGCAGCCTCACTCCAATACTCAGGTGGAGGATTGACGTTTTCCATTTACAACAGTGTAGTTTTAAGGTTAGTTACGGTGTATTCTCGCTTGTCCATCTTCAATACTTTTACTCCCTCTGAAGGAGACCAGGTGACCAGCACCTTCCAGGCAATGATTTCCTAAAACGGCAAAGATAACCATTTTAAAAAACAATGTAAATCCAAATATATTGTACAATCCTGCCTTTCCATAGAAAATAATGCTGAAATGTAGTTAAACCATACATTTTGTCAATTCTGTCGACTGAAAATGACATCACAAATGCTCAAGGCTCAGGTAACGACCAATCATGGCTCAGCGTCAGAAAATAGATGAGCTGTGATTGGCCGTTACTTGAGCCCTGGGCAGCTGTGATATCAGTTTCAGTCGACAGAAGTGACAAAATGGCTGCCCCCAGAGATGACTAAAAATGGGTGGATTTTGCTGATTAACTCATATTTCATAATTATCATATTGCCTTATTTCAACTAGTGGTCCTGCATAGAATATGTTCTTGTAAAGAACATTTTTGGGTTGACTTCCCTTTAAAATTGCGAGGCAGACGTGCTAACCACTGTTTCACAGCTGCCCTGTTAAATAAACTACATACTCCCCCACCCTACTAACAAAAGGGAGGCTTGCTCAGTGAGTCAGCCGCTTCCATCACACTCACTCTTTAACAGTCTTAACACATGTCTAGAAAGAACTTTAAAACAATCGTATTCACTCTGCAGACGTGTGGCAGTGACAGGCATGCAGTTTGATTACCGTATCATTACTAGAGGTGCAACGATTAATTCATTAATCAACAAGTAATCGATGGCTAAAAACAAGTAGATTAACTCTTATTC
Organism: Filicampus tigris; assembly: GCF_054856515.1. Taxonomy (NCBI): domain Eukaryota; kingdom Metazoa; phylum Chordata; class Actinopteri; order Syngnathiformes; family Syngnathidae; genus Filicampus; species Filicampus tigris. Next base: position 19,096,024 of record NC_141223.1, read on the forward strand.
CACAAACGCAATATTTATCAGAATGCCTTGTTTCAACTAGTGGGATTGCATAGAACGTATTCTTGGAAAGAAATGTTTGGGTTGACTTCCACTTTAAATACATAATGAGGAGATTGCAATTGGTTTTCCAATGGTTAAGATCACTCCACAATGTTGTCAGTCCACGTCAGACTGTTGTGGTCAGTAGTCTTGCTAAGATAAACACACGCACGCACACCATATTACAAAGATAAAAAAAGAACTAGTAAATACTCTTGGCCACAATTTGCAGAAATATAGTGTTATAAGGTGACTACCTGCGACACCATTTCATGCAGCAGTACGTCATATTCAAACTTTAGCAGGTCGTCGTCACTTGCCTACAGAATGGCAATAGAACAGACATGGTTAGTTAGTCAAAGTAACGCATTTTTAGGGCCTCCTTTAGCCGAGAGAATAGCCTACCAGCTGTGTGACGTTGGCTACTTGAGCCATGTTGTACAAAGTGTCTTCAGTGGATTCGCTGAGCATGACGAAGCTGGATGTTATGGCGCCAAGGTGCCAGAAAGGCATATGCTCCGGCTCAATGTGACCGTAACTGTCTGAGGATGATGGGGGGTGATTGTGACAGTACATCGTAGTTAATATATTGTATTACCAGTAGATTTGTTAACCCGACAGACATTTATTAGTATTATTAGTAATTATTATTACATGACTGCATGTTTGCGATAAGCAGTGATTTCAAACCTTTTTTTTTTAAAGCGCAATGTTTATGTTCAATGTGCATAATGTTACATTGCCTTACAGTAATGTTAAATATATATTTTAGGAATAAAACCTCCATCTTGTTGTTTGGCTTTATTCTAAAGATAATGACCAATCATGGCTCAGCTTCAGAAAACAAGTGATTTAGTCGTTACCTGAGCCCTGAGCAAATTTGATGTCATTTTCAGTCAACACAAGTGACAAAATGGCCACCCCCAGAGATGGCTAAAGTTTCAACCAGTGAGCCTGTATAGAACATATTCTTGAAAAATTAGGTTTGGGTTGACTTCTACTCTGTTTATCATAAGATTCGTATGTAACTTGTGCTATTTTTTTTTTTTTTTTACTCTACCTTATGTTATGCAACAGGACAGAGAGTTTTCAAAGTTCTTTTGATTCACAAAGAATTGCTTGACAATCTTGTACATTTTTCCTTTTCAAGCACTAACACATTATATTATTATTATATAATGTGTATATTAGTAATTTACATTTTACAGCAACCCCCTGCTATTCTCGCAGTATCGGGACCAAGCCCTGCTGCGTGAGTAGAGAAAATCTACCAACCATTAACAACCCCCCGCCCCCAAAACAGGTTAATAATTGCGCATAGAAGCCACAAGATGGCAGCCAAGCACTTAAAACGGAAAGGATCATAAAGCATGTACACAATTCATGTGCACAATTATGAACTAAATAAACAAATATGTTCAGTAGTTAAATTAACAAACCACCTTCACGAGGCTCATCAGTAGCTAACTTAAAAGCCGAAATAACACACACTGGCACAAACTGACGTGACATCACACATGACCAAACAAATATGCATTTTGTTTTTACTGCCATAGTTTTTAGATAGCAAATAAGGGGTTACATACCAGGTAGGTTTTGTGCAAATAGCAGGCTGTGATTCCTGTTATATTCCTGGTACAAGGCCTCTTCTTGAACGCTCACATTGATTTTCAAGAGGTCATCGTATGATGAAACCTGGACATGCAGTGGAGGGTGCTTGTCCTCACGAGGGAATGTAACCTCCGCCGAGCACTTTGCTGTGGTCTGCGGAAGGATGGAGAAGAGGGTGGAAAGGCAAGAAGGCTTAAGAGGGTGAAGTAGGGGAAAGGCCAGTCCAACTCGCTTGAAACTGAGCCTGAGATTTGTTTAACATTGTCTTTCCCTGTCACTTTTGATAAATGAAGTCAGGTAAATACGGTACTTCAGAGACTTAATTTGGTACACCTGCACAGTCCAATGAGATCCAATAGTACACAAAAACATGTTACCAGCTGTACAACAGCCCTTGGAAGGACTAAGTACCACAGTGGGGGGGGGGGGGATCGTACTTTACAAATGGTCAAAAAATGGAATGTTGTACTTTTTTCAAATCAAAACATACTCCCAATAACCGTGTACTGTTAAAACATGTTTGAGTGTCTACCGCTTTGTAAATAAAACATATTATTAACATTATTTCATGTTAATGAAGTCATAATTTGACGAACATATTTAAGGCCCGCCACACTGAACGACCAGGCCGAAAGCGACTGAACTAGATAATGTTGAACAAATTACAGTCGGCGACTCATTCTCACACACTAAGCGACTGACCCTCACTCAAATACAATTTCAGTGGAAACATGGCTTACTTTCTCAACCATCTCCTGTACGGAGAGCTCCAGCTGGTACTTTCTCCCAGAGCCAGGCACATCCTTAAAGGAAAAACACACATCACTCACTGTAAACCATAGACGCACACACAAGCCTGCGACTACTTGACTAACTTGCCTTTGCATAGGCCCTAAAGACCCTATGCAGTCCAAAGACTTTGTATGGTGAGCCGTGTAGGGTATTGAGGTAATGCTGGACCACCTTGGCTGCCCTCTGAGCGGGATAGTGATTCGGGTTGAGCTCACCGGTCTCCATCACCTTCTCTGTTGACTCCTGGACTGCAACCACCGCAGTTGGCTGTCATCGAGAAAGCAGGGAAAGAATGAGTCAGAAGGGCGGTCAGCGGCTACTTGGACTTTGTGTACAGCAGGTGTCAACGGGGCAGGGCTAGTTTGTCTTTAGATAAGGCGGATCTGATGAAAACAACAAAACGAGAGAGGGTATGAACTTCAGCACAAACAAATTGGCCTGTAAGAGTCTTGTACAATCCTGACTAAAGTGAAGAATTGTTATTTAAAATGCGCTTCTTGCCTGAGTCATCTGTTCTTGTTCTGTCGTGTGGTCCTCATGAAAGTGGAGGAGTTGCGTCTTACTTCCTTATTGACATAAGAACCACCCTCATTTAAAGAGACAGTGCTCTTGTTTTCCTCTTTACAACACATAACCATGTGGATGCATTTTCAGGAAAATTTGGGGGTGCAACACCCTTCCACGCATCCATTTTCTATCCTTTTCTTATTCCCGTAAGTGTCACAAGCGAGCTAGAGACTATCCCACCTGACTTTGCGGGTGAGCCAGGGTACACTCTAGACTGGTCTCTAGCCAATCGCAGGGCACATTTAGTATTCAATGGTTCTAACATGCATGTTCTTGAATCCTTTATTGGTGTTGTTTGTGTGATCACTTGTTACTAGGCAGATTTCACTAGGCTCAATCCCAGCTGCCCCCTTGGCCAATGAAAAATGAACTGATGAAATGACTTTTGCAAATTGGATTGCAGCCTCTGCATTAAATATAAAGGAATTTTGAAAATACTGAATGCTGGACACTTTGATAAAATAATAATTACGGCAGACCGCCACATTCACCGTTCAGCTTTCACAAAGTCCTCTATTTGCAGATTTTTTAAAGTGGGGAACCTATCCCAATTATTAGTGGATAAACCCGCTTATGTACATGTTCTTTTCTTGTCACCCAGTCCCCCGCTTATTTGGGTGGTTTTTCCACCCAATCCTCTGCATATCAGATTTTTTTTTTTTTGTGAGATTATTTTTCAAAATTGCTCAGCCCTTGTTTGAAGTCAGAGCATTTCTGTACATTTCTCCACTCTGTAGGTTTGACTTCACTCATAAGAAGCAGAGTGGAGGTTCTGGTCAGTATGGAAAAGTTATTGGAGTCCTTGAACCTCTGGAACCGGAACATTACACCAAGCTGGAGTTTGAAGACCAGACTGTGGGAACCAACGTTCCAAAGCAGCTCGTGCCGGCCGTCGAAAAGGTTTGAACTAGCTTCTCTAGCTCCTCTAGCCCTATTGTCATTCCCACTTGTCTCGTTTCCCCGCATCGCGCTGCAGGGCTTCAGGGAGGCCTGTGAGAAGGGACCCCTGAGTGGCCACAAGATCTCCGGAGTGCGATTCCTCTTGGAGGATGGCGCACATCACATAGTGGACTCCAACGAGCTGTCCTTCATCCGTGCAGGGGAGGGCGCTCTAAAGCAAGGTGAGGGTCGTCATCATCATCCCAATCGAATCCAGCATCCCATTCGTGACATCCAGTTCGTTCTCCACAGCTATGGAGAAGGCCAACGCCACCATCTTGGAACCTATCATGTCGGTGGAAATCGTGGCTCCTCAGGAGTTTCAGGGCGTGGTTATCGCCGGGGTGAACCGCCGCCACGGCGTCATTACCGGCCAGGATGGAGCTGAAGGATACTTCACGCTGTACGCTGATGTGAGTCGAGCTCGTCACGTACAGTAGCAGCGGAACACTACTTGTACTCAGTGTGGCCATGTTGTTTGATTTAACTGATTGTGTTTCCTTCCGGCAGATTCCACTCAACGACATGTTTGGTTATGCCACAGAGCTACGCTCTTGCACTGAAGTAAGAAAACTTGTCTTCGCCTAAACTACGTCTGGTACACTTGCACAGTTACAACCATGATGAAAAAAAAACAATTATATAATACTAATTCAGTGGTGCAGACATATTGCAACAATACTCACAGGCATAGCGTTCTTTATGTCTGTATTATGCTGCCCTCGGGTGGCCAAGGTGCACACACCGGAAGGAGCAGCACAATGTCCATTAAATTGAAGCCAAAAAAATGCGGCAAAAATGGTTTCATTCTTTACGTTCTATTTAATGCTCTTATTACTATATGTTTTTATAAAGTACAATGTTACACAGTGCTGTTTCCATGATTAACAATTTTGTTTTTTGGTGGGGCGCTGGAACAGATTAATGGCGTTTCCGGTCATTTCATTGGGGGAAGATGATTTGATATGCAAGTGCTTTGAGTTACAAGCGTGGCATGAACAAATTAAACTCCTATCTCAAGGCAGAGTAAAAAACAAAAACCGTAATCCAATTCCAATCAAACTTATTTATAAAGCACATTTCAAAACAATAGAGTTGACCAAAGTGCTGTACATTGATAAAAAAAAAATGAAATAACATAAAACAAATGCAAGACATAAAATATTTTCAGAAAAGAAAAAAATAAGATAAAATTGATAAAGATAATCACATACTACCAACTCTCATACAGAGTCTGAGAAAGCCAAGGTTAACAAATGGGATTGTAAATGGGATTTAAATATAAATATATGTCTGTGGATCTTTGGTCTGTGGATTGCGAGGGAATGCAAAGGTTTTTTGGGTTTTTTTCTTCCAAGTAATGTCACCTTAGGGGCTCCCTACCAGTCTAACCTGCAAGGGCAGCTTATACAATCAGCATGGTGTATACATTTTAAAGACTTTGAAAAAAAAAAAATGAACAAAAAATTGACCCTTCTTCAAATGTTCCGCCATTTTTTCCAGTCATACCAACATTACAAAATGTAAAAGAAATCATTCTGAACTTCTCATGACAACGTTATGGGAGCTCTAATGAATCCCAAAATGGGTGTGGGCCATGACCTTAACGATAATGTTGATTTATCTTAATGTAATGTCTCCGTTCTGTCTGTGTGTCATAATCAGGGAAAGGGTGAGTACACTATGGACTACAACAGATATCAGCCGTGTCTACCAAGCACACAGGAAGAACTCATCCACAAGTACTTGGAGGCTACGGGCCAGCTGCCTACTAAGAAGAAGTGGAAGAGCTGATTTCTCATCATGGTAGAGCTTTATAATTCAATCACGTGGACTCCAAAATTTTACAGATAGATCGCGTCAGTAGAACCAGCTGTCACCTGGTCTGAGGAAACTTAATTTATTATTAATACCTTGATATGTGCATCATGAACGTCCAGCATTCCAAACAATGCTGGTTAAATCCTTCCTTGGGCAATCAAGCATATGTATGAATATTCATTCGAGCCGTTTTTTTCTCTACCGAGGTCCTGCAAAATTGCTGCATCAGTGGCGATATACATTGAATTGTAACAAACGGGGCGGGTGAAAAGAGAGTTAAATTTGCATTGCGAAACACCCCTGACAGGCAACGTCCCACACTTAAAACACATTAATTATGCATTGTAAATGTATTTGAACACAAAAATATGCAATACAGCAGTACCTTAAAAAGTGAACCATAAAATAGTGAGGAATTACTATAATAATCAAATCCATTTCCATTCAGGGAATAAATGAGTATATAAAATATGTTATGTTACATTATTGTATAGTTTTGCTCATAAGTTTACATTCCCTGTGAGAATTTTTAAGACATTCTTTAACGTAAACGGGAGTGATCAGGCTAAATACATATATTTTTATTTTAACGGGATTCAATTTAAACTATATGGCAGAATTTCACAATCATTCAAAAAAAACACTCATCATTGAACGAAAAGTTGAGATGGTTCCCATTCAAATGTTAATCAGCTTTCAACAGATGTTAAATTTTTTTTTTATAAATGAAATGGTTTAAAAAAACACCAATTCTTCCAGGGTATATACATTTATGAAAACAGCTGTATGATATGAAGTATTTAAACGAAAGGGTTAATAATAAGAAAAGCTACCCAGTAAATATTTGTACTGTTTTGTTGAAGTTTTTTTGTACTATGTACAGAATGGCCTTGATATCACTATGACTGCAACAAATACATATTATGGAAACACTGAATGTGTTCCTTTTTTTTTTACCTTTGCATACCACATTCATCCTCATGATTATTCATTTGCTGTTAAGCATGGATGACAGAGTCCCTCTCACCTCAGAATTCTCTGATGAAGCATCAGGGGGGACGGTCACAGTGGGGCTCCCACTTATGATTCCGTTGAGTCCAACCACGGCAAAGAGGACCCACAAAATCATGGTGTGCTGGGGTGCGCCACAGATGCTGGAGAAGAATGTAGGCAAACGGGAATGAGTGACCTCCTGTCAAGAGTGCTGTTTTGTAACCGAGGAGGTGGGGAGGGGAAATGGCGGTGGAGAGGATGTCCAGATTCCTGCATTGCGCAATCTGCTTATTGTTGTACTTTCTTTCAAACCCAACAACACAGCTGTGGTTTATCAGGTTTTGTCCTTAACATGTCAGCCAGTGGGCTCACAAGATTAGTTAAAGAGCAATTATCATTGTCATATCATCATGATGACATTGGGGTTCTTTTTTTTTTGTCCTGTTCAGTTTCTTGATCATGCAAAATGGAGGATTGGTATACCTTTTTATGCCAAACAGTTTTTCTGTGGAACAGGGGAGTTTGATATACTTAATCTGTGTTTTTTTTAACGTTGTAATGCATAACACAGGACAGAACACAAGATGTATGAAACAGTACCTTACTGCCTTGAGATACAACTTATCAGATTCGAGGATTTTTGGGACTTACAAGCTGTCATTCAGCCAATTTTTTTGCTTTAACTTGCGAGCATAAACGATCTGACTCAGCGCCACAATAACAGCTGTTTAGCAGGTAGTGAAAAGTTCTTCAAAAATAGGCTTCAAACTGTGTAATGCCACTCACAGTTAAAGTTTACTGTCAAACGAAACATAAAATAAAGAGAATTACACATTACACACACAAAAAAACAATTTTGCCTTAATCATACCCCCGCTAGTTTAACGCTAACGCAATGGAAAACACCATTGACAGGCGCTTAGCATCGACAGTCAGGTTTTATACAACTTTGGGCAACAGATATTTGAGCAAGACATGTAGACAGGCAATATCACAATCCTCACAGACATTTATTCTTCAAAAATAACCAATATGACAACAAATCTCCTTTTGACTAGTCAAAATGACAAGATTAACTGGCGTTATGAGCCATAACTCTAGTTACAGATATCTACGTCCCTCCGCCTATTTGGAACATGACTTAAGATATCGGAAATTTATGTGAAGTAAATTAAAGATATCTTGTACTGGAATTATGACTAGTTAAAATTAAATTGTAGATAGCTACAAATAACCTCGAGATATCTTTAATGAAAAACTCCATACGCATGAATCACAAAGTGACATTATTTGTCCTAGGCGAAGTGACATGCTGAAATGCTAATCGTGGATAAGAAAAATGCAGTTAAATAACTAAAATGTTCTTTTTTAGGAGCCAAAAGTGAATATACAGATTTCTGCAACACATATCCAGTCTTGCTGGTAAATGTTAGGCTTACTATGTCTGTCCTATACTCTTTCAAATGAATTTTTCCACAACCCACATCATTGCACGATGGCGAGTGCACAAAGTTCAAGTTGACTTGACAACAGTGCAGGGAAATACACATCTAGACCACACACAACGCTTATATAAACAGGCAGGACACACAACCACGCACACACTCTTGGAGCCAATTTGCTAAATACGTTGACGTTGCAATATTAAGCCATTTAAGGCCAAAGAAGTCGGTCAACGGGGAAGTGGCCTCGGATGGAATGTCTGTTGATAGCCTTGCGTGTGCACAATTCCAGGAAAGATTAAAAAGAGTGTGATCCTGTCTCTAACTTTGTTTTTTTCATTCTCAAAAGTTTCCAGCAATGATCTTTGTAACTGATGTTGCCTCTGGACAAAATTCCATTTTCCAATTTTGGAAACTGTACGGACTACATCAGCGGAACCAAAACATGTATTTCTGTAATACAGAGTGATTTAATTTGTCACCACCAAGACAATTTATCTACTGTACTGGAGGTGTTTCAAGTAACGTAACGTTTAAGTAAAGTTAACCACTGTATAATGACACTAAAATCAATTAAACAACTCACCATTTGAAAATGACAGGCATGTAATGGAGAAAATCCATGACACCCCCTCCCCATAAAAGATTCATAACCAGCGATATGGTAGCTAGATTGGGGAGAGGCATTATGCACTTTAAAGAAACCCTAATATGAAGACTGTTATTCCGTTTGTATCGATTTATTCACTGTGGTCTCATGTGTCAAAACAAACAGAATAATCAGCAAGTACCATCAATATACATCTACAACGTACACCATCATGACACAATGTTGCATAAACGACTGTATTCAGTAGTTATTTTAGTCAATACAAACCCACCTCATGAGGCTCATTGATACAGTTGTAATTAGCCAGCCATGAGTCATGACATTCCAAGCCAATATGCACTCTAGCATGTCACGCAAATGGTATTAAATCATTGACCTCACCTTTTGACGTTTAAACAATAAATGCTATTAGAGAATACAGGCAAATTCTTACGGCAAAAAAATTTACTAAAACTAAAATTAAAAAAAAAACATTTTCCTTAACGATATAAAAAACGAAAATGAAAATGCTTTTTAAAACAAAACAAGAACTAACTGAAACTACAACTTATATTACGGTTATACGACTAACTATAATTACAGAGAAAATGCCATTCATTTTCTTCTTTGTCAATTATATTGTCAATTATATAAATATATATATAATACATATATATATATATGTATGTATACATACATATATATATATATATATACATATATATGTATGTATACATATATATGTATTTATACATATATATTTATATGTATGTATATGTGTATGTATACATATATATATTTATATGTATGTATACATATATATGTATATATATATATGTATATATATGTATGTATATATGTATATATATATATATATATATATATATACTTGAAAAAAAAACGCTAAACCAAAACTGAAAAGGAAACAAAATAAAAAGTTTAAAGAATTAAGATAAAACTAAAAAAACCTGCTCCAAAATTTTATTGAAAGTAACTGAATTCAAAAATAAAATTAAAAACAAATTCATAAAAACTAACTATAATGAAAAATCCAAAACCCTGCACCAGTAGCTTTGGTGCCTTATGACATTGAACGCGGAAATGAGGCGTCCATATAGTCCATATGAATGGACTTCAAGCCTTCAATGAATTAGAACAAACAACACCACCAAACTTCCACCAGATTCCGCCCGAAAATACTTTTATTGCTTTTTCAGCCAATAGCAGGGGACGGGTTAAAAAAAAAAAACTGCAAATACCCAACCATGAATATGCTTTGGTTGACTGTAGAACATGACACAAAATAAGATTGGACAAGGTACTAAATCAACTAAATTTAAGACAGAGTACAAAAGTCACCAAGCTTTCTCCTCCTCTTCTTCACGCGCAGAGCGTCACGTTCGCATGCGTTGCGCTCAGGCCTTGGCTGTTCGTTATACTCCCCACTTACGAGGGTGTCGCCCGGCGGGAGGTTATCGATGAGCTCGTAGAGGGTGAAGATGCAGAAGCAGATTTCGTCGTAGGCCGTCTTGGCGCCGCACTCCAACAGGCAGGCGAAGGCCACAGCGGGCGGGGAGCCGGGCGAGGGCGGCAGCTCCACGTACGCCAGGTCGGAGTAGGCGCACGGACCCTCGTAGATCACCCAGGGCCCGCGCCAGCTGTCGGGGTCGCGGGGGTAAAGACTTAGGAAGATGCCGAGGTCCTTGCGTGCGCTGGTCCATGTTGGGTGGGAGTATACCACCCATGTAGGGGTGAGGAAATCTGGAGAGGTTGTTTTTTGTGATGGGACGAGGGAGGTCAAATTGCATCTGGAGGACCGGGTGAGTCGACGTGAGCGTAGATCAAGATGTAAATGTAGTGGAGCCGGGAAGCCCACCACGCTACCGTGACAACCATTCCGAGGCTCCACCAACCGCTGCACCAGCTGACCCTCCTGAAAGGTGGCCCCGTCGTCCAGACTGAGGGCCTGCACCCTGAAGCCCAGCCGGCTGCGCGCGTTGCAGTACAAGAAGTTGGTCCCGTCCTCCTTGTCCACCGACACCACCTGGCACTCCACGCTCTCCGGGCCCGGAACGGTCTCCCCGAAACGCCACGTTCGCCCGTGGGTGTCGCTGTGGAAGCAGAAGGAGCGCGGGGACGTCTGGCACAGCTTTCCGAAGCACTGCTTGCACTCGATGTGGTAGGCGTAGGCGGGGACGAGGAGGCGTCCGGACTTGAGCTGGATGCCGTGGCCTGGGCCTAGCGCAAACGTAGCCCATTCTAGGAAAAGGAGCCAAAGAGGAGTTTGTAAAAAAAAAAAAAAAAAAAGACGGATAAGGAGCAGTGACGCACCAGAACAGTTCCATGAAATCCACGCTTTTTACAGGAAATGGACAATTCCGAATATCCGGGCATTTCTGGTTCCACGATGCAACGCGCCTTAGTCGGTGAAAACAACCCACCGAATTTGTGCGGTTGGATATCCCAACCATAACATGCTGTAAACTAAATCATCATTCCATATTACTGTCATAGTATTGGACGTAGGGATTCAAGCGACACGTTTAGAGCAACTCGAACGTCTTTATTTGCGTCTCTTCATTTCTCACAAGCGGCCACATAGCCGCAAAGGCACTTCCTGTTTCCATTGCCTTTCACAATGAAACGGGATGTACTTAAAACAGGTTACACCACAATTACTGTGTGGCCCGTGAACGTCGGAGAAAGTGGGTAAAAGGAGTGAAGAGAGTGTGACTGGTTCGGAAGAGAAGCTAACCAAGATCTCAATGCTTTGTGGTGAGCACTTCTTAAGTGGTAAGACTCGTTCTCGAATGTGAAAAAAATCACACTTTTGCCTCTGTAGGCAAATTGTTATAGTAGTCATTAGTCAAAGGACATTTCATCGCATTTTGAAATCAAAATAATCCTCAAAAATCAAAGTTCAAAGACCAAAGTTCAATGAATTTCAATGAGCGGAGAGTTTGTTTTCACCGACTTGGCCGCCATCTTGATTTGTGACGTCATTTGGACGTAAACTCGGAATTGTCCATTGGGACTAAGGATATAATAGTTCGGAATTTTCCATTCTAAATATTTTTTAATTTTGTTTGGACTTCTGTTTTTTTAAATTCGGTTCATTTTAATTCGTTTTTAGAGCGTTTTTTTTTTTTTGTTCAGTTTTTAATAGTTCTTGTTGTTTTTCAAAAATGCTTCATTTTAGTTTAGTTTTTATTAATTTTACTAGAATATATGGAGTATTTGTTGAGTGCAAGATGGGAAAAAAAGGTCACTACATATTGTAATAAAGTAAAGTAGTAAATTACAGTTTCCACACAACTGTTCAACCTGTTCCTTCTTCTGTACGGCCATGAAAGTCACATCGTAATACAGTAAATACATTTAAAATAGAACCCCAAAAGCTCATGTATGATGTTAATTAACAAAGACAAAATTGAAGGACACTGCCATTGGCTGGCACCCAGTTCAGGGTGTACCCTGCTTACTGCACAAAGAAAGCTGGTATAGGCTCCTGCATGCCCGTGACCCTCGTCGGGATAAGCGGCTCGCATAATGGATGGATGGAAAACTGACTTTTTTTTATTTTGGATTGAATTTCATTCATTTTCATGATCAAACCTTGCCACGAATAATCGCCCCCACCAAAAGGGCTTCATGGCACAAGATTTAAGACAGAGAGGATCATTTAAGACAGAGAGGATCATAAGCGTCAATGTTATGCTACTTTCATGTACACAATCGTAAAACCATGTTAGATAAATTACTACATCGGGTTGTTAAATTATTCAACACACACCACCTTCACATGAGCGTCATCAACATTATTAGATAGCTTAAAAATCACGGCACTACAAAGTGATGTGACATCATATATGGGGAAACGTATGCACACTAAGACTTAAGACAAATAGTATTAAGTTATTAAACTCACCTTTTGGCATTCACAAACAATAATGACTGTTAGGAAATACATGAAAATTGTAACGGCAAAGTAGACAAAAGTAGCTGCATCCTTTTTCCATTGATGGCCATGCTTCTGACCCACCACAAGAATTGAATATAAAAAAAAAAAAATCTTCCTTTGAAAAAAAATGGTCCTAATGAAGTATCCAGTGAGCATGTGCTCTGATTACTTGGTCTAAATTTAAAAACAAAACAAAAACAAAAAAGAAAAAGGAGGTGCCGGACCTTTGAGGGTGTCTCCTATGACCTGCTGCGTGAGGTCAGTGGCCGGACTCCACGTGATGCCGTTGTCCGTACTGGAGATGTAGCAGAGGCGCGTTAAGTTCTTACCCGTGGCCAGCTGGAAGGACTCAGGGGTGTGGCCCAGAATGGCGATGAAGAACAGGAAAAGGGTACCCGTGAAGTCGTCGTACACCGGGCACGGGTTCATCGAGCGGTGGCCCGGCAAGTACGCCGTTCCGAGTGCATTCATGTCTTCCCACTGGAAATGGAGAGGAGGACTCCATATTTAACGTTATGTTATGGAACAATGCGACGTGCAGCATGTTTAATCATTCAAAACAATATTTTGGGACATTGGAAGCTAAGCATCCCAATGAATTTCTCTCACCTCAACATAGTTCCTGTAGAAAGTCCCTCTCCTCATGACCAGCAGGTGAGCCTGAGAGTCAGACGGGCTGAGCCTCTCCTCGCAGAAGGCCAGGAAGGAGCCGCATCGGGGCAGGTAGAGCAATGCTGGCACTCGGTAGGTCACCCCGTTCGGCTCCTTGCGGAAAAGGACTGACCTCGCTGGGAAATAAGGCGCCGTCATCATGCTTGGGCTAACTGGAATCATAAAGACATGTTGCTTCATGACTGAAATTTTGATACAGTTCTTGTATCTTGTATTGATGTCATTAGTTGTGGTCATATAACTACTTCCATTATTGATGCAGTAAGCACCGTAAGAAGAATCCCTGTAGGAAAAAAAGGGGCTACCTACATCGAGCTGGTGCTCAGTGGCAAGGCATCTGTGGCTGTGTGATGTTCAAATGGGCTTTTGGTTTAGTGTGTTTTTTGGGTAAGAGGAGGCCCTCCCCTCCCTGCGGCCTATTCAACACACCAGCTTAGTATGCTTTTCACTGACCTAGAAATGGACCGCACTCATCAAGTCTACAACTTTGGATGAATCAGCGGAGAGCGGCCATTGTGGAGATGAAAGGTCGTGTGGTTGTTTTGGGGCATGCTGAATATTGATTGGACGAGCAGGACCCCGCTGCAAGGTTTTCGTTTTTTCCTTTGTCCACAATCATTATGTGCGATAAACATTATAGTACACCACCTGCACAATCTCATGACAGCAATAGGAGAGCTGTGTCATAAATGGTCTTTACAAATAATCAGAGTGAATACAAATATATTCTAAAAAAAATATCAAATGATTCTGATATTTTTATTAATTTTCTTTTATTATTATTTTATTATCAAATGTGCTGCCTGTAATTCTTTATTTTTATGCGTTTATTATTATTTTATTATTATTTATTATTATAAATTGTGTTTCCACAATTGTATTATTATTTTTATAATTTTATTTCTGTTTGTGTGGAACCATACACATTTCCTTTCGATTTGAACGTATATTTCTTGGCTATTTTTTTTTAATGAGAGCTTTTTTAAACATCTTTTTTTTAAAGTCTTGAGCGTGAAACTCGATCGAGCGTCTTCGCACATTCCATCAACTACGTCGGTGTCCCGTTGCTTATAGCAGTGTTTTTCAAACTTTTTTGAGTCAAGGCACAATTTCATTGAAAATATCCCGCGGCACACCAGCAACTGAAATTGTGGGGAGGGGGAAAAAGCTTATTTTAACAAGATATGTGTTATATTGTTTATGTAAGCATTTTTTAAAATTGAAGAATGACGTTACATTATAACGTCTTGAATAGGAATGAAATAAACACAAAGAAAAAAGTATTTTACAATGTTTCATATTGATACTTATTACTTAGTGTGAAACATAGGCCTGTTTGGATAAACATGCGTCACTAACTCGCTTGTCTCTAAACAAAGACAACTGGCTACCTGCGGCTGCCACCTGCTGGTATGGAAGAGTACTACAACGTAGTAAAGACATGATTATGATGCCAGGCACTAGACCGCACAGGCACACAAATTAGATAATTTCCCACGGCACACCTGACAATATCTCGCGGCACACTGGTTGTGCGGTAATATCCTTTCGTAACAATTGGTCAGGAGTTAGCTATGCTAAAGGTTGCTTAAAGGTTGCATACAGGCACCTTTCCTAAGCATTTGTAAAAGTATCCTATCCTCCGAGTACTTCTGAATCATCTCGCTCGGATCGGAATTCGAAAACGCCCTCCCTCAGATATTTTTTAATCGATTGACAAAAGAGACTCATGGTCGTGACATCATCAAAACGCGACTGTGCCATCTACATCGGTTGTTAGCTTCTTGTTGGGAGATTGTTGTTGTTGTTTTTTTTCACCAATTGAGAGCGTACCACCACTTAAAACAAATGAAAAGGCGTGCGAAGTTCAATTGTTTTTAGCTTTGTGTTTTTGACGTGTGAGCGCATCTTTTAAGCGGTTATTCTATACGTAAGTACCAAGTAGCTAAATATTGTGTGCGAGGGTGGATGGGGGGATTGATTGACTGATTTGGGAAATACCGTTTGACACGACGTCCGAAAACGGCATTGTAATGTAAAAATCATATAAAAATCAAATAATCTGTGAGCTATTTATTTTTGAATGTGTACTGAGCATTAAGCACTTGTGAGTTTGTTTTCCTTTGGCTATTCCTTGTAGGAGTTTACTCTGTCCCTGAGACCTTAATCCTTCTTTTTTCCTCCCTTGTTAGCATGGCCAAGCTGTGGCATGAGGGCCACTCCACAGCCATTTTGTGTGTGTGCGCGTCCCCAGGTCCCGAAGGACTTGTCGCCTCTGGTTCAGAAGGCGGAGAGGTCACCGTTTGGAGCCAAGAAGGATGCATCGTCGGTCGCCTTAACCTCCCAGGCGAGGAGGACTGCACCTGCGTAGGGTTTTCTCCCGCAGCGCCGGACCTGCTTTACGTTTCGCACGGTGCCACTGTGAGCACGCTCGACCCGAGGAACCTGAATGGCACCGTGGAGGAGTTCAGCGGAGCCGGGGAAGAGGAGATCAACGCGTTAGCGCTGAACGAGAGCGGTTCGACTCTGGCGCTGGCGGACGACTCAGGGGCGGTGCGGATACTGGAGCTTCCCGGGGGCAAGGTGTGCAGGACGCTTCGCAAACACACCAACATCTGCTCCTCTGTGGCTTTTAGGCCACACAGACCCAACAACCTGCTGTCTGCTGGATTGGACATGCAGGTCAGAACATCACACACAATATTAATCAAGACAGTTACTGTATTTTTTGCCTTTTTACACCAACACAATTGAATTGGAATATTACAGTCAAATGCAATGTTTGCTAACCTTTAATGAGCCCAGGCATATATTTAAAAATAACTCAGTGCAAAAAAAGTCCCTAAGTACATAATGCGAAATAATGATGATCTTGTCTTAATTTACAATTAACAAATTGACCTCACTCAAGAGTGAAATATGGGCCTGTTTAATAGAACACAAATCTGTTATTGTTTTGTGTGAATGGCAACAAGTTGAACACAGATCTATTTCTAGCGTCTGCCATCTAGTGGAAGAGTGTTTGATTGTTCTGCCCGCCACTTTGTTGCTGGCATTGATAGAAAAACAAAGATACTCATATAAAGCTCACAGAAAATCATGCCTGGATGTTGTTGCATACCTGTGAACCACAGGGTGTACTGAATATTACAAAAGTTGTAATTTGCCCTTACATATTTGTACATAATCTTACACATTTTCTAATGCCTTCTGTCACGTGAACGGAAATCAGCAATGTACGGCGTACATGTTTGAAAAGGTGTTTCCACATATACAAATTACACCGAAAGTGTTCAACATGACAGGAATGTTGTTGTGCGGTTGGATAGTCCAACCATAACTTGATGGAAACTAAAATAGCATTCCATATTACTGACCTTGAATTTCTTAGAAAGTGGGAAACAGAGTGAAGGGATTGGAATAGTTGGTTTGGAATGGAAGCTAACCAAGACCGCAGTGCTTTGTAGTGATCACTTAAGTCGTAAGACTCGTTCTCAAGTGGGATAAAATGTATTGTTTTCTTTCCTACATATGTTAGGCTTTAACAATGTTGCATCATTATCTATATAAATGTAGTAAAAAAAAATCACAAATCAAATGACAACGACCCAAAGTTCAATGCTTTTCAATGAGTGGAGAGTTTGTTTTCACAGACTTGACCACCATCTTGACTTGTAACGCCATTTTGACATAAGCCCGGATTTGTCACTAGGGTTGCGGGTGAGCTAGAACCTATCCCTGCTGCCTTAATGTGAGGGGCATGGTCGGTACATCCTGGAATGGTTGCCAGCCATTCACAGGGAACATATAGACAACCATTCACATTTATGGATAGTTTAGTGTCTTCAACCAATGACCCTCCAAGCAACGCAGCCGAAGTGAGTTGAGAACTGTTGCTCAGTGTGTGGGACTCTGCAGCTAGTTTTCATAAGTGGCCGACCATCGGCCAGTAGTTTCGCAATTTGCCCTTGAAAGGTGTTACAGATGTAAGAGTTAATCAGAAATGCACATGAGCTTCCACAAAAGAAAAAAAGATTCTAGGTTATAAGCGTAAACGAGACCCCGCTGGCGGAGTTCTACCAATACAGTAAGGCTAACCGATTTATAAAATATTAGCTCTTTTAAAATCAGCATTTTTTTTTCAGATTTCTTGTTAAGTTCAAGCCAACATGAAAGTCTAAAATATTTTACAACAGTCAAATGTTCTGCCTGTAATTCTTTATTTTTAAGCGTTAGGGGACCTAAAGTTATTGTATTTATTGTATATTAGTTTAATTAATCGACCAAATTATCCGTTATCAGAATTATATGCTGCCAAATATCGGAACCAGCCTCACCAAATCCATATCGGTCTGGCCCTAGTATATACTGTAAAGTGAATTATATTGTGTTTAACAATAATCTTTACCTACATTTATAATTTCACATGTACCTGTAGCTAGAAAGCGAAGCTTTTCTGTTGCAGCTCGTCGGTAGGTGTGCGGTGCTCAGTGGCTTGGTGTACCGCAGTTGAAAATGATCAAATATTTGACCCTTGCTATCAGGCCTGAAGTTGTTTAGGGGATTCAAGCAAATAAAGAAAAAACAAACATATATTGATGAATAATGATTTAACAGCAGTTTGCCACAAGGATTTCGAAAAGTTAGTCAATTTCAGGGCACGAGGGTCCAGTGCCTTATTTTAAATCCAGTGTGATGGTGGATAAAGGCAAAATGTTATATCTAATTGTGCAAATCATTGGTTAAAGATGTTGGAACTTTTGCCGTTTAGGTGATGTTGTGGGGTCTGCAGAAGACACGGCCTATTTGGACCCTCAACCTCCAGGATATAGCGGAGGAGGAAGATGACCACCAACAGCGTCCCGGTCAGCTTTTTAACCCTCCGCTGGCCCACTGCGTCTCCGTGGCCAGCTGCGGAAACATCGTAGCTTGCGCCGCAGAGGACGGGCGGGTGCACCTGATGCGTGTGGGCGGTGGCTGCAAACTGGAGCAGCACGGGGCGCTCAAGGCGCACTGCCAGGGTGCTTCCCAAGCTCATTTCATCTCGTTCCTCTCGCACCCGTACTGGCTGGCCACGGGCGGCAATGACGGCCACGTGGCTCTGTGGGACGTCAGCAAACACCCCGCGGTCCGTCCGGAGGAGAAGCCCAAAGTCAAAGGTGCGGCCGCCCCGCAAAGGAAGGGCAAAAGCAAGGCGAAGAGGAAAGGAGAGGAGGCGCGAGAGAAAGATGTGGCTGAGGTGGAGGTGACGGATAAGTCTGGACCCAAAGTGAACATCGATCATGGGGACAAAGTGAACTGGTTGTGTCCTGCTTTGCTCAAAGGAACGGCCAGTCTGCTTGTGGCCGATCAGAGCTCCAGTTTGACTGTCTATCCTTTGCCTGAGGCCTAGACTATGCCACTTTACTCACACCTCCATTTTCAATAGCGGTGCATCTCACAGGACACCACCAAATTGAAATGTCACAAAAAGCATACGATAAACCCCAGAAAAACTGCTATTAAGGCCTGGCACACCTTTAGCAATGCTGCCAAAAGCGACTACACTAGACAATTGTGAAAAAAATAGTCAAACTCTTAAGCCGCACACCAAGTCATCGAGCGCTGCACATCTGCAACCTAAAATGAATAAGCTCGAGCCTATCCTCGGCAAGAGGCGGGGTATACCCTGGACTAGTTGTTGCCAGCCAATCCAAGTTCAATATTCTCTACCTTCTTAAAGAGGTCAACTTAAACATTTTTTTCAGGAATATGTTCTATGCAGGCCCACCAGTTCAAACAAGGCATTCTGATTAATATTGCATTCATGGAATATGAGTTAAGCAGAAAAATCCACCCATTTTTAGCCATTTCTGTGGGTGGCCATTTTGTCACTTCAGTCAACTGAAAATTACATCACTGTTGCTCAGGTAATGACCTATCACAGCTCACCTGTTTTCTGAAGCTGAGTCACGATTGGTTGTTTTTTATTTGACTGCTGCATACTTTCTGTGCGTCCATGCCGCCTTCACTGTCTTGTAGAAAGCACTGAACAGGAAACACACTCTTGTGGCTAGTTATGACAAAGCATGTGATTTGTGATAAACAGGACATTGCCTTTTTATATTTCGCATACAAATGCAATGCTTCAGGCTAAATACCATATTTATTAATTCTGTGACAATTCAATCCTATGCAAACAGCTTTATTAGTACCCAAGGGCAAGTGTAGGAAGTGTTTGTCAAACCCAATTTCATGGGAACCTCCAAAAATGGTAGTTTATACTTCAACCTGAATGTTGTGGGGGGGAATAAACGAGTTCAAATCATATGGACAACATAGTCTTCAATGGACCTCACTTTTGCTATGTGGGAGGAAGCCCATACACACATCCTTAAGCACTAGTCTAACATGTCAACCACCCACCTAGAAGTTGAAAACATTGCTTCTCTGTGTAAGCATACTTTTGACTTGACAATCCTTCTCTTGTGTACACGTTACTGTTATTCAAAACATCACCTGTGTATTGCAGGTTTTAAGATGGTATCAAACCTGGAACACATTATCTTCATTTCCAATGGGGCTGGTGTTTTGAAAATGCCTTTTTTTTGTTTTGAGTCACCCAGTATTAATGAATACTTGTGTATGACTTATTCAGCATTACTATCTGACTAGCAAATTTGGAATCAAATGAAGCCCATGTGGACAACCAAGACTGTGTTGCCATTTTGTACAACAAGCAAGAGTTTTGTGTTTTTGCAGGAATAAATTATAATCCATCATTACAAATGCATTCGTCAAAAATCCCACACATTCAAACAGCTCTAAATCCAAATATTTGTCAGAGTATAAGAACAAAAAGGCACAATGCTTCCTGTCCATGATGAAATGACAGCACATTTCCCCCATGATTTCTTTCAGCTATCCAAAATACATTTTTGATATGTGCCAATACTTGATTGAATGTTTGAGTGAGTTGTCGTCTTTTCAGGTGTTATAAGATTGCTGTCTTTCATGCAGATGGTGGCTGCCAGCGAGGTCCTCAATTTTTTTTCTCTTTACAGTTTAGCCAGGCTGCTCTCCAAGGACTGGATGTCAGCATCAGCCTCTTCCCCTTTAGCTCCACGGGCGCTGCACTCCAGGAATTCCACCTTCATGGGCAGCTGGCTAAAGTCAAAGTCTTTGCCTTTCTTTCCCAGATACACATTTCCACCCCCCGAGCCATCCTGGGAGCTGAGGGCTGCCGAGCGAGTCACCCGCAGTGTGTTCCTATAACAAGACAAGAGGTCATATATATATAAATATATATAAAAGGAAAATGTCTTGTATGCAAATATTTGGGTCTTTATTAATGTTAGTTACTCACAGTTCCTTTTCCAGTTGCTGCTGAATCAATTTGGCTGATTTTGCCATGGTGATATCTGTAAAGGAAAATGTTATATTACAGTTGTTGAAGTAAGTTGTCAGGGTGATGAAGGTGTTGTGCACCTTGTTTGTTGCATGCCACCAGGAGTGTGGGAGCGTTTCTGCAGAGCGCGGCATCTGTGAGAAGCACATACAGGAACTCGGCTACGTCTCTCACTTCCTTCTGGAAGATAGCACTGTCCACCACGAACACAATAGCTCTGTAGATGAGGGAAGTTGTCAATGTAAATGGTTGAATTAGCCATTGACAGCTTTGCGCAATTCTGTAGTTTGGACGCAGAGGGGTGAACATCTGCTCTTGAGGGAGTCTCAAATAACATACATTCACTAGATATTTTTGCTCGTAAATGAGACAGAACCCACCGACCCCCACCCCAAAACACTAATTTGAACCAAACTGTAAAAGGTGAATATTAGGTCTGCTGTATTTCTTGATCCTTTGTACATTTTGACAGAAAACTGAGTAACATATTAGTGACAAACTAAAGAACTCTCTCAAGTTGTGAATTAATGCATTGTAGCTCTCCTAAAGACGTCATGTTCTCACCTGGCTGCTGATTTGAACTTTTCTAAATATTGTGGGCGCAGACTGTCGTGACCTGGCAGGTCTATCAGAGTCCAGACGGTGTTCTGACATATGGGGGGAAAAAACAAAAAAAAAACAGGTTAAGTCAATGCAATAAACACTTGAGCCACCAAGAACAATAATGGGCTAATTCCATCATTTTGTTATTTTTAACTAAAGTACATAAATAGACATTCTTATTGCATTCAGCACTTTCTCTGGCTCATGAGTGCTACACTGGGCTAATATTTGGGAAAGTAAGGTTCGAAGATTGATAGAAAACTTAAGGGTGAGTGGTGCTTGGGTGCCAGTACATCATTTTTTTAGGCAACCGAGAAGATATTGACCCGGATCCAACCCGGATCCAACCTATGAAACTGAAGGTACTGAAATACCTCAGTTCTGGATAGAAGTGAAAGCAATATGATATAAAATATATATCCAAAGTGATCCAAGTTCAAAAGCATTATATCTGGCAAAATGTCAAAATCTGAGGAAAACCACAATTTCTGCAGTAACAAGTACCCGGGAAAAATAACAGAAATAAAGTTAGCCCACTGTAGCTCTCGGTGGCTCAATTACCGTAATGACAAACTGATAAAACCCACTCTGTCATTTTTCACTTTATATGGAGCACAGCTGTCTGTAATGGAGGTCTGAGTCCGTTTAAACTTCCCGGAGAGCAGCTGAAACCAAAACATAGAAAAAAAAAACAGCATTAATATTTTGAAGGCTTGCTCTCCTGTCAGCACGAAGTATTTGGGTGAAGACATCTACTCACACGACTGAAGAGAAGAGTCTTGCCCGCGTCGCACAGCCCGACGAGCAACACCGCACTTTGGACGGTTTTACTGGTCAAAAAGTATTTGAGAAAAACTGCAAAGGCAAACAGAAAGGATTCGTCGTTACTCGTTAATATGTTTGTCAATTTGAAGACAATACTCGAGTAGCACATGCAACCAAGTGGAAGAGGCGCTAGCTTAGCCGTTAGCTTCCCCAGTGTACCAAACGCGACACGTCCTTACATTAACAAATGAACGTAGTGTCAAATTAAAAAGTTAGACAAAAACAAGGCAGCAGCCCTCTCCCCAAAAAACAAACAAACAAAAAACCCCACAACACCTATCATTACTCTTTTAGCTTGCTAGGCTAACATTAGTATGCTAACACCGCCAATGCTAACGCACCACAAGTGATGATCACAACCGCCAAAGCAATGAGGACACTGATGAGAAAAAGCGGGTCCTGGTCTTCCAGTTGCTGACGCATGGACTCAATGTAAGGCTCCAGCGAAATCCCCGAGTTCGTTTTTTCGTCCATATTGCCGGTGATGTCCGCCTCCATCGATCTGTTTGCCCGTTGAAGCTCGTTAACCGTGAGGAGAAGGAGACGGACTCAACGTGGGACACGTCTGCTTCTTGGGGAAAGACTTGTACTGACGCCATTCAACCTACTGGGGCCGCTGCTTCCCAACACTCGCCTCCATTGAAGATTATATTGAAAATGTGATGTACAGTATACAGTATGTTAAAATTCATACTTCTTATATAACACCACGAATATGGTGTAGTTTTATCAAATTACGTAATTCATACATCTTTGTGGATTTATAGGCGTCAAATGGGCGCCTTTTTCTGTCACAGTTGTCACGGGAATGACAAGAAGGGTTTCCCACGTTAATTCCTATGTGGTTTTCCTCTCATTAGAAAATTACTTTACGTACCCAAATTAATACATCCGTCTGAATTTATTAGCGTGAAGGTGGTGCATTTTGTGTCACATTGGTCTTCTAAATAAAAAGTGTATTTTGTTACCACGTTCATTTCTAATGAAGATCCTGTAATTAGATAGTTAAGTAGTGGCTTTCACACACTGGGTGTTTTATCAAATAATTTATTAATGCATCTTTATGGGTTCAAAGGCGTGGAATTGGTGCCTTTTGTGTCACATCATCCCCCAAAATGACAAGAAGTGGTTTTGGTTCCCACGTTCATTTCGAATGAGAGTCCTGTAATTAGACGTTTACTTACACGCTGGGTGTTTTTTTCCCTTCAAATAAATTAATCCAATTTTCTAAGTTTATAGGGATGAAATTGGTGATGAAATTTTGTGTCACATTAGTCTCGGGAATGACAAGAAGTGGTTTTGGTTCACATGTTTATTCCTAATAAGGTTCCTGTAATTAAACAGTGACTTACAGTGGCTTTTACGCACTGGGTTCAGCCCTTGACTTGCATCCAAGGCGCCTTTTATGCACCGTGGATATTTGACTCCGCACAATGTGTCACACGTCAGAAAGCCGCATTGTACTACAGTATATAGGAAGAGGCTGTGTGACAGTCAGAGGTATTACACTTCATTTCAAGCCGGCGAACTGCATGACCACCGCGCGTTTACATACCTTTTTAATTTACTAGGACGTCTTATCCGCAGCATTTACACCAGCGATACACTTAAAAAATGCCAACCAAAATGGCTTCGGTGTTTTTGTATACGTTTTGCACGTGGACGTGTTTATTCGGGGTATCGCTGGGAACAGGTTTTGTTTATCGGCTTCCAGGCATCACCGTGCAGCGGCAGCGCGTCGTACCTGTACAGGAGCTGAGTGTCCCCATTGGACCGCCCGGTAGCGGATCCCAAATCAGGTGAGAACACCTGCACATCTTGTAATGCTTGTATTTGGATAATTGTGTTATGTACACCAGCGGTGATACTTCCACTGCATTTTATTATTTTTGGGAGGGGAACAATGTCCTCTACCATTGAGAAACAGACAGTTAATGCCAACCAATGTATATCGACTACAAATCCCATAATGCATTTGGATGGCTGGTCGAGGCGCCATACTGCAATACTGTACAGTATTAGGTGTGCCAATGGGCAACTACCGATACTTTTTAATAGTTGGGTGACTTGCTACATCCGAAAGACTTAAATGTTTTTTTTTGTTGTTGTTGATTTTTATTTTGGGGGGCGGGGGTATAATTTAATTGAACCCTACGACAGAATTTGGTCAGTTTATAGGTGAATATAAAATATCTGTTAAGTGCACAAAATCATCCATTAAGAACAAATTACATCACGGACAGTGTTAAAAACTATTTCTTAAAAAAAATTTTATATAAAAAAAAAGCTTAGTTGTGCGGATGAGCTTGACCCTATACCAGGTGATTTTGGGCGAGAGGAGCAGTACACCCTGGTGGACTGGTCGCCAGTCAATCGCAGGGCACGTAGATAATTAAGCATTCACACTCACATTCACATCTATGGGCAATTTAGAGTCTTCACAGTTAACCTAACATGCATGTTTTTATCTCGAACACGCAAACTCCACACAGGAAAGCTTGAGCCGAGATTCCAACTCAAACTTCAGAACTGTGAGGTAGACCTGCTAACCACTAGACCAGAGGTCACCAATGTGTTGTCCGCGGGCACCAGGTAGCCCACATGGACCACATGAGTGGCCCACAGAGCTGCTCTAGAAACACCTAACCAGTGATGGGGCATTGTGATTTTCTAGGAATGTTGTAGATGTGGTCATTTGAAAATTTGAACACTGGCAGAGGTTTGTAGATAGTTAGTGTTGCCTGTTGATAATCATTATCTAAAGATTGAAAGCACAGCGTGGAGAGTCTCTGTTGCCATAATGCGCAAGTGCAGTCAGTGAATGGGGCGATTGATCATTGCCGACAGCCTCTCAAAATATCCACACTCTGTTCTCATTCTGACTGGAGTTCTCTTTTTTTTGTGGAAATCCGCTTCTTCCTTGACAATTGCACCATGTTTTTATGGTTCATCAAAAAATAATAGTGTTTGGTATGTGGAAACTCATAATCTGATACAGGTTTGCAGTGTTTACATTGCAGCATGTCAGAAGATGTGCGGTGCTAAATCGCTTGGTGTGTGGCAAAGAATCACCAACTGTAATTTTTTCGCAAAGGTTAATTTCAGTTGCATTCAGCCGCGTCGGTGCTTAAGCTCACAATCTCCCATGATGTGCACAACAATTTCAAACTGCACACTGAACTGAGTATTTTGCAAACCGCTTCTCTGTCATCCTGTACCTTAGGAACTGGTGTCAGTATACCGTTTCCAAGACGGTGTCCTGCCAGGTGCACAATGGAAGCCAAGCCACTGTGCAGAGGGTGCTTCAAACCTGCCGGTGGCCTGCAACTTGTTCCAAGGTTCTAAGGTACTACAGCCCTGCGCTTCTGTCACGCTTTTCCTCGTTTTTTATGTTGGACATATTTTATTTATGTCCTTGTAAATAATAATAAATAATAATAAAGTGAGTTTTATGTTTTGTTTCCAATCAGCTACAGGACCGTCGTCAGACCATCTTTCATGGTCTCCTACAAGCAAGTGACTGCATTGGAGTGGAGGTGCTGCCCCGGGTTTTTTGGCAAGGACTGCCGTGAAGGTGAGATGATTATTATTTGGTTCCTCCGCCTTTAAAAAAAAATACAACGCAGGAAGAACACAGTGTGTGTTTAAGAGTGTCTGAAGGCTACATCCGACTTTTTGAGAGCGCCAGGAGGTTTCCTGAGCTTCATTTAATGTCCGTCGTTGTGTAGCTCGCTAGTTGTGCTACTGCACAGGTGGTCCCTTGATATGACTGCTTGTTTGAATCAAATCTGTTTCGGATTACCTTTAGGAACATAGACATTTAAAAACTGCTTTCTGTACTCTCGCTGCATATGCAAGACTCACGTAATACACAGCTCTGTTCAAGATTGATATTGTTGGAGTCGAATGAGTAATCGAATGAATGAAAAACAGTGGAATGTCCAGCAGCGCAGTATAAAAAAGAGTTGTGGTAGTACTCTTTAATGATGGCCACTGCTGCTCTTGGATACCACAGACCACAAACGGTGCGCCCACTAACGACCAAGCCAGTCAGCTTGAAGAAAGTGTGGAACAGTCTGGTGTATATATATATATATATATATATGGAGGTTGTTGATACCCCTGGTTATGCCTACAAAGCAGTGTACAAGGTCAATTGAAACCTTGCATATGAGTTTTAAATTATGAATCGATGGTACATCGTTGGAGGAAGCGAATTTGTATGTGTATTATGTGTGGCTTATAAACTGGTGGGGAAAAAAAATCATCTAATCAGTTTGTGCATCTTATTTAGCGGTACGCTCGACTGACCAAATTTTGTGGTAATTCAATTCACATTATTTTCTATGGGACACAATTGGAGGTCAACCAGCATTCCAAAACAGATTGTGTTCAACCTTAGACATTGTGCAGTTGTTATACATAATTGTGTTCTCAAAGCACTGGCATGGCCTGCTCAAAGGAGGTAATAATGACCTCAAAACTCAAATTTTGCATGTTGGTCATAGTTAGCATTGTTGGACTTGGAAAGCCATGATTTTGGCTAGCCCTAAGAAAGCACACTTCAGCTAACAGAATCAAGAGAGACTTTATTACATAGCCGTTGGAAGCGATATTTATGTTGGGTCGGAGATGATTTCACACAAAGATTAACACATGGTTATATCCACTCTTTCTGTAATACCAGCGATTATGGTTCACTTGAGACCAAAGTGGCTGCAGAAGTGTGAAGAAGTATTA
The DNA here is from genome assembly GCF_054856515.1 of Filicampus tigris. Lineage (NCBI taxonomy): Eukaryota > Metazoa > Chordata > Actinopteri > Syngnathiformes > Syngnathidae > Filicampus > Filicampus tigris. The sequence continues at coordinate 19,123,005 of NC_141223.1, forward strand.
TGGCTGTTTGTTTAAGGCTTGACTAAACTGATTTACACTCTCTAAATTGCCATAGAGTGCAGAGTAAATTATTGCCATCTGGACGGCTGGTACACTATGTTGGATTTTGTTAATTATGCCTTTTTAAAACAGAATCTGATGTCATTGACAATTGCACAGTGAGGACCAGCAAAGGAGAAGGGAACATATACATGAAGGTGTTCTTATGTCACAGTCCCCCAGCTGCCACAAAAAGCGCGGCTGTCGGTTCTACGGAAATGTGTCCTCGCTCATATGGCAATAGGCGTGTGAAACATACAGTCTATATATAAAGCCGACCCCCTGTTCGAATGCAAGATTTTTGTGACTGAGGCCAAAAAGCAGAATAGTGCTTCAGAATCAACGACATTTTGTTTCGTGGTAGCTTCAAGAGTTTGATTCTGGAAGTAGTCATGCTGTAGTGTACATGTCGATGCAGACGGCAGAAGTTGGCCATGTCGGGGCCATGAGCCAGCGGTTTAATCAGGACAATAGCCTTGTCCAATGAAGATGACCTCATCATCTCTGGTTCTGGTTTGATGGGATTTTAGCTCCACTTCAGAGGCCCCAGACACTCCAAGAAATGTAAAGAAAGAGCACTTTAAAATGGCCATTATTTGTTTTTTTTTGTTTTTTTCACAAAATCCAATTTCAGATTTGAATGGATTTTCTTCCCATTTTTGTAATGTAAACTGTACAGGTGAGGCAAGGCAACCTAGGCAAAATACTTGCGGGAAAACGATACCTAGGATAAAAATAAAATGTTCCAAATTTGTTGATAAATCATCGCTTTTGCAACGTTTAAAAGGTCACCATGTTTTTGTGTTTCAATGTTCAGCACAATTGCCTTCCATTAGGCTGCTTTCCAGTCATACGGAAAATGATTCCACTCGTGTTGTTTGTTAATGGGAATTAAAGTCTCAAGTGCCTTTTTTTCTAAATAGTCACCAGAAGGGTCGGAAAAGTCTCTAAATATAGCGAATAATTCGGTAACTTGGCAACACTGACTATGCTTTTGTAAACCAGCTCCACTGTTTGCAGCCATGTCATTAGTGTAAGCAGTGCATGTCGGCTGGGACGCACTTTGAACTAAGGGAACTGAAAAGAAAAAAAATATGCTTTTAAATCAACATTCCTTGAAGTATCTAAGATGTTTTGTACAATCTCTGAGGTTATTTTCAGACATTGTGTGTTGTATCTTTTAGTCACAAGGATATTCATAAATCGTTTGAACGTGATTGAGGGCTGCATCAGTTGCTTAGCTTTGCAAGGAGTCCTTGACCGAAATTGTTCCTGCCTCTGTAGCGTCTTTGATATTATCTTCAAAGGTCTCAAATTTGCGGGTTGACTTTTACTCCCCAATCCGTGTCTGTGCTGTTCATACAGAATGGAGGGAAAAGCAGAAATGGTTTAATAGGCAGTTTTCAAGGAGCTAATGATTCATTTTGTGTGCTATCTTCCTGTTCCAATTGGAAGATGCTTCTACAATACTTGACCTGTCTTTCTTGTCTATGACCCATGATGTATCATTTTATCATCTACTAGATCAGGCATGTCCAAAATCCAGCCCGGGGGGCCAAATGCAGCCTCTGGCATAAAATTAACTCATTCAGTACCAGACCTTTTCAGAACCTCTGTGAAATGACGTATAAATATGTCATTGGGATAGAATGAGTTAATAATGAGTGGCCCGTCAGTAGTTGACCACAGTACAAAATACGCATGTTAAAAAATGCTATTTTAAATTTCACCACCAGATGGCAGCAGACCTGTGGCTCCCCTCCTGGTTGCTTTTGGAAATACGCCGCGAGCACGCTGTGCCTCTCCAAACACACCACTCTCAAAGTCATGTTAGGTGTCACAGTGTTCACCTTGCTGCATGACCTATTGTGTGGCCCTTTCAAGCCCATTTCGAAAATAGAGACTGTCGTGAAGAAAAACATAACAGAGAGAGCTGTTGCTTTCAGGACAAGTGCATATTGTCATATTTTTTCATCAAAATGCAAATCAACCGTCTTCCGAGTTCGCTAAGAGACTGTGGCTGTTTTCAAGAAATTCAATACCAAGAGTCACTAGCAGACGAAACGTGCAAACGACAACAAGGTGACTGGCACTTGAATCTTAATGGTCGGCCCCCACTTTCACACATTTGCACCTCATCAAATCCGTCCCTCTTTGCAAAAAGTTTGGACACCTCTGATCTAGATTAAACAAGGTCATTTTCTTCCACATGGAATATGGATCTGAGTGGGTAAATGTTCAGAGCCTCAATGATGTAAGAGTTTGGTCGTGAGAAGTGATGGCCACGCCGAAGATGGAGGGTTTTTTCGATCGTCTTGAAGTCTTCCAAAGGAGCATACGGACTAGAGGGCTACTTGATCATGGGTTTGGCCCCAAAAAACGTCTTGGAATTTGGAACTTTAGAAGCATTTTGTCATTAATGGCGTTAGATGTGAATAAAATGAAGCATGACATATTAGGAAATCTAGATGTGTCTTAGTTGTCCCGTCCAAAGTATTCCATAGAGGCTTGCGGATTATTTCTAAGGACTAGCAGACCTCGTTGGTGGTTCCCAATTGTGAGCCCCGAGGACCGTACCAATTATTGCAGTGTCACATTTCTCCACCTTTGAGGAAATCGAAAAGCTTTAAGTCTGGAATGGATTCTCTGGCCAGTTCCTGACCTCCAGATTTAAAAGGAACAATGCAATTTCCTTGCTGCTTTTCATGTACCGTATCTAACTTCCTATATCCTGTAGATAACCTTCTCTCTGCTCATTATGGTAAAGCGATAAAACAGATGCATATCCCACATGTGCTTCTGTAGACCGCAACTTCGAAATGTGAGGATATGAGTGATGTTTCTATTACATCGCCGGTTGTGCTCGCATATAGGTCAGACGGTAACCTTTAACCTGCTAAAGCTCAGCTGTTCACACTCTCATGTGCCTGATGGATGATGTTCCTCTCCGTGCTCCTTCTGTGTTTTCCATTCCTTTCAACGGCTTCTCATTGGGTCCTCCCAGCGCCTAATGACGGCTTTGCTTTTGTTCCTCCACTTGAGTTAAGCTGGTTAAGTTCCCAAAAAAAGATTCTTGGAAAAGTCTATGAGTATGATAAGAGCCATATGTGTGCATAAAATGTTATCTCTGATAGTTTTTTTTTTTTGTAGTCAAAACAGGCTGGGAACTTTGCCTGTTAATATGTGAGGGAATTGTTTGCTGATTCCAACCCCCTTTGGAAAACTGCCGCTTCCAAGTTTGGAAGTTGTTTGTCAGTTTTCCTTTTGTATCAGGATTTTTGAAATAGTCTAACCTTTCATCTTATGTGAAATGTAAATGAAATCCATGTGGGCTTTTGGTGGATTTTACTGCTGGAGCATTCCTCTGGAACCAGAAACCTTCAGATTTGTCAGTTGTGATCGTAGGAATGAGCATAATTTATCTGTCCCTCAAAAAGTCCCTCAACGGGGGATTGCGCCGTTGAAAGGTTTGGAAACCTTTGGTCGAAGCAGCCGGCAGGTTTACGCTTTACAACACTGATGACGGTCACTTGCAAAATATGCAAGTCTATCCTCAGATACAATAAAAGCCAAGTGAAATAGAAAAAAGGAAAGAGAGAAATGCTTTACGTTATGCTATAGAACGCAAGATGAGACAGGCTGGCTTATTCAAGAGAAACATGTGCGGGTCAATCAAAATATGTCTTTACCGAAGAACCAGTCTGTGGTGCAAAAAAAGATTGGAGAAAACGCTACTGTAATCAAAAAATATCAGTGACGTAATCGATTAATTGACGTCAACTGTAATTTGATCACATTAGTGTTGACTATAAAAAGATATATAGTTGATATTGATACCATATGGGTGATGTAAAGCACTACTGGTCACTCATTGGTGGAGCAAATTGTGAGAAATGGCCAATATAAACACACAAGCCGCTTCTCAATTTGCGTTCTTGTCCGTTCTTACGTCCTCGTGATCTCGTGAAACGTCATCAGTCGCGACCCACTTACTCTTTCAATTGAAAGTACGAATAAACCAAAAATGCGCAGAATACCCGCACGTAGTTCTTGTCAGCTAGTTTAAACCAATGCTGCATCGGTTGGCTTGGCTAGGAAAATATCCCAAGATGCATTTTGTGCTGCCATCACAGAAATACATCAGAGACCGGGGGGGGGTAGTTAACAAGTCCACAGCCGTTCCAATTTACAATGTAACTATCATGTTCTTTGGAAGAACATTATCACGTACGTTCTTAGGAAGACCGCACTTGGCAAGTTTACGAGACCGTACACTGCGTTCTTCATATTGGGAAATGGCCACAGTCTAACATTAGCTTACCTTGGACGATACTCCACAATCTCCGCTTTGCTGTAGTGGTCTGTTTTCTTGCTGCTATCAGTGCCCTTTTGGATGAAACTCATCTCCGTAAACAAGAAACCAATAGTGGCGACCCTCTTATTGTTGTTTGTCTCATTCTGGCTGATGCTTTCACTACTGCGTTTTTTTTGTTTTGCAGTTTTTCGTTTTACCCGTTTGAAGTAAAAAACAGACGGGCCCAAACCCAGCTGTTGTTGTGAAGTTGAAAGCAGAATTTCTGACTTGCTTTTTCTCAAAATGGGCCTTTTTGACATGAAAGTAGTTGCAGTGTGCCAGTCTTCACTCTTCCGTCCCCACCCTTTGTAAAATCAATCGAACCGCAATAAGCTCGCCTTTTGATTCCGTTCTGTCATGGCTGCTGCTCCCCTGCGGAACCACGCAAGATCGTGCCATTAAAAGATGAGTGCATGTCTGCACCATCAGGCCCATCCGTCTCCTCCTGCGGTTGAAGTCTTGAAAGGCTGGCGGACGGTGCCAGATGATGAGATGATTGGCATCGGGGTTAATTTGTCATTGCATCACGTCTAGCAAAATGTTTGTGAAGTCTCCTTTTATTGAAATGGTGTGTGACCTGTCAAGCGGTATCATGGCGCTGATGCTGAATGGTGCCAGTGTGGTCTCGCAGGCATCTTGGTTTTCAGAAATAGTGCTTTCAACTCTGTCACATTGAGGAGAAAATGGGTGTGACCAAAAGAGCTTGTGACAGCGTGATTTGTGTTTGTCTGTCAGGATGTGTGTAGGTGTGTGTGTGTGTGTGTGTGTGTGTGTGTGCGTGCGTGCGTGCGTGTGTGTATTCATGCCAGCTGGTCTTGATGCCAAGCAATAGTTGACCACTGGGTGGTTGGGGCCTCTGTGGGATGCAGCCAGTCTTCCTGGAGGTTGTCTGCGGTTCTCTGATCTATATTCAGGTCTGATGGAGCAAATATTGAAGCCTCAACACTTGGGCTGCGGTGTACTCTGTGAAATATCCACTGCTGTCCTTTTACACTGCAAATTCCAATGTAGTGGTACAGATGATTCATCCAATCAGTCTACACCAGGGGTGTCCGAACTTTTTGTAATGAGGGATGATTTAGCCCGACATTCTTTTTTACATGGAGCGCCAATAAATCCAAGCACATTTTCCCAAACCAGTCTGCTTTTCGTTTTTGACTTTATTTAAATTCCAAGATTCTTAAGCACTCTTGTCTTTTGGTCCATTTGAAACATGACATATCACCGGCAAATAAATGTTCACTTGACTTTTAGATTTAAAAACAGGGGAATAAGTAACATTATTCACTAGTGAAAATTACATTTCAAACATGAATAACAACTGGCAATTAAATGTAATTGAACTTTTTAATTCAATAACAGGGAAATATTGTAAAAAAAAACCAACCAAAAAACACATCATATTCACTAGTAGAGGCCATGGTTAATTTCAAACATGGCATATTGTTGGAAATAAATGTTCACAGGGCATATTGTTGAAAATAAATGTTTAAAAACAGGAAAATAGTAACCATCAACGTGCAAATGAGGCAGACACAGTTGTTGCGTATTTCAGTGAGAAAATAAACCAATTTCCACCTTTCCTTAATTGTCGGCCCTCGCTGTCAACTTTCCTTAATTTTTTATATTCATTGTCTCCATTTTAGAAAGGAAAAAGGTCATACAGGGTTATGGAGTTGGACAGAGTGCCGCTGACCTCTTGTGTGTAAATGTGAAATTACATTTAGAGTGTATTTTATATACTTGTCAACAGAGGCTGTGGGCCGGACAAAATTTGACCGTGGGCCGCATTTGGCCCCCAGGCCGGACTTTGGATATGTCTGGTCAACACTTTGGGTATTTCAAGAGTCTCCAATCTCGTTTACACTCTGACTACGGTCCTACTATTTTCTCTCAGCTGTTTATCACCTAAGAGTAATATTGATTTGGCTTACGATTCTCAGTACTATGCACAGATTCGTAGTTTTGTTGTACCCATTTACATTTGTGATTTAGTTCTTAGTCCTGTGCCAATTGTTCTCGACATACAGTATCTTTTTTTGGGAGGTCACTGATAGTGTAATGGTACACACGCCTGAGTTGTGTGCGGGCAGCGTGGGATCGATTCCCGCTCAGTGACGGTGTCTGTGTGTGCCCTGCGACTGGCTGGCGACCAGTTCGGGGTGTAGTCTGCCTTCGCCCGTTGACGGCTGGGATAGGCTCCAGCACCTCCCCGCGACCCTGTATAGGATATGCGGTTTGGAAGATGACATATTTTTGGGGTTTATTTGGCTTCTCACTAAACACAACCCAATTGGAATTCTTATCCCATGAGTTGAGTCCCGTCCAAGAAAAATAGCGCTGCCTTCTGTTGCCTTGTTGTCGGTATGGACCCTATAGCTGCGGTCTCATTGTAAACATCAGCATGAACACAAGGGAAGTTTGGTTTTCTAACCCGACATAATTAAATTCCAAGCCCAGTAATGGAAATCCCTTTGGTAAACATACTGCCTTTTTTCTGTCTCTGTTTCAGATGTATGCTAGCTTGACGTTTTTTTCCTCATGTTTTGCTTTTGTGTATGTTTTTATGGTGTAATAACATATGGCTGCCTCTGGATAAGACAAGTTAGTCCATTAGCACTGAAGAAAGAGGAAATCATTCATGAGGCAGAGACACTTGTTTCTCTTTTGATAGATACCTCACCTGAACTTGAAGTATAGCAGACATTAGCTTTTTTACACAAATGGCAATATTTTATCCACCCACGCCTTTTACCCAGAACTCAAATATTGCTGCATTTGTGTGCGTGGGTTGATGATGGCTAACTCTCCCAAGCCCGTGCTGCCACTTCGACGACTTTCGATCGCAGCAGAGCCTCTGCGCAGCCAGTCACAACAAACAGCCTCGGTGGGGTCGCCCCTTCCCTCTGCGGTTGACCAGTCTTCAGTGTTTGGGTTGATGAATCCTTTGGAATGCGAGCCATTTGAGCTGTTGATTGTCGCTTCCGCTTGTGGCCGCGTTCCAAAGGAGGGATTGAAGAAGTCGAACCGAGGCATTGAGAAACCACACCCATGAACATCCAGAACACCACAGGACTGGATCAACCATGCCGGGGGACCCATAGCCGCGAGGCTACGCGGCATCCTATTTCAGCGAAGCCGAAACCTCAGTAGCCACTGTTAGCGTCCCGTACGCTGCGGTCACAGATGCCGATTTAGGCAGAGCACAGCCATTGGGGTCGTTTTTGTTGATGCGTTATTTATGAGCGCCAGTTGTTTCTCCTTCCTGCTTTCTCAGCTATGACCACAATGTGGGTGGGTCCCATCTTGGGGACTGACAGCTGACATTCCAGACTTGAGCCAAAGACCAGAGAAACCTATTTATGAAATGTAAGGTTTTCCTGTGGACCGGCACTGTTATGTGCTCATAAAGGCCATTCGTGTCAATAAACATTGTAAAGCTGTGTTTCCTTACTAAAGGTGTTCTTGATAGCATATACCGGTGCTGTTCTTACATTTTTAGATGCTTCAGAAAACAGGTGAACTGTGATTGCTTGTTACCTGAGCACTGAGCAACTGTGATGTCATATTCAGTCGACAGAAGTGACAAAATGGACGGCCCCCCCGAGATAGTTAGAAATGGGTGGATTTTGCTTCTTAACTCATATTCCACAAACGCAATTGTAATCAAAATCAATCAAAATGTTTAGACTAGTGGTCCATACTGCATATAATTGTAAAGAACATTTTTGGGTTGACTTCCGCTTTAAAAAAAAAAAAAAAAGTATAACTTAATATACTGTAGGTAACAACTTAAAGGGGAAGTCAACGCAAACATTTTAAAAAAACATGTTCTATGCAAACCCACTAGTTGAAATTCTGATAAATATTGCATTTGTGGAATAAGTGTTAATCCACCCGTTTTTAGCCATCGCTGGGGTCGGCCATTTTGTCTTCTGTCGACTGTAAATGACACCACAACTGCTCACAACGACCAATCACAGCTCAGATTCGCAACACAGGTCAGCCGTGATTGGTTGTTGTGAGCAGCTGTGATGTCATTTTCAGTCGACTGAAGACAAAATGGCCACCCCTAGAGATGGCTAAAAACGAGTGTATTTTGCTGTTTAATTTATATTGCACAAACACAAAATTAATCAGAATGCCGTGTTTCAACTAGTGGGCCTGCTGGGAACATACTCTTGAAAAAAATATGTTTGGGTTGACGTCCGCTTTAAGAAGTCTGACAATCTACCCCGATAACTGTACTTTATCTAAAGTGCTGTATTTTGTTGTACGATGTCGTTAATGTCCTGTGTCTGTATAGCTGAGGCTTTTCCCATGAGGAAGAAGCGATGTATTAATGATGACTCACTCTCGCACAAAGCAATAACACCCGTTTATGTTTAAATCATGTCCTGACAGTTGGACGAGGCGGTATATTAGATGAAACATCGCCACACTTACTCCTGAGGCCATTGCCAGGAAGGAACACCTCATTTGTTTGAACCGTGCCTTTAAATATATGTTTTTGTTTGCCTTGTGGCCATGCAAAAATATCACCGAGTGTGTGGATGTGCCTGTGGTTCCATGTGCTACACAGAGCACAGCGGGTTTTAGTTTTTGCCGACAGACTGAAAACACGCCAAGTCAGGAGACAAGCAGGTGTGCACGCCGGGCTTCAGTGTATTGTGTCAAAGCAAGAGTGCAAGAGAAATGTAATGAAATAATATTTATTCTGCGAGTGAGTGACATGATTTTAGGAGGAATTCCTAATAAGCTCTCGGGTCAGGGCCGCCGATGACGGGCATTGTTCTTGTGTGTCTTGGCCGGTCTTCCCGATGCAGCTGCTGCCGTCAGGAGTGAGTAAGGAATGGGAAAAGCGTGAAATTGTTTAATCCACCAACTCCTCTTTTTTTTTCTGTCTGCAGAGTGCATGAACTGCACCACATTCAGCGACATGAGCGTCAGAATCAACAGCATCGAGTCGCAGGTAAACAGCCAGCGAACTGGGCAAGGAGATTGTGAGCGCTCATGAAACTGACTTTTTCTGCTCCTTTTGTGATAGCTCAAGCTGTTAGAAGGACTGAGTTTGCCATCACCAACTGTCATCAGGCCAGCACAGGGATCAGCTGACAACGAGGTGGATGCACCGCTCCCAACTCCGCGATGTATGTACACACATCACTGAAACGTACTTTTAAAAACGATTGAATATATAAACGTGGACTGGGTGGTTAACCGGTTTTATTGATAAATTTGAGTTCATTTCTCAGGATGATTGCTTTTTATTTTTTCCTCCGGCTTCTGTAGATCAAAGTGCATCCTCTCTGATGCGAACGGCTTTCATTACCAACAAGTCATGCTGGGCAATTATAATCGATTGAGTTTTGGGGTCAGGCCAATTTAATTTTATTTATATATTTTATTATTATTATTGAAAATTTATAAAAGTTTAGTCAATGTTGTGAATTTTCTGACCCATTTAGTGACTAGTTTTCAAAGACTGATTAGTAACGCTGGTTGTTATCTATTGATCAGTTTTAATTTTTGTTTTTTAATAGAAAAATAAATCTTAGCTTCTTTACTTTTGTGCACTGTTTGCATTAACAGCGCGACAGCGAACAGACAGGCAGTAGTTTACAAATGCAGTCAATGTTGCGACTTTTCCAACCTTTGTAGGGATTAGTTGTCAGAAGAATGTCAAGTAGGGCCAGGGCATTATAATTGATTAATCAAGTTTTTGGGTTGGGGCGATTTCTTTTTGTCAAAGGAAAAAAAAAGTCCAAAACATATATACTTTTTATCTTAATGTCTTCTTTTGTTCAAAGCATGTCATCACTGTCGTGCTCTTAAATTTATAGCATGACCAAATAGAAAGGTACCAGTTTACAAAAACACTGTCAAACTTAATTTGAATAATGCCGGTGTCATTTTGGGGAAAAATTGATTACAAATGAAATGAAGATTTTTTGTGAAAAAAAATCAACTATATCGCCCAGCCAGTTTCCTTGTAGTAACTAATGTAACTTGAATTAAATCGCCATCATAAAACTTTTATAAACCTTTTAATAGCACTACTGTCACCTAGTGGTATTTTATAGATATTGCTGGAATTGTGGAAAGACGTGTATCGTTTTTGCATTAGTATGTCCTTGGTAATCTAATAATAACATTAACAGCAATGTGTGTAATAAATTGATACTCATCTGTATTGCTCATTCTGCACTCGACCACTGCCATAAGTGACACCATGCAAAAATAGCCCCCCAAAAAATACACTGCTCACTGAGACGAAGCCTCAGCAAAAGGTCCCCCCCGACATACTGTAAACAGATATATCCGTTAAACAGCTACATGTGATTGCGAAGTAGTACCAGGGCCCGCCGGACCACCAGGCACGCCCGGACCTCGGGGTCCACCAGGGAGAAAAGGCCTTCCCGGCGTCATCGGTAAGACATCGTTCAAATTTGATGTGTTTTGGGGAAGGAGGATCATCTGTTCAACGTATTATTGTTGATGTTTAGGCCCGAAAGGGGACAAAGGTCTACAGGGTGAAGGGGGTCTCCCCGGCCCACCTGGTCCACCTGGTCCTCCAGCTCCTCCTTCCCGGTCTTCTATCGTACACGTGAGAGGGGATGTATTTCAAGTGGATGATGAAGGTGAGAACATCACGCTCAGACTTACGGTGCCCAACCGTTCCTGCTGTTCACTCATTCATACTCTGACGCGGGAAAAAATAAAAGCGTATGACTGGAAAAGAGTTTCCAGTTGGAAACGACAAGAGCAGCCGTCTTAAACGAGCAATGTGTCGTACGCATTTAGCGAAGTACGCCTTTACTAGGGAAGCGCTGGCGCTCGTTGAGTTTAATTGTTCCCGTGTGCTTAGCTGACGTAGCTGTGCCACACTTTACAGCAGCCTGACTGAAGACCACCAACAACAATGGGGCTGAAGGCCAAGTTTAAAATCACAATCATCCGCTCTGACAGATGCAAATCAATATAGCCCTCAATCGATTTAAAATGCGATTACTTTTTTCAAGGTCCTATTGCCGTGTGTTTTTTAACACCAGCAACACCAGTTTACAATATCGTTGCTGTGAAGTGTGTTTTTCTCTTTAATTTATTATTTTGGTCATATTGTACTGAGCAGTGAGGACAGAGACCTGTCTACAGCATTACCACGCCGCAATAAATTCCATTTCCAATTCTCAGATGGTTATCATCACATTTCTGCTGATAGATATCACAGGCATCCTTCTTTGGGGGGTTTCCACTATAGAAAATCAAGAAAAAAGTGTGTTGTGTGACTTTAGAGGCATAATAGCAACACTTTTTACACTAATATTACAGTCATTTTTAATATTTTGCTCAGTATCTCATTATGTATACAGGGAATGGTTTCACAAATCAAATTTTTTTCCCCCATGACAGTCCTTACAATACCTTTTCATTAATGAAGGGCACATGGCGAAATAGTGGTTAGTTAGCATATCAGCCTCACGGTTTGACGATCAGGACACAGTTTCGCATTCTGGCTTCCTTCCACATTGCAAAAATATGTTTGGTGTGTGCCCTGGGTGGGTCCAGGATGTACCTTGCCGTCAGCTGGAATAGACTCCAGCTCACTCATAACCCAAATGAGGACAAAGAGCTATAAAAACTAGATGGATGGATGTGTGGAATAGTCTTCAGTTTTCACGATGACGTCATGCTTACTTTACACTATAAAAAGGTCTACATTCATTCATCCTGTGGTACTAGTACCACTAGTGGTATGTGAAAGAATCAACGCCAAAGTACAGTAAGTTGTATTTAACTTTTTAGTACAATACATTTGCATTCATCCAGTTTTGGGATTTCCTATATTCAAATGCAGTGTCGCTATATAAATAAAATGGTATTGTATTGTATTGTGTTAATATTTAAACGCTGCTCAAATGTATTTTTTAGGAATAAAACCTTTGCCTTGTTTTTGATGAACACTTAGACCTAATACACCACTGTAGGTTAATGTTGGTCATGATGGTAGTAACCGGCGGGGTCCGACTTTTTTTTAATAAAGTGGTACTTGGTGTCAAACGTTTGAGAACAATAGAAAATGAGTAATCCTAACAAGTTGCATTGTGAGTGTGACCGCTAGAAGGCAGCAGACATCCATGTGTCACGCTCCTGTGGTCGACTTGCTCTGATTAAGCTGTGTCTGCCTCTGTGAGCCTACAACTGTGTCTGCGGGTCTGGAACAATGCAGATTTGGGTCTGCGGGACCATGTTAGCTTCAGGGGGAATCAAGCGGCTGTAAATCGGCCCTAATTTGTTAGCTGTCAGCACAACATTGTGCGTTTCGGGGAACACGTCGTGGCCCGCGGCCAGCGAGGGAGGGGGAGATGGCCTGCCACTCATGTTAAGTTTATTGGCGAGGCTTCCAGGTTGGAACAGAGTGGAACATAAGAAAATGACTTCCAGAGGAAAATCTGCTTCTTTTTTTCCCCCGTGGACTCCAGCCATCATGTAACAGCACAGCCTCGACATGGGGCAAGCAGAGCATATGCTTAAGTGAGGAGGAAGTGGGAGTGGGGGGTGGCTTTTTTTTTCAAGCTTTCTTTAACACATTTTATATGCTGAGAACAAGGCGCCGGTTCCAACTCTTGTTTTCTTTGAAAACACACCATGTCCGAGTGTCTGATAGGCCGTTTAATGAGCGCCGGCTTGGATTGTCCTGCTGCCGCTGTCAGTCACTGTCACAGTGGGAATAATGTCACATCAATAGTGACTCTTATCATCTCAAATCTTCTGTTATCGTAATTAATGTTTTGGCTCTCCACGCTGGGGCGGAGAACTCGCTGCCCCTGGGCCGTACACACAACCCACAGAGAGTTTTTGAACCGACCCGCTGCGTATTTGTAAAAACAAATAAAGACTCAGAGGGCCTCTTCGGAAATGCCAAATACATACAACCCACAAATGATGATAATTTATGATAATGAGCACTTGACAAAACTTTGGCTGGCATACGTTTTAAAGCCCTATTTTTCTTTCCTTCTGTCACATTTGTTTTCAATAATTAGTCATGTACAAAAATAAAAGTTAATAGAACAGCCTACGCTTGGGTGGGGCGGGAAAGGAAACTATTGGACGGTCGTGAATGTTCTTTTTTTGTCACTCATTCGTGCAATTGGTACTTGGTTCCCCGACATATTGTATGGTGATCCGATGTTGTGATTATTCAGATCCCCTGGGATGTAATGTGATACACCTGGATTGTGTGCACTAGTAGACCTGCAAGTCTTAAAACTACAAAGCAACACACATACACGTTAAAATGCTACATTAAAGTCTACTAATAACAAACATTTCCTGCATAAGAAGCCATGTGACAGCAAGATGGCAAAAGAACACGTCATTCAGCTAACTTTTAATGCTTGCATAAATTACCCTGAGGGTTTGCTGCACACCGCCACAAAACCGTCACAAAATCTTTATTAACATTACAAGGCAGTGTTCTAAGTAACATTTTAGCATTCCTATCCGTCCCGCATATGTAAATAGAACTGATGAGCACTAAAACGTTTCCTTGATGGATGATACTCCTGCTTGGGAGGTGAGTCTTATCACATGAAGGCCAAAACATTGCTACACTCTAAAAAAAACAGTTGGGTTAAAAATAACACAATTTTAGGTCAAAAATGGGCCGATCCACAACTTGGATCGAATTGACCCAACTTTCTTGGTTGTTTTTGCATAAAACAACCCCAAAATTGGTAGTTTTGTACAAAACAACCTCATAAAAGGGGCTGTTTTGTACAAAACTTTGCAAGAAAGTAGGTCAAATTGACGCAAATTGTGTATTGGGCCATTTTTGAGCCAAAATTGTGTTATTTTTAACCCAACTGTTTTTAGAGTGTACCTTTCCTCTTAAAATTGCTACGTTTAATTCTTTATTTTTTTATTCTTGTGCAAAAATATTTTGCTAGTGTCTATTTCCTGGTGAAAATGTATAGTAAAGCAGATCTAAAAAGTCTACACACCCCTCTCCAAATGCCATGTTTTTGTGGTATAAAAATGAGCCCAAGATAAGTCATTCCAAAACCTTTGATTAACCCCAAATGAAAATCAGCTCTTTGAGTAGGGGTGTGTAGACTTTTTATATCCATGGTATGTATTTCAAGGGTCCTGGACATGACAAAAGAAAACTAATCTTAGCTTTTCCTGGAAAGTTAGAAAACATTAGCTCCTCACCAGTTTCAATCATGACAGGACGCAATAATATAAGTCTGAAGGACATATAGTATGCCGAAAATTTAACGGGAGGTCGGCTATTTTGGTTTGGAGCAGTCATTTTGGACAAATTCCAGGGTTTGTGCTTTGACCAACTTCTATTAGGGATGTTTGATTTTGAGGATCGCTGCTAAAAATGAAGTTGCGGGTGTCCATTTATGTGGCCGACTCAGCCATAATGTACGGCTTTCGAGTCCCATCTGGTTCTTGGTTATCATCGCATTTGCGCTTGTTGTGTTTCTCTCCAGACGGAGAGTACATCCGTCTAAATGGCCCCCCTGGTCCGCCCGGTCCCCCCGGCCCACCCGGCCCTCAAGGTACAACCGTCATCCAGGAGCCGCCACATTAGTATTACCTTAGCATTAATACACAATAATATCAATAATTGTGGACAAATGACTATGAACAGGTCCTTTGGGACCGAGGGGCCCCGCCGGGATTCCAGGCATACCGGGACAAAATGTGAGTGCCTTTTACTGAATATTGAACAATAAATGCGGAAATCATCATGAATATGCTTCCTTGTGTTTAATTTAAACCAGGGCAAGGACGGCGACCCCGGCCAGCCTGGGATTTCTGGACCCAGAGGTGATCCGGGGCAAAGGGTGAGGCTGATTCATTAGTACAAATGTTTGTTTTAGGATGGTTTGTGTGGCTGAACAAATTGATTGGATATTATTTCTTAGTAAATGTCACCCGAAAGGTGAAGCAGCTTTTCTTCAAAGACTCGCTCCAGCCCGTGACTAATCCTCGCCGCTCTTTGTCCAATGCCACCATGCTCCCCCTCTAGTGGGCCTCCGCCTTTAAAGCTGATCCCCAGTGCAATGATTTAAGACCGGAGGTCTGCTGAAGACCAGGACGAGTGTATAAGAACAAGGGTGCTAAAATATGTGCTCTCTTTTTCTTTATTTCTCCATCAGGGGCCTCGGGGTGAAACAGGCGAGCCGGGCATAGCTGTGAGTATACACTTGCTGCGTTATGTTAAGCAGAATCAATAAGACATGACAAGATGATGTTCTCGTTCTTTTACAGGGACAACCGGGGCTCAAAGGAGAGCCAGGTGAAAGCTTCAGTGATGTAAGAAACGTTT
The DNA here is from genome assembly GCF_054856515.1 of Filicampus tigris. Classification (NCBI taxonomy): domain Eukaryota; kingdom Metazoa; phylum Chordata; class Actinopteri; order Syngnathiformes; family Syngnathidae; genus Filicampus; species Filicampus tigris. Next base: position 19,138,745 of record NC_141223.1, read on the forward strand.
GCTACTCTACATGCATTTACTACTGTACATGCAGTATATTTACACTTTAGCAAAATAGTCATAAGGGTAGAGTGTAATCATGGTATAACGAGGGAAAAAAAAGTTATATGTAATATTGTAAATGTGTAATTTTACATGAATAACATTGCATTATTACACGAGGAAGAAAAATGTAATTTTTTTTACAAGTATAACATTTTACTGTAAATTTAGTGGAAGAATTTTTAATTTTACCAGACTACAATTGAAATATTGCAAGAACACCTTTGTAATGTAATGGGGAAAGACACAAATTACACTTTATGAGACAAACATTACATTATTACATTTAAAAAAAGTAATTTTACAAACAGTTACTCGAGCAGAATAAAGTCAAAATTGTATTGTAATGCAAAAAGACTCAAAACAAAATAAGGAAAAAAAAGAAATATTTCAAATGTTGTAAAAATCACATTTTTTACCAGAATAAAATCTGAATGTTGTGAGAATAAATGTGTAATATATTATGAGAAATAACTCCTAGTTGTACTAAAATACAATCATAATATTACGAGCAAAGACAAATTACCCAAATAAAGTCATAATGTCGTAATAATAAATGAGTCTTTTTACAGGCAAACACTGTTTTATGATATTACAAAAATATATTTTACAAGCACAAAATGGTAATTTCATCAGAAGAAAGTGGTCATATTGTGAGAACATGTTTGCAATATTATGAGGAACGACTGAAAACAGAAGAACAAAAAAAATCAAGTACTGCAAGTAAAAAGTCACTTTTTTTCTGGCAGAATAGTCATGATTTACAGTCAAAAATAGTCATAGAGATTGAATTTGTAAAATACTACATTTGTATGAATGCATTTCTAATGTAATTTAAGGACAGACATATACACTAGCTCTACAAATAGACTAACAGTTGGGTTAAAAGTAACACAATTTCGAGTCAAAAATGGACCGATCCACTACTTGGGTCAATTTGACCCACTTTCTTGGGTCAAATTGTCCCTATTTGTGTATTGGTCCATTTTTGAACCAAAATGGTGTTATTTTTAACCCAACTGTTTTTAGAGTGTGCATAATCAATAACATAAAACGAGAAAAGTTAGTATTTTAAAAAATTTGCAATATGATACAAGAAAATAATTATACTACTTGTACTTGGATATACTGTACTCATATTACATGGCAAAAGTCCTAATTTTACAATAGTGAAGCTGTAACATTGCAAAAGTGAATGTGCAAGAATACTAGAATTCTTTTTCTTACTATGACATGAAAAAGTTGCATTCTTGCCACAATTAAGTCTTCATATTTCAAGAATAAATATACAATATGAGAAAAGACTTGAATGGAACACACTCTCTTGTTAATTTTGACATTCTGAATTGCAGCCGGACGCGATACCACAACTCAGGGAGGCTTTGAAGATCCTGGCCGAGAGGGTCCTGATCCTGGAGCACATGATCGGCATTCACGGTGAGCAAGAAGCCAACAAAACAACAAGTCACATTTGAGTTCGCCTTCATTAAGCACAAAATTGATGTTAGAGACTAGGCGAGTGTTTGCTGTATAGAGAGTGAACATGCGCCAAGGAAAATAAATGAAAACAAAATCCCCAAATGATGTAATGGTTTCAAAATAGTGGGGGAAAATACATCCAAATAAAGATCATTGATGTATGTTAAATGCATCAGTGTGCACACCCTAAAACTTAATGTAATAATGACGCATTCAGCCGCTTTGGGTATAGGAGTCAGTCAACATGACACATACGGTATTGATGTGGTAAGAGTGCTCCAAATGTGTTTCAGTGCCAGGGCATCTCTTGTACACAGCAGGTCACCCCACAGATTTCGAATTGGATTCAGGTCTGGGTTCTGGTTTTAATGTAACCCTAACCCTAAAACGACTTAGCTCTCAAAGTATCACCGTAATGAACCGACACTGAAATACAGTCTTGTCGACTAGTTAATGTATTAACTTTACCACTATGCAATGATTCATAATTTAAAGTTTATAGCTTAAAATCGACAATTATATGCTACTAATATATTATGCTGTAGCGAGTAGCAACCTTTTAGTTGCGTTACGCAAATTGATGTTAGGTTTACGAGTTCCGACCATGAAGGTATCTAAATATGATTTAGGTCTGGGCTCTGGTTTAATTTTGTTCTGATTGAGAAGAGTGGTTCCCAAACTTCTTACACAAAGTACCACCTCAAAAATTGCGGCACTTCAAGTACCACCAGAATGACCATCTCTGAAATGCAGTCTGGTCGAATAGTCAACTAGTCGATGTGTCGACTTTACCACTGCGCAATAATTATGTTTATAGCTTAAAGTCGACAATTACACTGGTCAACCGCAAATTTGAATCAGAGATGGCCTAATGTGCCACTAAAAGTATTTTGGGCGCTGATTTAAAAAAAATGGCTTTTCTGTTTTTTTCTTGCACATCAGGTTTTTGAGATATTTTCATTTTTTATTTTTAGATTTTACCTATAAAATCTTGTGCAATTGTGCAATGTGGAGTTTACCATGCATTGTAATTAATTTAATGCTATGATATTTCAGGAAAAAAAATCCACTTGTTGCTGAACCTAACCTTCAATTCATAATACTGTATATTACTGTATTACAAATAGTTATTATATTATTACTGTTATTATGAAAGCCTCATGTGCAAGAGGAATAAACAAGGCAGATTTGAATCAGGCCCCTAAAATTAGAAAACATAGAAAAGTTTACTTGCATCTCTGATGAAAAAAAATTGTAAAAATGTCTTACTATCATTATATACTGTAGCAAGTAGCAAGCCTTGAGCGGTGTTATGTGAATTGGTGTTCGTTTTACAGGTTCCGACTGTCTATGAAGCCATGAAGGTCTCTGAATGTGATTGGATGACCAAATAGGGGGTGGGGCTAGTGCAACCAAGAACAGCGGGGAAAGTGAGTGAGTGAGTTTGTGTTGGAGGCCACAGTGCATACAGCGAGTTGACAACTGTAAGAAAAAATTAACATCAACTCAACTATCATCATCTTATCATTGACTGAAAAAAAGTCATTCAACCCCCTTTGCAGGGTTCATCAAAAACGTAGGTTTGATTTCTAAAAAGTAGATTTTATCTATTTGGTGGCCACTGTAACATTATGCACATTTGTTACATTTACAACACTGCGGTTAATTCCAGAAAAAAAAAAGTATTTTTTTTAATTATTATTATCAAATGTAACTGATTTCTCAATGACTGTGAATAGCAAAAATTAGTGAATAATCGACAATTGGATTTATAAAAAAAAAAAAGAAAGAAATTGAAGCCAATGTAATGATGCACAGTTTGAACATTTAATTCCGTGATTCTTTCATACACCACCAGAGGGAGCCTGCATAACACAAGATTAAACTCTTTCTTTGTGAAGCGGATTGTAAAGGTTATTCCTTTTATATTAGATTTATTTGATTGTTTTTTTTATTATTATTATTATTTCGGTATGTACTATATAGTTTTATTCCAGCAATTTTTTTGTAGTTTTTTTAAAAATGTTTTAGTTCATTTTAAAATGGGTTTGTTGGCTGTCTCTCACGTAACATCATATCGTTTGTGTGTTCCAATGTGACTGACGCGTCCATTTCCCCACACAGGAATCCCAGAGGGATCCGGTTATGACGTGGTTATGGACCCCCTGTCCTTGACACTGAAAAAAACCAAACGCCGCCAAGCTGTTCCCAAACCCACACCGGCGGGGATACAAAAACCATCTCCCGTTTAAGGCAATCGCAGTATATATTTTTGGCTGGATGTTTTTTTTTGCTTTTTTTTCTCACACTTTTATTGCCTTTTTATCGCCGTAAGCATCTGAGTGAGTTTGATATGATACTTCATAGTTCCTTTTTTGGCGCGGCTGTAGCAGGATTTCAGTCTACATGAGTGTAGTAGCAGCGCTTACATGGTGTCAGACAGTGAAATATAAGCCCATAAAGTGTTATGAGGGTCTTGGCTTCTTTCTTTCCACAGATAAAAGACGGCCTAGTAAACACATCAGTTTCGCTGGCTTGCGCTGGCAAAGCTCCCCAGGCTGCGATAGGAGTTTCCTGAGAGCCGGAGCCCAAAAACGTACTGTTTAGTGTCGAACACTCTCTCGCGGCATCCTCGCCATTCATCCCATGTCAGCCTGTCTAACATATTTCTTCTTTTTTTTTTTTTTTTTTTTACTCTCGTCTCTGCCTCGTTAAAGCCGAGGTAAGACATGACAGGCTGCCAGCAGTGTCTGCTTAAAATGATAGTTTGCGTTTTAGAGAGTACATCTGGCGAGTGCACATCTGGAAAGCAAATTTTTCCCCTTCTTTTCCTCTCTCGAAACCTGACAGCATTACATCTTCGTAAACGCCTCGAAGACTGTCCGTATTGCTATATCAAGTCTCTCACATAATAAACTTAGATGTGCAAAGGCCAATACGTGTTCACGTGCCAGCCATATATTCAGTTTAAGTGCATTTTTTATTTGTTGACTAGGTGGAAATGACACAGGAAATTGGCAAAAGTCTGTAAAGTTGCATTATATTTCTCTTTTTTTTCTCATTGCGACTCTTTCCCAATACATACCCATACTCAATCTTGTTTAGTTGATTAGAATACCCTAGGTCAGTGGTTCTGAACATTTGACACCAAGTACCACCTCAAAAGAATAGTCAAGTAGCGCCACAAAACAGTTTCATTCCTAAACAGTGTATTACATATTATTTTCAGCCACTGTAGTTTTATGCATAGGTTAAACATAAGAAAATAAAACAAAGTGTACTTGAGCAATGACTCAATTAAAATGTATTGCACGTAATACTTAAATATTTTACCAACCCGTTTTGAAATATTCAATACAAAGGTGTTGAACTGAACAGTTAAATGTTCAAGCAACTCAACTGAACTGAACGCAGTGGTTCTTTTGTGTACCACTACCACCTGGAAACCTGTGTACCACCACAATATCGCTAACACTCTTCTACCACGTGGTGTGTCATTTCAAGACAGAAGATGATAACAACAAGCCAAAGACAACACAAATCGCAAATTCCAAATATGGTCAAGTTCTGACTCATTGACTCATTTTGGGCTTAACCGTACATACATGAACTTTATTTGACAATACGTGGTGCATTAATCACAAATACACGCTACAAATTTCCAATTGACATGCCACAAAATGTCTGCTTCAGTAATCAGAATTGTGCTGTAAAAGACACAGGACACTACACTAGGTACGCTTGTGATCTTATAGATTTGTTTTGAAGTTTTTAGCAAAAAAATCTGCCATTTCAAGGATAAAAATGGCCAATGTCTATGTTTTAACGCTACTGTAATGGATGTACAACTGCACTGCATCATATTGTTGTTTTTTGCACCTCTCACTGTGTTAATTGAACTTACCAAAATATTAGGAACAGCAACTACATTTCTACACTACTGGAAACAAAACACACAAATTAAATTGAATTAATATGTCAGTGACTGAATTTAACCTAACGAAATGTCCAGTGTTTACATAATTTATCCTGTAACCCTAAATGGACTCTCATTTCCTGTTTACATCTTTCCATAAGTAAAAACAACAAAAAAATCTAACTGACTTGAGGTTTTTTTTGTCTTTAATCTTCTAACCAGCCTGGTGATTGTTGAGTCAAGTCTGGCTCAATCTGTACATTTTTTTTTTTCACATTTAATTTTGTCCTGAGCATTTGTATCAGTGATGAGCACAGAGAATAAATGCCCTCCTCCCTCCAATAGACGCTTTGCCTTATCCCATCAGAAAAAAAGCGGGTAGTAGATGTTAAAGCCCACTACTGATTGTACCCTTGAGCAGAACCAGATGCGACAGTTCAAAGAGGTTCAATGCAGAGAGTGTGGTGGTGAGAGTATATCAGGTATGACTGGCTGTCTCTCTCCATTTGCGGAGCTGCAACAGTTTGCAGAGCTAAGGGTCATTTTAGTTCCACTGTTTACTTTCGGAAAGGAATGCAGAATGCACTTATTTAGTAAGACAGGAGAACGGCAAAAAAAAAAACAACAATTGTTCTTCTTTACCTTACCTTAGCGAGATACACAAAACTTTTCAAAACGTAGCCCACTTTTGAAACGTGAGAGACATGGTGGGGGAAAAAAATCGGCATGTGGCGAGGTGACCAACACGCAATTCCTGTCGTAGTACCACGCCTGACCTGTGAGGTGTGCCACAGGGCATCCAAACTGCTGGAAAATACAAAGAAGATGAATTAGCTAGGCAGATAGAACGATTGTGGTTGCAAACTCTAAGGTGGAGTAGACAACAAGTGTAGTGTTACTTTTGAGTAATATGACTCAATTTAGTTGAAGTTAAAAGTAGCCCAAATAATTACTTGTAAGTAGTAACTGCTCGGGTACTGAGTAACTTCTGATTTCTTTATTTTTAAAGTAGCGCCTGCACATGATTTAAACAAAAATATAAAAGACAAATATGAAAATTCTAATATTGTACAACAATATCGCTTTAGAACAACATTGTATTACTTTTTGAAATAAAATAACCTAAAATAAGACCGATTCAACTTCAATAATGGATTAGCGTACGTGTTAAAGGGAAAGTCAACCTAAAAAAATACTTTGCAATAATATGTTCTATGCACCTTCACTACTCTAAACAAGGCATTTTTATTAATATTGCATTTGTGGAATATGAGTTAAGCAGCAAAATCAAACCATTTTTAGCCACCCGGGAGCGGCCATTTTGTCACTTGCTGTCGACTGAAAATGACATCACAGTTACTCAAGGCTCAGGTAACGACATATCATGGCTCAGCTTCAAAAAACAGATGAGCTGTGATTGAAGATCACCGCTGCAAGATTAAATATTACCTTGTGTCAGGGGCTGACAACTTTCCAGGGCTGAGGTGAGTCATTGCCTAGCAACAAGGTGAAAAATTGCATTTATCAATGAGATTGAAAGGGGGATGGGTACTGATGAAGGGGGTGATGGTGTGCTGTGATGTCTACTTAGATTCTAAAGCAATTTCAGTAGATTTAAATCCATGCTTCCTTTCAGACAATCCCCCCCCCTCCCCTCTTTGACTAACTGTGCTGTTCATATGACCCCCACGGGCTGGAGACCCTCTAATCTCATTTGTACAGCAGCAGATGTTTCTCCTAAAAACATCCGCCGACTGGGGAGTGAAAAGTGGGCCCCGCGGTTGAATGCGTCTCATCAGCAGATATTGACTTGCAGTACACTCCCATGTAAACAAGTCCACTCTACACCTTACACGTGGAATAACACAATGGTGCCTTGAGATACTTACAAGTTGTTCGAAGGATTTTTTGCTTTGACTTGCAAGCAAAAATTTAAGTACGAGTTACAGCGCTGCGGCGGTGATCTGAACCCACTTGACATCAAGCAGCAGTTTAGCAGAAAGTGAACATTTGTTCAAAAAATGCTTTATGCTGTTTATTTACACTCCAAGTTTAAGTTTACTGTCAAAGTAAACAAAAAAGACAATTATACAATGTTTAAAACAACTACACAACTTTGCCTTTTGCTATCTTAATGATAACACACTATGCAAAACACCATAGAAGGGCTAATGAATAGAATCGATAGTTGCGGTATGAGACACTTTAAGCAATGGCTATTTGAATACAAAACTGACAAAATGGTGCATCAACACATATATGTAACAATTCTCACAAGCATATTTTCTTTATCCTCTGCCCAAAATGACTATTACTCGGACCCGACCAATAGGGTTTTTTGAGGCCAATGCCGATTCTGACCGATATTTCACAAAATAAAAAATAACATTTTGATAATGGTTCGTTAAAATATATATATATATATATATATATATATATATATATATATATATATATATATATATATATATATATACTGTATACATGTAATTATTTTTTTTGGGGGGGGGGTCCCTTAATGCTTACAGTAATAAAGACATGAATAACATGTAGACCATTTGACTCTTTTATAATACTTTGCCCTTCAATATTTGTTAAACCTTACAACAGAGAGAAAATTTAGCATATATCAGCCAATTTTTTTATTTTGGTCAATTTTGTTTGTTTGCAATGTTTGAATGTCATTATCTTTGTCATATGGGTTAATGTGCAAAAAATATATATATATTTTGATTTTAAAAGAGCAAATATCCGCCAATTAAATCGGCTGGCTAATTCATCGATTGGGCCCTAAATATTACTCCAGTTTACCTAGTCACTTACAGTAGTTTTGCAAGTCTTCCTCGTTTGTGACTTCATGACTGTGCAAGACTGCCTTCTGGTGGCCAAGTCACATGCACCAGGAGTTGCGATGAATAAATAATGCAAAACCGTTTTTTTTTACATTGTATTCAATTGTGTTACTAAGTTTTGTAAAGTGAGTGAGATAGAGATTTTCCTTATTAAAACATGTTACAGTATTTGTTCTTATGTTTATTTCGGGGGCGAGGCGGGGCGGCGGGGGCTGGAACAGATTAATGGCATATCCATTCATTTCAATGGAGAAAGGTGATCTGAACATCGCCACTGTTCCAGGAAGTTTTCATATTCTTGTCCACGCATGCGAAAAGCGAGCAAGGTCCATGAATACGCACGAAGGCGACAAATAAAAGCGCGCCGCGCAGTAATCTGACGGCTGGTTTCCCATGGCTGTGTCTCGCCGGCCTGTGGACCTTCCACTCTGTCTCGCTGATGGCTCCTGTGTGATTACAATCATCCATCTTACTGTCAAAGGCAACAAAAAAAGGGCAAGAAAGGGGAAATCGTGCGCGCACACACACACACACGCGCACACACACACACACACCCACTCACCGTTCCCTGGCGTCCGGCAAACAAGCGAGCGCAGTGTCCGAGCAGAGGTAAACAACAGGCCGCTTCAATTGGCTTTACGTAGGGAACAGGCGTGGGCGTGCATCTTTCGGGGTCGTCCGCGGCTGCCCATTATGCTGCATGATCAGTCACTGGAGTGTACATGGGGGTGGGGGGGTGGGGTGCGACATGTCTGATCTTGCAGCTGATCAAAAGGCACCAGAGACTTGCTCCCTTGTGGCCGGGCGAGCAGGGCCTCATATCAACATGTCTCTGTTCAGTAGACAGGAAAAACAAGAAGAAAGAGAAGGGGTGCAGGGGAGGGGGGGGGGGGTGATTGGTGGCTGGTGGAGGTCGGGAGACGTATGGGCAAAAAGAACAGATGAAAGGATAGCGAGGGAGGCCCAACTACAGTATATGGCAATAATACATAACTGCGCTTGTATGTTTGGAATCTCTGATGAGGTTTATTAAAACGTGTGTTAATAACCCCCATGACAGGAGGAAGTTGTTCGCCTTTAAATGTTGAAATGTAATAATCGCCACATTTCCCCAAATAGTTGCCTTGAGTGTTTATTTACACAACTGCAGATGACTTATACATCAGGGCTAAGAATCAAGGTATTACAGTGTTGTTAAAAAATTCAATTGAAGTAGATAAACTGTCTTTCATTGTATAGTTCATTAGCCTTTATTTTAGCTTAACCTAAACATTCATGTACTTTGTATAATCTGATAGTTTATTGTAATAGACTTATTTGTTATGTGTTAAAAAAAATGCATGGGAAGATGACTGAAAAAATAATTGCACAATAAATCGCAATTGTAATATTGAGGGGGAGGGGAGTTGTGATATCATTTTTCAAAAGCATTCGGCATAGATGCTGCTCGTTGGCACACCTTTGGGCTTTTCCCATTATGTGTTAGCGTGATGCTAGCAAAGGCTATGTGGTTACTTGAATTACACATACAAGGTGTAATTCTTTTGTTTTATGTTGAGTTTGACAGCAAAATTCAACTGGGTGTGATTATGAACAGCTGTTCACTAATTCTCTAATTCTAATCTGCCAAACTGCTGCTTGCTGTGAAGTGAGTTGAATCATTCATTTGTTCTGTGACCAAGTTTGTAACTCATAAAATTGTATTGTATTGTATTACTACTTATGTAACAAATCAATTTACCCCCCAAAGAACTGAGATGTCATTAATCCATTCCCATCACGCCCCAAAACAACACCATAAAAAAGACAAATACTGTAGCACTGTATAATGAAACAAATAGAAAACAAAAGAAAACAAACTGATTTTATTGAGTAGAGTTTGGCCAATGAACGTCATTATGCTAGGTTGAGCCTGGGTTGGTAAGGATTCTTCATCATGTGTATGTTTTTGCTCTGCTAAGCGGCTATTAAAAAGCTCAACCTAACAAACGACGGGTGTCTCGTTACTGTTTAACAATTTGATTTTTTTTGGGGGGGGGGGCGTTGCGAAGACGAGAAAATAGGGGGTGAACAGATTTATGCAAAGGTTCTTGACCTTTTTACAATAAGCACCACCTCCAAAAACATTGGCTCGCCACCTACCACTATAGTGGCCAACATTAAAATATAGATGAAAAAACCACAGTGGCTGAGGACGTGCTGGGACCGAAATTTGGTTGGGGAATGTTCGTCGACTGCAGCCGTCAAGAGCCCAAAAAAATAATCGTAGACGGGCATCATTCGCTCAAAAGTTGTTGTCGACTTTTTAATTGTCAGAGGGGGATTACAGACGCTGCTGGTGGCCGTGATGGCCAGCACCGGCCCAAAAACACACCGGCCGTTTGGTATTTTCCCTAAATTCCCGATGGCCATCCTGCCCCGGATGTGGCAAGAAAAATTTGGAATTATGTTAAAGCGTTGGGAATTACGTTTTTGGTACAGTTAAAAATTATTAGTGTCATTTGAAGGTAGTTTTTCAACATTGGCTGCAGGGATCTGTCTCAGTCCCCTGCAAAGAGTGATTTTTGTTTTTCCTTTTTTTTTTTTTTAAATTAAATTGTACGCTAGCAGTCCACTCTTCAGGACTTGAACCATCGAGTCAAGTCACGGACCACACGGGTGCGTCCTATGGTCTTCCTGAGCGCCTTGCAGGCAGTGCAATAGTGTTCTCCCCAGAAGGCGGGCTGGCGCAGTCCGAAGCCTGTCCTCCAGCGCAGGTGCCCCAGCAACCGTGCCGGGTCCCGCCTGAGCACCAGCAGGTACCGCGCCAGAGATTTGACTGAGGGAAAGTCATCCACGTGTATGAAGGCCTCCGGCGGCAGGAAGCGCTCGTAGTTCTTCCGGGCGGGACCCAGGACAACCGGCACAGCTCCGGCCAGCACGGCGTTCCACAGCTTCTCTGTGATGTAGTCCGTGTGTTGCGAGTTCTCCAGGGCCAAATAGAAGTGGTAGCGCTTTAGTAGCCGCACCACGCTTCCGAGGCCTTCCGGAATGCTGCGTCCGGCTCGGCCGAACACGTCCACCTGGATGTACTGGCTGAGCTGGTAGTAGAAGCCCACGCGGGCCTGCGAATCCACCCAATTGCTCACCACCCACGCTACCAAGCCAGGACGAGAAGTTCTTGAAGGTTCTGAGAGCGGCTGCCCCCCGCGGTGCTTGTGGACCAGGTAGCCGTACGGGAGGAAAATGTCAGAGTCAATGCGGTAGCTCATGGTGAGGTTGAAGCGCCCCTCCAGGCGCCACAAGGCCGGCGTGTGCGAGGGCGACTCGTAATTGAGCCATACCCACTTTTGCCACGGCGGCCGGTCCGCTTCCGGCGGTAGCTCGGCGTTTCCCGAGGCGACTTCGCGGTGGTGCACGAGCACGCCATCGGCGCGGGCGTACGCGCGAGGATCATCCGTTAGCACGCAGCTGTCGACACCGTAGCTCGCCAAACAATCCGGAAGTGGCCGCTTCCGCCCGAACGGATGAGTCCAAATCAAGAGCGTCACCTCGGGAGTGGTCGTGGCTAGCTCTGGCGCGAGCGGCTGCGGTAAGTGGAGCGAAGAAATTACCAGGACGACAAAAACAGTGGAAGCCAGTAGGCCCGCAATAAGGAAGTGGTCGTCACGTTTGGGGCGCCTCTTGAAGTATGTGCGCGTCTGTCGAGCCCAAACTGCCATAGGCGCGCTACTGCCCTTCACTCCGAACACAAGCTCACCTTGTAGTTGTCGTCATGGAAGTGGCAAGCCTTAAGCCTTTAAAAAGCTTAATACTGCTTGCAGTGGTCCACCCTAACGCCGACACTTTGACGTGGCAGATTGCTGGCGGAGTGGCGGGTCCTGTTCTTAGTCAATGAGACTTCTGTGACGTCCACACGGCCTACCAGGCACTTAGAAACTGAGTAAACATCTATACGGCAGCTCATAAAGTAACTTTATGACGTATTTATCACGTTGGTACACTTTCATTGTTCCTTTGGGGTTATGCAAAGATGCACTAAGGTTCAAAAAGTTACTTTGGAGACCAAGAATGTACATGAGGGACACAACCCTCTGTGCCCCAATATTTTTTAATCCATTAAGGGGACACTCTCAGTCTACGGCCATTATTTTAGTCCAATTTGTTCAATGAGATACACAAATAAAACCCTTAAGTTATTTGACACCTATTTGGGATTTTGACGCCAAATCACAACAACAGTTATCTCAATTAAGAAGAAAACCAAACACGTTTTAAGGTGCAGTAGCCCTATGCTGGATTTTGACCTACTTGAGCATTGTAGCACTTTTTTGCCCGCCCACGTAAGACTAATGCCCACCCCCACCTGGCATCCTGGTAACACCTCTGGTTCTGTACCATTTTTAATTTAATTATGTGGATTGGTGGCTGCACAATATATCAAAAAGATACGCGAATAATGGCACATGCTGTATGTGTACTGGAAAGATGTGCGATATTAGAGGTGTCAAAATTAATCGACAACTTGTGAATTCCCAAATTAATTTGACAACTATTTTAATAATTGAGTAATTTAGAGCCATTGTTTAACTTCACATTGTCCAAATACTCCAATTACAGCCTCTCAACAGTAATTATTCTCTGATTTCTGTGGTCCTTCATGATTATCATTTGTCATTAACCAATATAAGATATTTGAAAACATCTGCTTTTACCTTGGAAAACAATGACAATAGGAGAACACTCCTTACTCTAAATAACTTAAATAACTAAAAAAAAAATATTACAATTAATTAGATAAGAACAAGTTGAGCCTGCCTATTTTGCCGCTTAAAAATGTATTTCCTTTATTAGATAAAAATGTCACTTCATTACATGTTAATTATCTCAATAATATTGAAATTCCAACATTCAACACACCTATCGCAATATCACGTTTTTCCAATATCGTACAGCTCTAATAATGTTATGGATTACAGGAAGGAAGGAAATTAAGCACACACAAAAATCCACCGAATATAGTTATTATACTATCATTAAATGTTATAGTTCAGATTAAGAGCAATCGTTGGAAATATGGAATTCAAATAGGCAATTTGCTATAAATTGTGCGTAGTCTATGTGTAGAATATTAAATGAACATATTTTACCTTATATTTTTATAAGTATTTAATGTTTTATAAACTGGATTTATAACATTTTAAAACATACATTAAGAAACATGTTTAGATATTTCAGAACTTTTTATATATTTTGAAATATACTTACTATAATTGTATATATTTGAAATTTACATTTGAAAATAACAGCGTGTGCATATTTTTATTATAACTTTTTTTTGAAACATTAAAAAACACCTTATGACTAATGACGTGTGCCCTTGACAGTTGTGTTAGTCTACCACTGGGTGTCTCTATACACAAAGCTGTGCTGGGGGTGGCTCTCCATGAATTGGCCTCAATGAGGAACCTGGTACGGCTTTTCCGTCAAGTTACACTGTAGGATTATTTTGGGGAGGGGTGAAACCATACATTATTAATTTTGCCAATAAATGAATATTCAGAGCTTTGAATTAGGCATGTTTTGCCGCCACACTTTGAAATGTCGGATGTTTTATTCAGCTCGGAAAAACAAATCCAAACAAAAAGCCTTGGTTTGAATTAAGTGGCCAAAAAAGAAAAAAGTAGTTCCACATGTTGTTGTGCCGATGGTGTGAAAATTCCAAAACATCTGCGTTTGGAAGGCTCGAATCTGGCAGGAAAAAGCTCGCTGTGTGTGTGTCTTCGGACATCAACACCTCCCCCTTCCCAACCCGTTCCCTCCCCTTGAAGAGTTTGTCATGAATCCCGGATGGAAGCGTAAAACATGGAGCGGTGGGAGGAGATGAAGCAAAGAGCATGTGTTACTCCACTGGGTCTTCCTACTTCCTGTGACTTCCATTCACTTTTCCTCACTGTGAGGTTAAAAAAAAAAAAAAGAACAACTGTGCGTGTCTGTGCATGTCTGCTGTCTGTGAGATCAGCTAACCCCGTTAGAGGTTTTGTATTCTTTTTGCATTATTTATCCCCCTCCTCCCCTTTCAGCGGAACCGTTCTATTTTCAGCTGATTCTTCATCTGATGTTTATCTGAGGCTGGCGAGAAACAACAGCAGTCTGCTGCCAGTATTATTAACACATGTACGTCTCGCCGCAGAAGCAGCCGAGGTTAGCGTGGTCTGGGAGTGACGTGCGACGGCGTTGTGCGGTCTCCTTTCTGTTTTTTTTTTCCTTTTTAATCCGCCTTTGTGTCAGGAAACGCACAGTAAGTAAGTCTAGTTGTGCCAGTAGCTCGCTGCTCCACTTATCCATTTTCTCTCCGTTTGAAGGCTCGCCTGCAGCGTCCATGGCCACTTCCTGCTTGTCGAAACTTTATCACGACACGCTTCAGTGGAAAAACTGCAACCCTTTATTGGGTTTGCAGGCTCCACACACTAAGTACTGTTTTTTTTTTTTCGTTTGTTTGTTTTTTTAACCATAAAATCATGGCATGATTGTCAAGGAATAAGCGGGTGGCCACAAAATAAAAAACGACCAGTAATAAGGAGAGTGTGGATATTTTGAGAGGCAATGATCAACCACCCCAGCTTTGCTTTCTTCTTGCCAGAGGTGCATAATAAGTACCATCATCAATTATTGTCCAACACAATGGGTTACCCTCAACTTCCAAACTCTGAGGCAAAAATTTGGAGCCCGTTTATCACCTTCCGCCTACAGCCAGGGTACCCGCCATTTTGTCCAACCTGTCCAACTAGTAATCACCTATAGGCTGTTCCACATATAATTTTAAACAGGCTTTCGTTAGCGTTTCTAACTACCAATTTTGACAAACTACCACTAGCACCACCCCTTGCTGGCCGATATTTGAAACGAAAGGCTCACCTTGCCCAGACTAACTGCTTCTCCTTTTAGCACCTTCTATGACCTTTATGTACCTTTGTGGACCTCGGAAGCCTCGTTGCATTTAAAGGAGACGCATTTAGTCTGGTCGCGGTGAGGCTTTTATACCACGGTGAGTCTTTTGTTTCAGATATCGCCCGGGCAGTGGGCCTCACCGCAAAAATAGACGATTACATAGACAAAAAAAAAAGGGGTTCGACTTTTTTTTTTTTAAGTTTCCCGTCTATGGTTTATCGCCTACAAAATGGGCGTCCGTCATAGACAGATAGGTGGACCGGTCTTAAAAAAAATATATATATATATATATACCTGTACATTTGAACGTCCCGGTACAAAATGACCTGCAGACCGGTACCTGGCCCCAGACCGGTGGTACGGGACCAGTGTTGCCACAGTTACCTTGAAAAAGTAACTTTGTTACTTCCCTTATTACTTGCGTTTAAAAGTAACCGATTACTTCATTTGATCAACATGGGTTGACCCCAAGCTCCCAAAATTCCCAATGGCCATCATGCCCCTGCTACCACATTAGATTTAGTAACGTGTTAGATAGCTAGTTACTCAAATTGGCAGCTGTTTTTGAGTAACGCATTACTTATTAACTCATTACCAGCATCACTGTTTTAGGGTCACTGTTGTAGAGTACATTGAGACACGAAAAAAAGGCAGTAAGGTGATGGCTTTTAGCCGGCAGTGTAAAAGTGACTTGTAGGACTCAAGTAGTCCACGGAGAGCACGGTAGTCTTTTACGACGGGAACCCCAGGTCATCACTCATCTTCCCTATTGATTTTCTCTTTTCGCGTTCTCGGGGGACAGGATGTCTCAATTGGTCACGCCTGGTGTGGGAGCCTGAGTGACAGAGAAAGAGAGAAAGACGAGCGAGTAACGTCGGGGCTACGTGGGGTGGGGGTGTCCACAGAGGCCCTCGCTGACCCGCGACCTTAATCATGACCCCAGAGGTCACACCGGAGGTCAGGGGTTGTGTGAAAGTGCCGCAGAGGCGATTCACTGCACTGCCGGGCGCTGATGATCTTATGCAGCCGTGCCGGCCTGTCTGGCGTGATCAGTGTTGCGCTCCGCCCGCGGGCCCCCGAGGGCCACACATCCGTCTCTAACGCGGCCACACGAAGCCCCGCTAAAAGCACCTCGCAGGCACGGCCAATGAGCACCAGGAAAAGGGGGACATAAGAGAAAAGATCTAAAGCTAGAGGACAGACAGGCTGGTCATCTACTTGTACAGTGGCAGCAACACAAATAATGTATAATACATATATTCCAACTTTGAAGGGGACATGCAGCATTATGTCAAATTGGCTTTTTAATTACTGAAACGTTTCAAGCAATACTTACAAATAGTCCAAGTGTGACATTAATCAAGTCGATCTTTTATGTACCTATTTCTGAAAACGTGTTAGCGTGCCCTTCTCCTGCTGTTATGTAAGAGCGGGGCAAATTTACATAACTGCGCCGCACACCAAGTTTCTCCACCCATGATCAGTCAGGCTGGGTAAAGATCCAGCACCATTGCGAGTGCCTATAGCGCCTGAGGCACTATAATACAAAAAAAAAAAAAAAACAATAAAAAAGTGCAGGGGGAAAACAGTTTATTGCCATTGAATGTGCCATCATTAGAAAATGACCTGAAAATTAAGAAGCTGCTCTCACTGACCACTTTGAAAGTGTTTTGAAATGACTTGGAAATAAAAACATCCTAAATGATTCCTGATTAATTTTTCCACTTTGACGATGTGTATTGTTACTTTGAGACTTGGTGCATTTGTATGCTGATTTATTGCCTTATCGTCTTCGTCAGCCTGTCTCGCCCAGGATACTGTTGCAGGTAGCAGAAGGAGTTTTATTCACATAGTTCAATAATGGTAGCCTCACAATAAATAAGTGAAAACTCACACATTGAAACCAAGCGGAAAAGTCCCCCTCAAAATAACTGAAATGTGACCTGCCACCACCATGCTGTGTTCTAAAACTCCAGGCCGTAGAGCCAGCCGTTTCATTTTAAGCATGTTATCGTATCCGCTGAGTAAACTACTAAATAGTCACGGGTAACCAGTCAAGCTGTCAAATAAATGCAGTTTGAACAGGAAGCACATTAAAAAATGGAGTGAAAGGAATGGTACTGAAAAGTTCTCACTGGCTTTGCCGTCCTTGGCTGGTATGAGTGCCAGACGTGTTCAATGTGTGTTGTGGGTTCACATCAATTTGTAGTTTGGTTGATAACACTGAGCCAGACCTGTTCCAACACGAGTGCACACCCCCTGTTGCTTCAAAGCAATGTAAGAGCCGAGTATAGCTTCAGTCTCTTTGTAGTGCTGCAGAGGTAAGAATGTTTGTCGCGATACTGAGTAGTGAGCGAGTGACTGTTATTGTCTTAAAATTCTAAGGCTTGGGGTTTGGATCCCTGCTTTGGACTTTCTTTGTGGCGTCAGCAACATGTATGTTTTGGGAATGTGGATGGAGGCTACAGTGACCACGATGATCATTTAAAAAGGTTACAACTTCTGGCAAAATGTCCTTAAAGTTCTATGAGATATAACTGGATGGATAATCATAGTTTTCTTTTTTAATTGTGTTGTTTTTAGGGCAAGGCTCTTTTTATATATTTAGTCTAAAAACCAACTGTAACCATATCACAAAACACACATTCTCATATAAGACAGGGAATACGCTGCGTGGATTATGCTTGACCTGTATTTCGGGTTTGACTTAATGTCATACGTCATGCAGGCCCGTTGCAACGAGGATAATGTTCAGCAGTTCGCACACAACAGTTTGGACTTGAACAACTGTTCACTTGCTAGAAGTGCACACTCTAAGAACAGTTGGGTTAAAAATATCACAAATTGGATGAAGAAAAATTGACCGATTCACTTGTACAGTTTTGTACAAAATAACCCCCCAAATTGGACTGTTTTGTCCAAAACAACTGAAGAATCTGGGTCAATTTGACCTTAAAATGATGTTATTTTTAACCCAACTGTTTTTAGAGTGCAACTGCATGGATAAAATTCACATTGTCATGTAGCTACAAAGATGCGGTATCCATGCTGCTACTATTACTATATTAGGCCTTCTTGCAATTGTTATCTTTCTGAAGAAAGAATCACTGTCTTAGGGGGCTCAACATGCCTGAAAACGTCTTGCAAGCCAACAAGACCCGCTGAAACTCAGTAAGCCCTTGAAAGTTGGGGAAAAAATAGACTCTGGTCGACACCAAAATCGGTGTACATATAACAGAACACATGGAAAAATCTCCAGCAAATGTGCCAAACATAGAACAGGAAGTCTGCCATTTTGGTTTCAAGCAACCATTTCGAGGGCAAATTCCATCATAAAGATCCCTGGAGCGTTAGAAAAATAAAATACCTGATACCAGTTTCACCAATCAGCATTGAATTGGTTGGGCATGTCTATCAATGCAGAACGCATGGAAAAGTCTCGAAGGCGCATGCCCAAAAGTCAACAGGAAGTCTGCTATTTTGGTTTAAAGCAGCCATATTGAGGGTGAACACCATGAAAAAGAATGAGAATAAAAATTAAACCTCCCGACACCAGTCTCACCAATCGACACGAAATTGGGTAGTCATGTCTAGAACAACAGGATGCATAAACAAGGAACACATGCTCAAAATTGAAGAGGAAGTCCGAAATTTCGGTTCAAAGTAACGACTGTAGAATGTTATGGTACGAACTTTGAGAAATTCCATTGATGAAATTTGTCCAAATGGGCCCCAATTAGGGTGGCACAGTGGTTGACTCGTTAGGCCGGTCGCCTCACAGTTCAGGGGCTGTGGGTTCGATCCCGGCCCCGGCCTCCCTGTGTGGAGCTTGCATGTTCTCCCCGTGCCTGCGTGGGTTTTCTCCGGGTACTCCGGTTTCCTCCCACATTCCAAAAACATGCATGGTAAGTTGATAGGTCACTCTAAATTGCCCCTAGGTGTGATTGTGAGTGCGGATGTTTGTCTCTGTGTGCCCTGCGATTGGCTGGCAACCAATTCCGGTGTCCCGCGCCCACTGCCCGAAAACAGCTGGGATAGGCTCCAGCACGCCCGCGACCCTTGTGAAGGTAAGCGGTATGGATAATGGATGGATGGATGGGCCCCAGTTGGAAGGAGGTACCACAGAAAAATGGCTGATGCTAAATTGGGAAGCTGTTTTTTTTTACCTCCACATCTAATATGAGCAGAGAATGGCATCAAAGTTGTGATGGTCATTTTGAGGATTCGCCATGAAAACATGAGAGCATGAGATTTGGCATTGTTTTAGTATTTTGTTGTGTTTACTGTTTTTATATGATTAATGTATTGTTTTAAATGTCTTTGTTTTGTTTTTGTATGCCCGTTTTCTTGATGCGCAGCACTTTGTATGCAGATGTGGTTGTTTTTAAAGTGCTCTATTAAATAAAGTTGAGTTGAAAAAAAGGCGTGTGAGTGCTTCAATGGGTGCACCTTTAATTCTAATTTTGGTGGTTCTTTTTAATGGGCTGCTCTTTTTACATACTTTTAATACCTACCTATCCTGATGGTAGGTCGATTGAAAAAAAGTTAAGCTAAACTATGTCTTGATGTGTAAAATAAGGCAAAGATATTTTAGGCTGCTTCAGTTATCGGACCAATAAGCGCCATTCATACAGAAGGGTGCATAAAGGGCCACTAACCCCGAAAGGTCCAATGAAAGAGGGGCATTATCTATGCCACATTCCGTGTGTTATTTTTAACGGGTGCAAGTGAAGCACAATCTCTGTTGGGAAACAAAAATAAATCTGGAGTAGTATATTTTTGTTGCAGATGGAGCCGATACTAAGAATGTGAGCTCTGTGTAGCTTAAAAAAGAAAAAAAGAAGTAATTTCACCCAGAAGGGACCTTACAGCTCCCTTGAAACACCAGGGAAAAAGAAGAAAACAATATTAACAGCAGTGATCTTGCAATGATAAGGCATAGCAGCTATAGGCTCTCCATATAGGCAACCTATGGTGCATGGTCAATATACAGACTGTGAGAGCATTTGATATGGATGCAATTCTATAACAACAACCACAAAAAACATGTTTTCAGAAATTAGGCCCTCTTAGGAAAAAAAAAAAAGGTGGTTTCAAGGTGTACAATGAGGCGTGGTTGACAAGAGACTGTGCATACAGAGCACGTAATTAAGAATTCTACTATACGGTGAAGGAGCGGTCAGTAGGAGTGACGCCTCAGGAGCAGCCGGGGGTCAACCGTGTAGCTCAAGGTCAGTTCGGCAGCAGCAACATCATAATATGCACACCGACGTCATGTGCCCCCTAATTTCCCTGCAGTCATCACATGTACTGGGCTATCGGCCTATATATCGGCAAAGTGGTTTGCAAAAAAAATGAACACTTTTGATTAGGACTGAACCATTTTGAAAAATAATCAAATTGCGTTTTTTTTCCCCCCTCAAAGTTGCGATTGCGATTTAATATGACAATTTTTTTAATGTCCTCTTCCTGTTTTTTTTTTTTTTTTACAAACACGAGAAATAAATTATAATAAATCTGTATTACTATTACTAAACAGTAACAGATTTACTATACTGTACCTAAATATATTGGTATTCTGGAATACACTTAAGGTAAAGTAAAGGCAAATAAATCGTGAATGAATATAAAAGACTTAAATTAAATTTGAGTGAACTTACTAAACACTTTGACTTGCAGTCTTTTAAGCATTCAGTATGGCAATTTGGCCACATAATTGTACCAAACCAGTGATGTGTAAACATGTCATTAAATCATAAATTAAATTGCAACAATAATGCAAACAAATCCATAGTTTTATCACTTCAACTTTCCATGTTTATTTAAACATGTGAATTGCACTTTCTAACCACTCAACACTGTATAAATCAGCTGAGACAGGCTCTTACTTGACCTATTGAGGACAAACGTTATAGAAAATGCATAAAAAAGAAACTGGTGACTTAAAAAACAATTCAAATCATGGTCTTGTATGCAAATTAACAATACTAAAACTAAATATTGACATAAATCACCTAAAATATTTCATTTACTTCATAAATGGTGGTGGATTTCGGTAGGCGCCATCACTCTTCACCTGCACCAGTGAATATCCGGGGAACAGATGTTGAGAGAGTCTCAACTTACAAGTACCTGGTTGTTCATCTGAACAATAAACTGGACTGGAGCGACAACACAGATGCCCTCTATAGGAAGAGTCAGAGCAGACTCTTCCTACTCAAGAAACTGAGGTCTTTGGGGGTTCAGGGGACACTCCTCAGGAACCTTTATGACTCGGTGGTTGCATCGGTCATCTTCCAGGGAGTGGTCACCTGGGCAGGCGGCGTCTCGGCCCGGGACAAGAAGCGGCTGGACAAACTGGTCAGGAGGGCCGGCTCTGTCCTGGGCTGCTCCCTGGACTCTGTGGACTCGGTGGGGGACAGGAGAATGTTGGCCAAGCTGTCATCAATGCTGGACAACCCGGACCACCCCCTCCAGGGCACCCTAACAGCACTCCACAGCTCCTTCAGTGACAGACTGTTACACCCTCGCTGTGCAAAGGAGAGATTCCGCCGCTCCTTCTTGCCTGCTGCTGTCAGACTCTTTAACAAGAACATTGTGTAGTCTCTACAAACTGGCGGACATTAGTGTGTGTGTATATATATATATATATATATATGTATATATATATATGTATATATATAATGTATATATATACATATATATGTACTGTATATATGTAATATATATATACATATATATGTACTGTATATATGTAATATATATGTAATTTACGTTTTATATATATATATAACATCATCATTCAACATCATCATTCAGTATCATGTCATACCTTTCAATAGCGTTCCATATCATTCCACATTTTTAATATCATTCCATATCATTGAAGAGTATTCCACATTTTCCACCATTTGCTTGCAGTTTTTTTTTTCAATTCAGTCTTCAAGCATTCACAGTAGACAATTTCTCCTCCAAAAATGGTCATTTTCTAGTTTTTATGTTATCTTTCTGATCATATACACTACACAATAACGACGGTATAAGCTATTTTGGTTTAATAAAAAAAAGGAAATAATAGGTTTGGTATTTACCTGTGAATTCCGCGTATTGATAAAATGCTATTTAAGCAATTATAATGGCGTTATTAAAGCGACAATCCCGCTGGGGACTTCGTTCCACGGGCAGCCCGTAATCTAGGCGAGACGCGGAGGGGATCCAGTCCGGGTTTTCCCAGCGCCCACTCCCCTCCACTGAACTCCAACCCCCGCGCGCTCTATCAGCATCTCATTCCTGTCTCAATATGTCTCAAGATGGCGGCCAATGCAGGATCGATGTTTCAATATTGGAAGCGCTTTGACTTACAACAACTACAGGTCAGTGGTCGCTCTCTATAAGATCGCTCGGCCGCCGTTCCGCGGGCGGCTCGCGCTTCTTTGCCGGGTGGCTTTAGTGTGTGTTTTTGTTCCGCCGCCGCCTCGTTCGCCCGTTTACGGAGGGGGAAGAGAGCCCGGAGAGCTCCCCCTCGCATTGATGAAAGTGGCTCGTCTCGCTGATCAGAAATTGATCCTCTTTGTTCAATTCCACATCGATCGGACCACTGCGACCGGCTACCGGCGGGGGCGACGCCATCGGGATGCGGTGAAATAACAAATCCCCTTCTCTAACCCCTCCGAGCCACCGCCGCCGAACGATGTCGGCCACTACGGGGAAGCTTTTTCGCCTTGGCCACCTTTTTTTATCGCGTGTTGTTCAACTTTTAGTAGCCGTAGTTAGCCCGACGCTTTAGCCGCGAGCTGGCTACCTCGACTGGGGGTGGGGGGTGTTGAGAAACACCAAGTGGCTCTCGTTAGACGGTGGCGCTGTGGAGACACCCGACGTGGACACTACGCACAACAACTATCACCTTTTTGTGGCATTATAAGCAAATGAGCAAGTTTACTTGGCATGTTAGCGAGCTCTTCGGCTAGCGGTTTGGAGGCAGTCTGACGCCAAGTGGAGGTCTGGTCGGCTGTGTGTGTGTTTTAACCACAATTAATACACTCCTGTTCTTTTGTGACAAACTAAACAACACTTATATAGTGGTAGCTTAATGCAGTTCCAAAAATTCTTTACCATACACGGGGAGGAGCGTGACCTTGTTGCGTTTTTTTTTTTTCTGCTTCCTATATGAACTCCTGAAATCGTGCGTGCGCGCGCCACTAATCCCGACTCGCGCGCGCCTGCGGAACCAGAACCATATACTGTATTGGGCCCATTGAGTGCGTGTGAACGGCGGCCAGTTTGTACATGCGAGCCGGTTTGACCTATCACAAGACACCAAGACAATGGCACTGTTGTGAGTGTGTGCCCCCCCCGTCCTCCTTCCCCTCCTTTGGCATTTAACGTGAACGTGCCCTAGCTGGACTTCAACTTGATGACTATTAGAAGAAGCCCACACGGGTCATTAACATAAAATGGCGTTATCTAGGCTACACTCTGTTTCCGCCAAATTTGCACAGGATCGAAACTTTAATTTGGGTCGCGACGAGCGCGCAGACAAAAGGATAGTGAACAAGTCTTCCCGGTGGCCTTTGTGTTGCACTTATGCCACATCATCAAGGCTCCACTTCTCCTATTTATTTGATCCTACCCCTGCCCCCTTGTTCATGCATTATGTAAAAAAATGTGCCTCGCTATCTTTCTCCCTCCCCCTTCCTGTTCGCCATCCAATCTCTCACTGCCACCCTCCCCTCCTCCTGCATTTTTATGTTTTCCTCCCCTCTCTCCTCACTGGCCCTTCACCCCGCTCTCACCCATTTCTCCCTGTTTGAACTGCTGTGTGAATTTGTGCGGGATCAGCCCCCCCCACCCCCACCTCCCTCCCCTCCCCTCCCCTCGTAGATGGACTGCCAGCATGGACAGTGAAGGCAGCGCCAGCAGCCAGGACATGAAAAATGCATCGCATAAGTTTGTGATAAGGCCCTGGGTAATTATGGCAAAGGCCCCTATCACAAGCGATTAGTCAGGACAGTGAATCTGAGCGTGTGCAAAAAGGCTGGCGCTTGGCAGGCCTGTCTGCGGGATAGGAATCATTCAGAGCTGGTGTGTGTGTATACATGTGTGTGTAGAGCTCAGAACATTCACTGTCTATTATTGATGACATCTTATTTACTCTCAGTCCCACCAAGAGGCTCCTGGAGGAAAGCCCTCAGAGAAAGTCCTCATTCTAATCAATTTTTCCGCTCATTGTCGTGGATTATGCTGAGAAGTGGCAATTGTCCCACCTAGGACTAGGACAAATGCATAGGAATGTTGTTAGAAGTGAAGTCCGTCTAGCATACTAGACGTGCCTTGATTTTACTTTGAAGATATCTGACATCACATTCCAAAACTATAAATTACAGCCGGGCCGCGGTTTACGATAGAGTTGTATCAAAGGGTACCGGCGACCAATTTCGAGGTGGTGATACGGAGCAATATAGCAAAGCCTGACAAATATCTTCGTTTCCCATCTTTGTGTCTACTCTTGTGTTTGCGAAAACAGCTCGCCCGCAATCCCCCTGGTTAAGTTTAATGCAAGATGCCATGCTTGGAATGGATGTGACATCCACCAGTTGCATTTAAGTGACGAGCCAGATTGTTGTTGTTGTCATATACTGTATAATGTCACACATTAGAGGCTGGACTCGTACCTCAAATCAGCGATTACTGTTTGTTAACAATCTAACCACCGGATCCCGAATCCATTTTAATGGATTACTAATTGTACTATTGCTGCAAAACCTGTCATAGATGGAACATTCAATTTTATCATGGTGGTAACAGCGTTAATATGGAACATTCAATTTTATCATGGTGGTAACAGCGTTAAAGTCATGTGATGTCATTTTTAGTCGACAGAAGTGACAAAATGGCAGCTCCTTGAGATGGCTAAAACAGGTGGATTTTGCTGCTTAACCCATATTCCACAAACACAATATTAATCAGAATGCCTTATTTCAACTTGTGGGCCTGCATATTCTGGAAAGAAAATGTGTTTAGGTTCACTTCCACTTTAATTTTGACAGGATATTTTAATTTAGCTTAGTTATAATAGTCTTTTGAGTAAAATTAATTGTTTTAGTCATAAATTAGTCACTTGATTGTATTGATAGTTTTAGTCCAATTTTAGCCGACGAAAATAAAGAGCAATTTTAGTCAACTAAATTATTAATTATGTCGATGTTTTCCTTCAACATGCATTTAAACTTTTATACAGAAAGTATAACACACCTGTTTATATTTGTAGTTTAACATGCTAGACAACAATTTAACACAACTATGTCATTATTAAACTTTGTTTCAATGAAAAAATTTTGAAAGGACAATATTACGCCATCATAAAACTTAAACAATAGTTTTCGACTAAATAAATGTAAAAACCTTTTTTTAAAAAGGGCTTGGGAAGCTAGCGTTTGTCAACAGATCCAATGCTAATGGTGTCAAACTACTGTAATTTACCACAGTGTAATATGCACACAATTATTTTCAGTTCTCCATGCTAATGCTACAACAACATTAACAAGGGCAACAAATTCACCTTTGAGAACATCTCGGGATGTACATTCTATTGGCGCGTATGTTTCCTTCTGATTGGATTTCGTGACTATTTTTTTGTTTTGTCTTTTAATCGATGACGATATTGTCAAGTTAATGTAGTTATCATCTCAATGAATGACTTGGATTTTATTTTTTGTTTTGTTTTCGTCTGAATAAAAATATTCGTGACGAAATAAATGACTAAAAATTTTAGTCAACGAAATTAACATTGAATGGCAAATAAAGAGCACTTTTATAGTGCTTTATCTTCACTATATATATGTTTGAAAAGCGTCAAATCCACTTGACACACTCGACAGCTGGATAAATATTCCCATACATGCAAATACTTTCGTGTTTTGTTCTTGACTGCAGCGTGGTGTCACACGGCGCATGCGGTTCTCCCACGTATGTCACACATCGACGTGAGACGTGTGTGTTAGATGTGACTTGAATCTGGCAATACTCATTCTGCGTTCGTTTTTTAACGAGGCTTTACTGCAGGGGTGGCCAAGTCCGGTCCTCAAGAGCCACAATCCAGCCTGTTTTAGGTTTATCGCTACGGCAACACACCTGTTTCAAATGATCAGATCATCAGCAAGATTTGCAAAGGCCTGATAATGAGCCTGATGATTTGAATCAGGTGTGTTGCTGTAGGGATAAACCTAAAACAGCCTGGATTGTGGCTCTTGAGGACCGGACATGGCCACCCCTGCTTTACTGCTTATCATTGTTTTCCATATGCTTTGCATTCCGCCACAATAGCTGTTTCATAGACCAGAATCCTGTGCGAGCATGTTCTGCCTGCGGCAGCCAATAGCGTTCCAGACTTTTCGACGGCGCTACGTCACGCCTAGCTTCCAAGAAGGAGCAAAATATGTCTTTGCTTTAGTTGCCATGGCGTCTCAGAAAGAAAAATGTGCCGTGAGCTGTTATAAGTTTGCTTTGATCCAACCAGTGTAACCAAAATGCTTTTGGGTTTAATTTTCTTGATAAACCGTATATATTTTTCCTTCTGACCACCACAGGTATACTTTAATAAGAATAATTCCGTTGTTAGTCCGCTAGTTGTTAGTCGTGTTGTTCAACACAGACGACAGAGTTTTGTTTCTGAAATGGCGACGTAACCCGTATTGGTACACAAGTCTAAAATCTCTTAACTATCTAACTCTGTAGGAAAGTCATAATTACAGTATATATATGAATGCTATACACTTCTAGACCATAAATGTAAAACAATCAAATCAAAACCAGTAAGCCTTCTTGTACCCATGACAGCTCGTATTCTTATGCCAGTGCGCAACAAAATTTTGTATTTGGGAACTGTCGTACACCAAGGATCCCATGTATTCACCTTGTTCCTTAGGACTCTAATGTAGAAACAATTACACTGGTCAATTGCAAATTTTAATCAGAGATGGCTTTATGTGTTCCTAAATGCATTTTACCTTTTTTTGTAGCACATCAGGTTTCTGAGATGTTTTCTTTTTTTTTTTTTTTTTTTAGACTTATAAATGCTTGCACATTTTGGATTTTACCATGCATTGTAATTTATAGCTATGACATTTCAGAAAGAAAATCACCTGTTGCTGAACCTAACCCTTAATTTATAAATACTACTAAATAAATTACTATACCACGTATTATATTATTATCATTATTATTATGAAAACCTGTTATGGTGGAGAATAAACGAGGGCAGATTCAGAATCAGTGCAAAAAAATAAATCTAGAAAAGTTAACTGAGTTAAATTATTATTTTTTTTTTTAATTGTTGACCAGTGTTATAACCGCGGTAGTGGTGAGCCATTTGTTACAGTAGCTTTGCTTTCTTGAGTAAAACATTTGAATGTTTTATTTTCTTTTCTAAATAATCGCAAGTCCCTGTAACATTTAACTTTTATGCACAGCTTGAGAACTTTTTACACAGTTGGCGGTTGTACTACAAACGACCAGAAGAAGTTGAACCTATGGCTACAAAGAGCATAGTTTTGAACAGTACTTCGGACAAATGCAGATTTTTTTCCCCCTTTTCTTTCTTTCTTTTTAAAATTAAAAAAAATTTTTTTTTTAGAATCAATATAATTTCCAGTGCCAACTCGGGTATGATGAACACTGAAGAATTTGTCTGAGAATACATATATTTTTAAATCATTTTGTGGACTTAAAGCCCATGGAGCAACATGTCCCACCTGGAGTGCCAGTATTAGTCAGGCAACAACGTGTAGGGCTTTCCCAAACGATTATTTTTCTCCCAGTTAATCTATCAATTAGTCTAAACAATACATTTTTTGACTAATCCATCAATTTTTGGTTTTGGTAAAACTAGAAAAACTTTTAAAATCAATGAACACACATCTCTTTTGGGCAAGCATCATGACGTGTGAACATGAATGAGGTTTTTCTCTGTCTATGTCCAACCTGTCTTAACAAAACGTGACCAACTTTATTACTGTGCAGGTACTGATATGACTCAAGCTTTTAAGATTGCCCTTTGCATCACCGTCTGAAGCTACATAGTTCAGAAAGTAGCTAAACATGAGACTGTATGTTCTCTCTGGCCACTTTTTACATGTCATCCCCCTTCCCTGCTACATTCATAGGAAGCGGTATCGTAATGTTTACGTAATGTAACTGGCGTTCCCACAATGTTTAACTCATTTACTGCCATTGACGTATTTATTTGTCTTTTCACAGTCCAGCCATTCAATCCCAGGAACTTATGTTTTTTTCATTTTTTTTCAAAGGTTAGGGTAAAAGACAGTCTGAAAATGTCTGGCAGAAAATGGTTTACGTCTGCAACTGTCCAAAAAGTTGACTCCTGCGAACAGTTGCTATGTAAACCAAACGCCTCTTCTGTTTCAGTCTGGAAGTTGTGCCAATAATTCACACAAAGGCTCATGGGGTCCAAGGTTATAATGGTTTTGGCTTTTTCATTCAGGGGGTTTTTATTTCGTTTTGACTTTTAGTTTTGACAAGGTTTGTATTTGTTCAAAAATGCTTTGTTTTAGTTTAGTTTTTATTAGTTTCAGTATTAGTCTTAGTTTTTATGATATATGGAGTATTTACTAAGTGCAAGATAATAAAAAAGGTCACTAAGTATCGTATAATAAAGTAAACTACACCTGACCTTCTTCCTTCTTCTTTTGTTGCAGGTGTACAGCAATACCGTCTGAAATAAATACATTTAAAATGTACCCCCGAAAGCTCTTGTATGATATTAATTGACAAAGATGAAATCTGACATTTTCGCTGTAATTATAATTTTGTACTGTAAATGTAAGATATAGTTGCAGTTTGTTGGCGTTTTTAAAAAAGCATTTTTCGTTTTTATTTTATAACGTTAAAATAATGCCTTCAATTTTCAGGTTTCGTACGGGTGCTTGAAAACCGTTGAAAGTGCTTGAATTCTAATGCGTTTTCAAGGTTACACAAATTCTTGAATTTTGGGTGAAGTGCTTGTAAATGCTTGGAAGTGTTCATCATAGTTTTCTCTCCAGTTTTCACTCAATAGGCTAATTATGAAATTGGGGGCAAGGGGGGGAATAACAGTGTTCATAAAAATGAAAGCTGCACGCTTGATAACGGATATTCTCACATCAAACTGAAAATCTTGCAAAACTGAAACTGCTTCATTTTCTCTGCCCCATTCAGTTAATTATAACTGCTGGTTCGATGTTAGGCTTAAATTTTAACAGATTTTCTGTATGTTTTCCTACAGATAGGATTTGGTGGCCTCAGACAACAAGAATATGGATTGATTCACACTGTTTTTTGCCTTTTCTACTGGAAAAACTGGAAAATTGATCTTGAAAGTCCTTAAAAAATTCTTGAATTTGGAAAAGGTGTACGAACACCGAATTTTAGTTTTAGTGGTTTCGTTAGTTTTTGTTTATGCCAATAACCGCGATGGGGCCTATGGAAAAAGTGGATACTGCATTCCAGAAGACTGGGAAGTGGGAAATGTATCTCCTATTACTGAGGAAAGTGCTTAGAATCTCTGCCAGAAGTCTCATTGGTAAACTCAATGCACCTCAGTTTCCATAATGAAGAATTCTGATGTCACAGGTCAGTGACGGCACCCTCAGAGATAATACTTATGAATACTTTACCTGTTTACCCATGCCACTAGATAGCAGAGTTGGGCATTTTACAAAAAAATTGCGGTCTGTTTATCGCCTTACGCCTACAGCCCGGGTATCCTTCCGCCGTCCATTTGTCTGCCATTTTGTCCGGCCGGCTTCCGTTAGGGTATCAAACTACGACCAACTACCGCAAAATTTTGATCCTTCTATCCATCTAATCCCCCCCCACCCGAGAAAACCCCCCACATATTCACATATTCGAACAGATAGTCACTATTATGCGGTTATTTTATGTATCTACATCTTTCTGCCCAAAAAGCTTTTCAAAGCCTCATATGCACTTATTTTATTTTCAAAAATGCCCAAAGGTTTATTTAACATGCCTTACTTTTGACAGTACCCCCTCTTTTCACAGATTTAAGGTGCTTGACGATGTTCTCGAGTTCTCCTGCGTTCGACTCCTCCATCTGTGTTCTTCTTCGTCTTCTTCTTGAAATAGACAATTACATAGACGGGGAAAAAAATGGGCTTACAAATATGCTTAGTCAGACAATTAAAAAAAAAAAAATCCTGTTAATCGTTTATCGCCTACAAAATGGGCGTCCGTCATAGGCGTATAGGCGGACCGGTCCATCACATAGGCGGTATGCCCAGCTCTGCTAGTTTTCAAATCCGCAACATACATAGTATATATATCCCCTATGTGAAATCTTTTGGTGGATGACTAAGTTTGTTGCCAACATATTTTGTGGTTTTCAACATAATCCACTATTATGTGCTAAAGGACATGCTTATTGAGGCCAACCACACATTTGTTGTCTACTTTCAACTGGAACGCGTTGCGGTCAGACCTTGGAACTTCCAAGTGGTATGTTTGTGACTTCCCAGTTCTCTGGTATGCAGCGTATATCATCGGTGTCTAGCGCATTAATGCTGATTTGGACCTTTTAAAACAAAGACATCCTCCCACATGTACTATTAAAAGTGTGTAGTTTAAACCTAACCAAAACATGTTTAATAACACCACGTTTTTAGCGAGTCTAAACTGCCCTCCAAGGCCCGTACATTCACTATAAGTGCACTTTGTTTGTTTGAAGACATGTCGGTAAACGTTACTTTGTTGTAATAAGCTAAGTGAGGACAACCTTAGTTTTGAGTAGATGACGATGGGGCTAGACAATTATGGAAAAATTAATCATCATTATTTTGATTGAAATGGAAATCACAATTATGAATTGTTTTCAAAACTCCATTTTTATTCAACTGCCGGTACTAAAACCAAACTACTTAAAACTACCATCATAGCCTCATGACCATTCATCCCTGCACATTGAACACTTTATTCTTGAACATTCTTTCTGTCCAGTGGGCTAACCTGGGACCTGTGTGTTGGTACGACAAAAAAGTCCTTGTAACTTGGTATCCTTGAAATTTGAGGAAAGGAAAATTCCTTGAATCCTTGAAAACTCACCTTTAGACAAATTGAAAGGACATGGTCTAAATAAATTAGGAAGAAGGTAAAATAGCAATATACTAAAATAATAGCAATTGAAAAAAACAAACAAATTCCAGCTCCTCTTATAAGTCAGTGTGGTGCCGTGCATGGATGGAGTGCTATATCGACTTCACCATTAGCGGCTAACAATGTTTTAAAGAGTAAGTCGACCCAAACATTTTTTTCAAGAATATCTTCTATGCAGGCCCACAAGTTGAAACACGGCATTCTGATTGCGTTTTTTATTTTTTGTTGTTTTATTTATTTATTTTTGTTTTATTGCGTTTGTTTTTTTATTTAAATACACAAAGTGTGTAAGGATGCAGAATCACATACACTTAAACGCTTGCTACGCAAGCAACATGGTGCATTCGAGGTACTTTCACAACGTCGGGAACTTGTAAACATAGCAATTCTGCACATGAATCGTTTTTCTTGGATTATACTGTTTTAAAGATTGGGAGAAGCCATCAAAATCCTGATTAAGTTTCGTGTAATTGTCACGCCGTAGATGAAGAGCAAATGTTTAGTTTCACTCAACCAAGTCTCATTAACACAATGAGGTTAAAATCAGGAGGTGAATTACGCTATCAAAATAGGAATTATGCTCCTTTCAGAGTACAGCGTCACTGCATCTCTAGCTTTTTAATAATGTGTCTTTTTACTTTGCTACACAAACCTAAGCGATTATTACATTCCCACATTGTCAGACAGAGACATTGAAAACAAATGAAACAAAATGTAAACATGTGTAAACGAGAATGTATTTTTGTGGCGCTAGTCCTGCCTAATGTTTTTATGAAATTCTTAAACGTGACATGAGGTGTTATCATTGTACTGCTGCCTGCCAAATTTCTTAAATTGTGTTCATGGTGGGATGCTTCCTCACAGTCTTCTGTGCAGCCTGTTTCGTCTTAATGCACAATTTTGCTGCGCGTTATTCTTTTGATGATGAAAATCCAAGCCAACCTAGATGTCATTCGCTTTAAGCCATCACAGTCTATTCCTCAGGCTCCAGCTGCTGATGTTCATTAAAATCTTATTTGATCAGCGTGTCCCATTCCCCCCGCATGAGGAACCAGCTAGGTGGTTGTTACAGGACAGAGTGCTCTGAAACAGCGTCACGAGCTGTTAACTTGTCTTCTCTGCGTGTAGTTTTTTTTTCCCCCTTCTTTTATTTTACCCCTTCCTTTATGCCCTCTCCCTCACCACCCCTTGAAACACAAATGGTTGCAAGAGTGACGCTTTTAGCAAGGGTCTTGCACACTTTCAAAATGAATCAGTGATTCGGAGATGAACGCAAGATGACTGAATTACAGATGGAGGAGGTTTTAACGACTAATCCCTGTCCATCCATTACGGAGTGGAGTTTCTTGAGAGGAGCTCATCAGTCTTCTCTCCTATTGTTGTTTTTTTTGCCCTCCTTCTTTTTCATTTGACCCAGTCAAGCAGTTTGCTGGGAACATTGTGTCTTTACTTGGGAGCAATGGGAGATTGTGCTTCATTATTGGCAAGCCCTAATAAGATATGTGATGTCAGTATGCTTCAGATTTTTCTGCGCAGCCTTGGAAAGAGAACTTTAGTTGTGTGCAATTTATGAGGCCTAATGGCCTTCATCTCTCCTCCCCAGCTTGGAACTTTGTTACCTCCATAGGCATCTGTTTATTAGCCGGATTAGTCAAAAGTCACTTAGTCGTTTGTTGGGGTTTGAGTCAAATAAGCAGCCTTTACATTTGGCACGGCTCTACTTCTGTTAACATTGCGAGACCAGGACACTTTCCTTACTTCTGTTAACATTGCGAGACCAGGACACTTTCCTCACTTTATCTTGGAAGGAAAAACTAAACGTGGCTGTGATAATCAATCTCTGAAGAATTTTTCAATGATGTGTATCTGATTGATTCATGTTGATTTATTAATCTTGTCTGTCCTGAAACTGGTGATGCAGCAAGCTAGCTCTTTGAAGTTGAACCACATCCACTCTTACTAGGGGTGTAACTGAATCACATTTCAGTTCGGTTTGGTTTCTTGAAAACTTCGGTTCGGTATATTTTTGGTACAAAAAAATGAATTAAAAAAAATATATATTTATTTTGAAACGATGACAAGTAAATGGTACATTTTTTAGAAAAAAATAAATAAAGGCAAACCATTCAGGTGATATTCTAAGAAATTACACCAGAATAAAAAACACACTAACAATTAGTGTTGTCACGATACCACATTTTTAACCTTGATTCCATACTAGCAAAAAAAAAAAAAAACTTGATACCGATTTCGATACCACTGTGGGTAAAAAAAAAATCACCTTATTATTGAACGCTAGCTAGCTAGCTAGCTTGGAGAGGGCGGCGCAGCGGAGTAACTTGTGTGCGCATGCCTCAAAACAACTCCAAATTAGTCTTAATAATCTTTTTTTTTACGATTATGCCAATTTTGTAATCGTGGAGTGTAATAATCGAAATCGTAATTGAATATCGATTAATTGCACAGCCCTATGTCCACCCCTCAAAAAAGTAGGCGTATCCAGTGGGTGGCTATGATTCAAGGTTTACAATCAATTGTTCGGCCTTGGAGTTCTCGTCTTTTTTTCCCTATTTGCGGGCAGCTATGTCGTAACTTTGCTGAAAAGTGATCTGTACTTCACTCTTATTCTCCAGCTTGTGCTGGGTAAATTTAGTCAAGTCTTCTGTAAGATGATCCCAGTGCGGCCGTCGGCGGCAACCCGAGTGGTTTAAATCTCTCAGCGACCGGCCTGCTGTTGTTGTTGTCTGCAGGAGTTTTGCTGTTAATTTATGAGCTGGGTATCTGAAGGCACTGGTCGGGATATTTTTACCCATACTGTTGCTGCACATGCTGGGGGAGCATTGAGGACGGGGGGCGGGGGGCATCACGTCATGCTTTTACTGTAGCCAAGCAGCCCTCTGCCCAGTGACAAAACCTGGCATTAGGACTGAGCTTGCACTGTGTGCTTGGTGGGTGTTGGCGACTAAGCATGAGTCAGACAGTAGGGCGAATGCGTGGCAGGTCTTTGGTGTCTGCCACTCGGATGACTTTGGTCTCGCTCTCTGAGAGCTTTTACTGTATGTATATCCCCCAGTGGAAGAGAAGATCGACAGATTCCTCCTCGTATCTCGACGGAAGTCGTCCTCACCTTGGACTCTTCCTTTCTTCGCTCCTTCGTTTCACCCTTCTGTTGCAGAGGGGAGTGTCAGCTACGCCCAGTTTAAGCCAATTTAACAAACAAAAATAACTTGAGTCATAATCTAATAATGCCGTCGAGCACATTTTATGCGGCACTGTGGAAATTTTGACCAGCGCCTTTTGAGTACAGATAAAAACAGCTCGTAGCAGAAGTGTAGAAACAGATGGACCCGTTGGTGCTGAAAGTGTGCAACAAACAGAATGTTTATGAAAAAGTCTTGCCTTTTGAGGCCTGTTTTTCCCGAAATGTCTGACATTTTATTTGACATCTGTTCAACCTTTGGAATATGGTCTTGTGCATTAAGCTAACGTGTCTTGGGACGTTTCGCATGACAAAGGTTTAAATGCAGAATGTCTTTTTTTCCCCACAAAAATCCTTTATGATGTGCATGTCAGTTCATCTTTCATCTTATAGTTTTGTGCAACATTTTTATGGTGTGTAGCTGCGTGACATTGCAACTTTTGATTTCAGTGACACATCCCCCCCAATTTGCTAAGTCCTTCATTATCATCAGTCTTGTATAGGGATTTCACAATCACATTTTTGCACCTTAGTCACTTGAGTTTGAGTATCTGCCCGTATTGAGTTCAAATCAGATACCATTAAGAAGAAAAAGCTCAAACAGTCTCAGGTTTTATTTCATTTATTTCTTTTTTATACTTTAATAAAAGTATCCCAACATGATTTTTTTCTGGCCTATAAGTCTGGTTCAGCAGTGGTCCAAACCAAGTAAACTTTTTTTTTCTTTTTTCTCACTGTATCAGTGATGCTGCACAAATGGATGATGCAAACAAAGTTCATTTAAATAAACAAACTAAAATTTAAAAGGCAAAACATGAAATTTCATGAATTTAGTCCAGGAACAAAAGTAAAGATTTAATTAATTAATTTACTAAAGAAAATAAAAACAACAGATCTTTTTCACTGGATATCGATCAGCTGAAAATTACGTGATTAGCCCTGATTCCCGGACAACTCTAGTGTTGTAGTTTGGTGTGAGTTTTTTTTAATAGTGGACTGTTGGGTGACGTGAACTTTGAAGTTTTGTGCGCTGAGGGTAGTGTGTGATCTGTTAACATCTGTTGTGATGTAATAAGACTCTGAATGGTTGTACAACTTCATTTTTTCCCCAAACAAATCTTGTAGTTTTGTGCTTGCAGTTTTATTTTGGCTGCGCTAAGATCTTGCGTGATATGTAGGGCTTCAGCTATCGAATATTTTGGTATTTGGCTATGCTACTGAAATATCTATGGAATAAGTGGATAGAAACGGGTAAAAATGAAAACAAAAAAATTGTGGTTCTATGTACTGAAGACAAAAAAAACACATTTCCATTTAATAATGAATGACCAAATAGTTTTCATTTTTACATATTCAACATTTTATACTTAAATTTAAACTGTGCATAGCAGGACCTTATTTTCCTCTCTAGAAACATTAGTGAGAATTTAGATAAATCTCCCCTTAAATTTTGGTCTATGAGACAAAGTGACGTCAGAACCACAGTCGCAATTCATGCCGGCTAAAACAACACACTTGAGTAAGCCTGGATTGTTAAAAAGTGATCAGTTGGAATGACGACTGTGTCAGGCTGTCAGCATCAAAGTGTGCAGACTCATTTAGGTCTACTGCCTTTGAAAAAGAATCGCCAGCCTATATGGAGCACTTGAGCGCTGCTAGCACTTGCTAGAGTTTGCCATTGATGAGATATTATTTGGTAAGGTAAGGTTTATTTTGAAGTTGGCCTTCTTACCGCGTTAGTGGCGTGTTACTGTCGTGCATAGCATAAACCATTGTTGCTGTGGTTAGCTTCTTGGCAGTGTACATGTAAATAATGGGTGCTCGAGGCAAAAAAAAAATACCATGAGCATTTTTTTTTAAATGGAAATATTGGAATTGCTTGAGGACTCATTTCAGCCCTAGTGTTTTGCTGACATGACTCATTTCATGTATGACAAGGTTTAGGACTCCAAATATATTTATCGGATTGCGGTAGAATGCTTGAAAAATAATAAAACAAAATAAAAAATAAAAAATTCCAGCAGCCATGTTGTCAAACTTGTTTAGTTTGACTTTAGAGGCATTTTAGTCCATTTGCTGCTCAATTCTATTTGCGTATTTGCGTTGTCTCACTGATTTGTGCCATTTAGCAAGCTATAAACCAAACACGCACCCCACAAATAGCAACAAGAAATTCCCCTTCAAGCGTCAGGCATCATTTACAGACCCTCCCGGAGTTGCTCACCTACAGCTTCTTTTTTTCACCACCAGCTCTCACGACAGAATTGACCATTACCCTGCTGCTATTTCAAAAGAGATGTCACAGAATTTACTGACCAGGCAGTACTTGGTGATCTCACTATAAAAGGCAGTGGATGTTTTCACTGCGCATCTAAAAATGAGGTTTGCCGCACAAGTTGAATCAAGACAGTGGATCTCTTGGTTGTTGAAGACGTTCAACCTTTAATCCAAAAGACTTCTAAATCCTAAATTTTAGGTGTGGACTGTGGAGTCCCCTTGTTCATGTCACTGCTAACCTTGTTTAGTTCATTTTGCAGAACATTGCTATAGTTCAACATACAATGTTTTTTTCTTCTGGAAAAAACATGTTTCCATAGTACTCAGGCCAAGTATAAAAATGAATACAGTAAGAAACAGAACAGCAGTGGCGGTCCAGAATATTTTAACAAGCCATGTGCTGCTTCTTCGTTGCTCTCTAATCTTCATCTGAACAATCAAATTTAAATGTCAGCTCTTGATTTACAAGTCCACATATATGTGAGTTTGAGTATTTAGTGTAGATGCTCACTCTCAAAATTTGCCCAAAAAAAAAATTGGACATTAGCCCAATTGACTTTTTTTATGAGGGAGACTGGAAGTTATCTTGATTAGTAAGTATTTTTTACGGCCATTCCTCTGTGAAAGATTCCATTTTACATTGTTTAAAGCGCAGGAAAGCCCAGCAAAACAAAGACCAACTGTGTTGTGCTTTTTATTTGGGAAAAAGACCCAAAGTGATAAGTGGCACAATAGTCGTCAAGAAATCCTATCATAAAAGCTGCATTTTGTTTTTTAAAGGAAACTTAACACAACAATGCTCCATTGTTTTCCATTTGCTCAAGTTATTTCGCTCGCCGCGCGGTAGCGTCCCAGTATGTTAACGAATATGAGGTGAAAATAACCTCGTTGAAATGTCAGCTTTGCCGACTTGCCTGAAAGGAGCAGTGGAAATTTTAACGCTTTAACCCGTTTGATTGGTTGTGAAGTTGCAGATTTCTGGCAAAGTGAGCCTCTGTGACCTTTTTGAAGTTACCAAAGAAAAGACGTTAACATGGAAATATAAACAGAAGCAATGGACCAGAAAACGAAATGGAGTCCCATTTCCACAAAGTACCACATTGTGATCATTTAGACCAACTGCGGGCGGTCACACGTCAGGGACCAGCGCTGAAGTTTGCCTGAGCGCTTGGCTGAGTTTGGATGTAAAACGTTGCTCGGTCGCGTGTCCCCCCGCATAAACCTAGCGTGACGTGTTTCTAAGGCAAAATCCTCTGTGGTCTTCAATGATTGAACTCCGTGCCCTGCCTTATTTTAGCGATGTGTCTCACCCAGTTATCATGCTGTCTGAGCTAAGTAAGGCGAGAGATTCCCTATATGCAGTACTGGTCCCATATCAGCCCATGGCCTCGGTATCGCTGTCCGGTTAGATCATTGACAGTCAGTATTGAATTCTAATAGGCCTATTGGCGTGTCCTAATGGTCCTCATATTGAATTATGATATTGGCAAAGGCCGATGGCCTCGGGATTGAATTATGATATTGGTGGGCTGCAGACTAATGGTTCTCAGTATTGAATTATGATATTGGCGTTCTTTGATGGTACAGGGATTGAATTATGATATGGCTTGCTATCTGCTAAAAGCTCACTCGGTGTAGTTTTCAATGTCACTCGCGGCCTCAATGGCGAGATCCATCGTCGGCCTTCAGGCTCAAGCCATCATTCACGTCAGACGTGAACAGCCTTCAACCTTTAGCCTCGCATCTCCGTCCGATCGGTGCCACTCTCTACTTTTCGCTTTTGTTTTTTTGCCTTGATGTCACTTCACCCAGGAGGGATTAGCTTCAATGTTGTATAAACGGTTTCTTTAAATAATGCAGAAACAAGCAGATTAATGTGAAATTACATGTAAATCTCCTTTTGTGATTTGGGATAAAGACTCCATATCATACTGATTAAATGAATTGAAAATCACACTGCTGGGAATTAGTCTTATTAACTGGCTGTGTTATGGAGGTGGTTGATAATGCTGAAGCATTTGTGCACACAGTTGTGAGGTGCCTAATGCTAAAGTAATGGAACTGTAATGGCTGTGAATCTGAGCTAATTCAATTCTGCAAGGGTCCACACCTTCTCAGTGTTTATGTTGAGCTCATGCCCATTTTGGTCAGTTTAAAAGAACCCAGAGTGCTGATGGTCCCCCTGCCAGCTTGCAGAGTAAATGGACGGCCTGCTTCTGTGTCAGCCCTCTAAAAATAACACAGGCTGCTGGCTGGGCTCAGCACAAAACTACCGCCGATTATGATGATTCAACTACCCGGTATTCGCAGGTGCGTGTGTTTGACAGGGCATAATTTGTGCTTAACGTAGTGTTCGCCTGATTGATTATTTATCTGATGTGTTACGTGCAGAGGCTCTTGCTTTTAAAACGGTTTTGTTTTTTGGAATTTATCGTCGTAGAATCATGGGTGGAAAAAATGATTGACCTTTGCGAGCAGTTGTTTTGATCACCTCTCAGTGGTTGGTTGGCTAGTTCGCATGAATACACAACAAATTATTATGTAACTTGTCAGAGAGGATCCAGTTTATGGTGTTGATCCAAAAATTTAATTTTAAGCTTTTTGCATCACAGTAATGTACAATTTATTGATTTTTATTTTTTTATTTTTAATGAAACTTGGAGAAACAATGTTTTTGCTGATTTTACAGTTTTTTATTTTTTTCTGTAATTCGCTGTGTTCTGAACCATTGTTTTAAC
This sequence comes from Filicampus tigris, assembly GCF_054856515.1. NCBI lineage: Eukaryota > Metazoa > Chordata > Actinopteri > Syngnathiformes > Syngnathidae > Filicampus > Filicampus tigris. The sequence continues at coordinate 19,178,342 of NC_141223.1, forward strand.
ACCAATTGTGTAATGGTCAAATGAGAACCTAGCTGCAAGCTAGTTGACTCAATCAGAAATGATCACATACATAATCGATCAAATCAATTCATTAATTGATATGCTTATTCCTTGCAGGTTTTAAGTGTTGATCAAATTGACACAATAAAAAAAATTGAGATGAACCCACTCCGCAGTCCTAGGTGCAAAATTCTATCCCAACGTGCTAACGTCTGTTAGATTCGTCCTCAGACGGTACCTTGGCCCCTGCTGAACCTTTGACCCGAGCAGCTGTCAGACTGGAGCCAGGGTTCAGGGGTGGGCTGACCCTGCCGGCCTCCCTGTGACCCAGACCGTCTGATTGTCCGGACCAACAGTCGGAGCAAACAGACGATCACTTGGCCATCTGGCTTTCCCGTCTATTAGCTCAAGCCTCCTTGTACTTGAACTTGAGGTGTGAATGAGTGAAGGTACAAACAATGTCACATGCATGAATGGGATTTGTATAGTTCTGTTTTCCAAGACCCTGCTAAGTCATGACTTGGTTATTCCAGTTTTGCTGTGGATGAACAGTGAAGCTCCGAGGCCTTGTTTCTCCAAGTGAAAGTGTACCGCTGGTGAGGAAGAAAGAGGGGGAGGGGGACTGTGTGCTTAGTAGACACAGGCTCATCCGCTGACTGCCGTCTGACCCTGAGTTCAGCAGTATGGTTATTAATAGGCCCAGAGGCCTCAGCTTCCAGGGGGCCCTTCTGATCAACTCCAGATGTGGAAGAGAACAAGTCCAAGTCGGCTGATCCGTGTTTCACATGGAGCACAAAGCAGGCAGCTAGGCATTTTGTTGAGACTGATAAAGAGCAAAGGAGGAAAAGGAGGGACAGGAGACCTTTCCACAGCAGGCGTGTGTTTTCTGAGGCTTTTTGTGCGTGCCTTCGTGTGTGTGTGTGAGAGAGACTGTGTGCTTTACTTATTACACTCTCTGCCCTGAGACTGAAAGACCATAAAAACGTATGGCATCACCATGGCGACCGTAATAACTGCCTATAAAACAGCGTGTAAACGGTGAAATAAGACAAACAGACCAGAACAGGCCTGACTGGCTGGCTGGCTGGCTGGCTGAATAGCTGCCTTCCGCCATAAAACTATTTGAGAGCCAGACTGAAGGAATGCCTTGCTTGGAGGGTGCTGTGACTGTCACGACACATGAAAGGATTGGCTCTGTGTTTTATCTCCTCTTTATCTGATGGTAATGGATAAGCTGAGTGTAGCCTATCATCTGATGCTTGGGCCCAGAGTTTCATGTTTTAGTCTGGTGACGGTTTGTTGAGTTGACCGCTTTGGTCTATTGATTGCCATTTGATGGTTTTGATATGTAGGCTGTGTTGAACAGGTCAGGTCTTTTATGCAGTCAAGGCTCCAAATAGCTTTTAGCCGTCCATCACGTCCCCCATGCCCCCACCATTACTTTAGTGGTTTGTTTGATGTTTGGAACAATCAATAGAAAGCTGGAGCTCTGACACATGCCCCAGCCGACTTCCCACTGAGCTCCATTCCTCTGCCTTTACTCTTCCCGCTTCAATATCAAAATTCTTTCAACATAGGCTGATAAAATTACAACCTATTACTACACTAATTATTCCGTCATTGCTCTGGGGAGCAACTATGCTTGTTGTAGCGTTCTCTCACTGACAACGTTTACATGCCATCAATGACTCTTTTAAAACCTGAATATTGGCAGTATTTGGGTTTTTAAAGGCCACGCAAATGCATGCAAAAACCCAAATAGGACCCCTGGGTTACCACTTTTCTAACCCGAATATTGTGTCGTGGAAACTTAATCGGGTTACCGTCTTCCAATGAGGCATTGATGTGTGATCTGCGCATGCTCTAGCGCTATCTGAAAAGGCCTTGATAGATTGACTGCATGTAAACATAGTCACCGTTTCTTTGCCTTTTTTCCCACCCCAACGTCACACGAGTGGCGCAGAAAACTCATAAAGGCTGAGTAAGAGTTAGCCTGCAGACACACGCAGTTTTGATGCTGATTGTATAGACCACGGATGTCAAACTTAGTCAGAGGTCCAGGCCATGGTCGAAAACAGTGACAGCATAAGCTGGACACATTAGTGTAAATATACACTTGATGAAGATTTGGACCCTGCTGTTTTTAATTTAGGTTGATGACATGATAATGGGTCATCAATGGGACTATAAGGCTTGATTTACACTAAGTGGTTCAAATGACAATTCCAATATGTGGTGCTATTGGGGTAAGTGTCACAGCAGTGCAAAGAGGGGAAAGACAAAATAACTCTGATAAATGATATGTACAATCCATGTAAATGGACTTTCAAAAATGTAATGGGCATTAAAACAGAATTTGGCAAAATTGACCTGCAAACTAAATCTAAATCCAGCCTGCGTCAGGCATCAAAAAGCGACATGAACCAAGACTAACATTCCGATCATGCCAGATTCGTTCAACTTTTAAAATTTCAGCGCCTCGTCCACCGACCCCGAAAAATAAGCTGCCGTAGACCATCATGAAGAAGAAGTGAGCTCCGGTGCCGTGGTTTGGGCACCAGTGATTTTAAACCATGCAAACTTCTTTGACCCTGACCCCTAAAAGAATTGGAATCAAGAATCGTTTGAAAACAGAATTGCAACCGTAGTCGTTCAAATTCAAAGATGCCCAACCTTAGTTGGGACCAAGAATTGCGTCATGACTACATTTTTGCCTCTCTTCACATTTGTTTTTTGAGGTATTTTTTTTCCTTTTTTTGCCACAAATTATTTTAAAATGATACACACAATATTACACACATTGGAACTGGACTATTTTCAAGCTAAATAAAGTCTTCCTTCCGCCAAAGCACTGCACAGTAACACATTTGCTGCATTGCCACTTGAAATGGACCCAAAAATCACCACGTAAAATAACACATAAATCAAATAAAGACAAACTGATTGAAAATTTGAGATTTATTAAGAAATCCGTTAGCACAACCAGCAGAGGTGCCATTACGGCTATGTTCATGCTGCGTGTTGTATGATGCCTGGTTCCGATTTTTTGTTAAATCTGATATTTTTATGTAGTCGTTAACTTTATACAAACAAATGCAACTTTTAACCCATTAAGGCCTAAAGCACCCGGCAGAACATCCCTCTAAAACCTAAGGCCGACTTTAGAATCACCCTCTAAAACCTGAGGTTTTCCTGGAAATTCAACACCTGCAAAATAATTGATATCTCAGCCCCTGGAGCAGATAGAAACATAATTCCAAAATAATTTGAAAGATTAGATCTGTGGCTTTCATGTAGGCCTGAGTTTTATTATTTACTGTTTCAATCAACCCCGCCTACTGCCCGAAGACAGTTGGGATAGGCTCCAGCACGCCCGTGACCTTTGTGAGGATAAAGCGGTATAGATAATGGATGGATGGATGGATGGATGTTTCAATCAAAATGTAAAAATAAAGTGTCAGTGAAAGAGAAATACTATTTTTTAATTTTAAAAATGCGTGGTGGTTACCATCCTCTATTCTGTTACAAAGCCGTTGATATCGTCATTGTCTATAACCATATATCTCAAAAAAAAAAAAAAAAAGAAAATGACGTATCCGCTTTGCCGACTGTAAAGGCAGACAATACGCCACTGCGCTCATAGCTCAGCTTCAGAAAACAGGTCAGCCATCATTGGTTGTTATCTAAGCCCTGAGGGTCTGTGATGTCATTTTCAGTCGACAGAAGTGGCAGAATGGCCGCCCCCCGAGATGGATAAAAACGGGTGTATATTGCTGCTTAATTAACTCATATTTCATATTAATCATTTTGCCGTGTTTCAACTACCGTATTTTCCGGACTATAAGCCGCGACTTTTTCCTAGGTTTTGAGCCATGCGGCTTATCCGGTGCGGCTATTCTGTGTATTTTTCTTCCACCGCTCGCGGCGCTCTAACTGGAATGACAGTACAATTCAATACAATACATTTGCCCAGCCATTAACTGGATGTGACCAGGTGGAGGAGTTCAACAGACGAGGGCGCTATGCACTAGGTTATTGCATTAGGTGCTGTAATTCTTTGATTTTATGTTTTCCGAGAGGTCCCTGAAGTGCACATGAATGCAATAGGCTGATGTTATGTATGTTCTGTTGTTTCGGTGTGAAATGCTATTGTTGGTTTAGTACAGTTGGCAGCACGTCGTGTGTTAGATTGGCTGACTTTATTAACATAAAACAAGACAGCTGCATATCGCCGCTGTCATGTGAAAAACCCTTATCTCCATTTTTTTCAATTTTCGTATTTTTACGTGAATAGTGTTTCCGCTTTACAGACATCGCATTAACATGAAAAAAAAAAAAAATTGGACAGTGTTTTTCACAGGACAGAGACGATATGCAGAATGTAGTAGAACAATAGATGGTGGAGTCTGGTGGACATTAGCCGACAAACTGGAGCGGCAGCCGGCAGTGAAATGACGATAAGTACGGTTTATTTTCTCTTGGTTCTGTTCCGTTTTAATCAGCAACGTTGCTGCTGTGTTAAAAGGCACTGTTCGGAAAGAATCTGCTCAGGTACATACTTGTACATTTACAGTTCATAATGGTTCTGTAAATGCAGTAAATAGAGTTTTCAACATAGATAGGTGCGGCTTATATTAAGGTGCAGCTTATATAAGGTTTCCCCCCAACATTTTCTAGGAGTGGGGTGGGTGCGGCTTATGTGACGGTGCGGCTTATAGCCCGGAAACTACGGTAGTTGTCCTGCATAGAACATGTTCTTGCAAAAATATGTTAGGGTTGACTTTCTCTAAGTGATTGTTAAATGTCCCCATTGACAATCAAGGAAATGAAGTTAGAAGCCCAACCCTGGTCAATTAAATGACGCACTATTGGGTGCCATTTTACTTGGTTTTGACTGCACAGCCTTTGGCACAAGCATTGATAGACACACTAACACTACTATTCACCGGCATCCTTTGTAGCTAGCAACATAATAACTGAGTTTTCTGTTAGCTGGGTTCACCATATCAACAGAGTGCACTGTCATCTTGAAGAGCTGGTTAGATATGTTATCCTTGCCTGAATTGGCATTGGGAATTAAAAAACTTAATGAGTTTTTGTTGTTTTATTTCAGGCTCACCCTTGATCTCACATGTTGCAACATGGACATTTACGTTTTCTTTTTATTTTTTGTTTTTGTTTTTCGTCCCCACACATACAGTTTGGTCTGTGTTAGTAAACACTGACATCAGGGCTGGACTGGAACTAAAAATGGGCCCTGGCATTTTTGGTTTAGACCGGTTCAGTTTGCTGTCTATATTTTAAATCCAGTAATGGCCTTTCTCTTGTGGGTCGGACTCTTGAGGAAAAAAATGGTAAAATGTACATGTGTTTATTAGTGGTGTAACAGTACGCTAAATCACATTTCGGTTCGGTTGGGTTTTTTGGAAACTTCGGTTCGGCATATTTTCGGTACAAAAAACTGTTTTTTTTGTTTTTTTAAAAAAATGTTTATTTTGAAAAAATGACAAGAAAATTGTACATTTTTTTGAAAAAATAAATAAAAACGAACCATTTGGGTGATATTCTAAAGAGTTACACCAGAATAAAAAATACACCAACAATAAAGGTCTCTTAATTTTGTAAATTATTAAGACACTGAAATCTTTAAATACTCAGCAGCAACAGCCTATGAATATGACACACTAATTATTCAAGTTAAAGACAAGTTGTCATTACAGTACATATACGTATACACTTTTTGTAATGGAAAAAAAAATACAATAACATATTATTGCTAACTATATTAAAACTATTTTTATAATGAAAAAAATACAGTAACTTTAAAAAGTCTTCATGAAATTGTATACACTTTTTAGGCTTAGAAATCTTTGAATGTTGAACAGCAACGAATTGGGTTATCTGTGTTGTGTTCGGATTTGTGTGTTGCTAAGTTGTGATGTTTCCGAGGTTCATGAATGCGTCGTACGGCAAAGCAAGTGGAGCAGCGGAGAAAGAAGAGCGTGAGCAGTTGTACTTGGATTCATAAAAACGTCATCATTAAACTGCGTCTGACGGCGTGTTCCTGGAAGACGCTACAATATGAAAATCTCGCTATTTTAGTTTGACGTTTTTGCTCCCTAGTCTAAGAAACATTCACAGTCAGATGATGCCGTGCATGATAGACGTGCTACCTGCCGCCCATCTCATGTAGCAATGTCGGCACACAACTTTGGGACTTATCCACGCACCTTTCCCCATCGGTGATTTTAACAGGAAAGCCAGAATGTTCCCAAACAGGAGACCGCAGTGTACGGGCGGACCTTCGAGCTCTGGCTCTTTTCTGGCTCTCTCTTTTCTGCCGCTACCCTCCTCTCCCGCATGCAAAACTCAGTAGCTCGCGCTAATAAGTGGACCGAACCGAACATGCCATACCGAAACATATTACAACACACCCAGAGGCGCCGGGTTACATAAATAGATACCGTTAAACTTAGTCAGTCTTATTTATTTTTTTCTTCAAATTTTTAGAAAACAAGAAAAAACAGCAGCTGCCAATTTCCTCGATTCAAGCGTTGTGGATTACTATGACCTGGGTGATTTAGCATCTATGCAAATAAAGAAAGAAACAATTTTTTGCATGAACATTGGTATTTTTCATTGATATTGTGAGAATAAGTTAAAAATGACATGATGCTAAATCACCCAGGTCATAGTAATCCACAACGCTTGAATGCTATTAGACTAACGATATGTATATCAGTCATATAGGGGCCGATACTGGATTTTGACTGTATGATAACCTAGAGTAAAAATATTGTGGTTTCATGGCATCACAGGGTTTTTTTCTGTTAAATACACTTCGTAGGTACATTATTAAAGTTAAATTGAAAGTTAAGTTGTTTTTTTTCCGAATGAAATCAAATGTACTACAACATTCAGAATGCTTAATTCTCAGACAATGAGTAGCTAATTCTCTGTTCTTCTCTGCTGTGTGAAGTAACGTCAGAGCGGAAACCAACTGATGTTAGCCATGCTAGTTAGCTAGTGATCTTCCTTTGTAGCCAGTCTAATACTTACTTTAGCAATCGTAGACACGCCAACCCTCGTAATTGTTTTCAAATGATCACGTCAAGACAGCATTTTAGTGATAGATTAACGTCATCTTGAATTTGTCAACGAGTGACGCACGGCACTCTCATCAATGTGATATCGTATTGGAAGTATTGGCTCTAACAGCCACTTTTCATAAGCACGTTTTGCATATCCGTCCTCTACCAAATACTCAACCAAGTTTCAGGACTCGCTGACTGCTCGCACGAGTAATGTGTGGAGCAATGGATGTGTCACCTTGCCAACATTGATGACTCAAACAAATAAAAAATAAATAACACATATCACTGATGGAAAGTTTTAGCCATTTTGAAACTGACATTTTCAAACCATGGTATACCCTGCAACCGGTAACCATTGATTGCCTAATATCAGAACTTGCTAGCAGATGTAATTGTGTTAATATCCTAAAAAAGCTTAAAAAAGCACCCCCAACAAGGCTATTTTTAACGATTCTGCAGAGCTAGGATCTAATGTTCCCGAGGTGTAAGTGAGTGTTTTGGATTTGAGTGTCCTGCAACTGAACAAATATTATAGATTTGCAAAGCCTCCTATAATGGAAATTCCTAGTGAATCACAACAAATCATATTGCTTAACGAACTGAGAACAGATCTAATCTTCAACAAGTTTGCGCAACTTTTGACAGCTACTCTATTTTCCAGGCTGGTAGACTTTAAAAGACCAAACATGAGTGGATATCCAGCATCCAGACTTTGATTGATTGTTATTCCCTCGTTGACTTTATTGCCCACTGCAGGGGGCAAATGATTTTTTGTGGCCAGCCTGCCCCCCGACCCCGTCATTATCCACCAGTGATTACTTGTATGTGCATCTGATGTCACGTAATGGATAGTGGCGGTGTCAAATGTGTGTCCAGTCCTTGGGACCCTGGCGTCTCCATTGAGCTACGTGGCCCGCAGAGCACCACCACTCGCCAGCCGGACTTGATTAATCCCTATCACCCCTCTTCACAATCGCCGTTTTCATTTTTTTTTTTTGTCCGTATCTGCACTCCTCCTCGTCCCAATCTCCTCTCCCTGGCACGGAATGGCTTCCTGGTAGAATGGAGGCATTAATTCAGGGATGAGAGGTGTGATATACTCGCGCTCTCTTTCTCCATCCCTGTATCTGTGCTCTGTTTGCAATGCGTGGCCTTTATCATGGCTGAAACAGCTCACTACCCTCTGATCCTATCTCGGATCTCAATATCCTAGCCGTTCCACCCTGTAAACGCAAGGATGAAAAATCGTGTCCTTTTATACCCCTGCATTTCACTGTACCCCCTTCTCCTTCCATCGCACACCCTACACCACTCACCCTTTGTGACACGGCCCTCCGGCTGAATTCAAACGCTGCAAAATGAGATCAAGTGAACTGCACTTCCTCCATGCCACAAAGCATCTTAGTCTCATTATATTTGTATTTAGGCACAACCTCCTCTCTCCCCTTGTCAAGACAATAGGTCAGGCAAAATAATGACTCGCACTCAGCGAGTTCCAGTAGAGTTAAGGCCGGGATGCTGGGGGAGATAAAACAACAAGCAGTCTCTCAGCAGAAAAAAAAACATGGATCAATATAAACGAGGCTGCCGTGTAAAAAGGCCGCTTTTGATCCAGGCCTCCATCAGCATGAGCGAGGTGAGTCTTGACAGCTCTGGCGCTGCTGCTAGATATGGATCTGTGTTTAAAAAAAAAAAAAAGAAAAAGCAGCAAAACGCTCAGAGACTACAAGCTTCTTGTTAGACTCCAACCACTGTTGACTCCAGGGGTGGGTCCACGGTTGTTTCAGGTTATAAAGTCATACTAAATTTATGACAAAAATCGGTTTTTAGAATCGGTCAAAAATGATCTCCCAGGGGGTTCTCAGTTCGTGGCTGTCCTGATGTAAATGACATTTTGAAAGTCAGAACGTGTGCGGTGCAAAAAATTCATCGTGCGGCACAAAAAGGTGCACTCAGTTACTGCCGTACTCGCTTTTTTAAATTTGGGTTAGCGTAGTGTAAGGAGAAACCCGACAAGACTTTCCAAAAATCCATCCATCCATTATCGATACCGCTTATCCTCACAAGGGTCGCGGGCGTGCTGGAGCCTATCCCAGCTGTCTTTGGGCAGTAGGCGGGGGACACCCTGAATTGGTTGCCAGCCAATCGCAGGGCACACAGAGACAAACAAACATCCGCACTCACAATCACACCTAGGGGCAATTTAGAGAGTCCAATCAATTTACCATGCATGTTTTTGGAATGTGGGACGAAACCGGAGTACCTGGAGAACACCCACGCAGGCACGGGGAGAACATGCAAACCCCACACAGGGAGGCCGGGGCCGGGATCGAACCCACGACCTCTGAACTGTGAGGCGGACGTGCTAACCAGTCGACTACCGTGCCGCCCTTTCCAAAAATGACTGTCAAAATTCTGAATCTGCTTTGAATAGCCACTTCAACCTGAGTACAACTGATCAAGAATTTAGAAAGTTGGATGAAGGGTTATGGAGAAACACTTATATACACTTATATAGTATATAAAAGGAAAAATGTGCCTTTTTTGGGAACATATTGTGCGATGTTGTCAATAGAAAATGTGGTCCAAAAATGTAAAATATTGTACAGTAACTTGTTTTTGTTTTTCTGTCAACTATCACCTGTCTTTTCATTTTATCGGCTACTCTGTGTTTTTTCTGTTAAAAATGCCCACCAATGAGCTTATATGGGCCGGAATTCTGAGTGTTTTCCCATGTCGACGTCTTCAAATTACCGTGATGTTTCAAAAGGCGTCACGCTCTTAAAACAGAATTGAAATAGCGCAAATGGAACACTATTCATGACAAGAGCACTGTGGGCTGTAGAATAAGGCATGCACTTTAGTAATTAGTAATTTCTTGCTGAATGTATTTATTGAGGAGGTAATGGAAGTGCCCGTTTTGAAAATGCCACGAAGACAGCGACCACTTGTCCTGTTGCTACGAGAAGTGCTTTTCTATACATATTTTTTTGTAATTGTGACTTAACCATTGTATTTTATGCAAGTTAATGGCAGACTACGGCAATATGGTTGAGGTCAGGGGATAATGGTGTCCAAACCATGAGTATTTTTCTCTCTTTATACTCAACTAGTTTAGAGATCTAAACTGACAGGAGGAACAACATAAGAACTTCCTTTGAAAAAACATGCTTAACATTAATTGTGTGTTCATGATCATTTCAGTCATTTTTAGAATCAAATATTCTCATTGATTGCGTAATGAGATGTTTTATTTTACATTTTTAAACAATAACATGCATGCGAGGCGCAGGTATTTTTGTCCACTTTGGGTTGCCATCTGCAGGTTCAACTGTAGTCGAGTGTAGGGAGCTGTTAACTGGCTAGCCTGTTTGCTAGTTTGTGTGTTGAATGACACAGCATGCGTTGCGGCAATTGATCGCTCGTGTATTAACCCTTAATGCCAAAGTAGCAAAATTGCACCGAGCAACATTTACAGTATGCCTTTACCTTAATCCAGTGCGTCTCAAATAGTGGGGCGGGGCCGCGGTGCGATGCTGAGGGGGGCGCGTGTGACCATAGGGAACATGCTTTTTTTCCGCCGTACTACAATAAAGTGTAATTGCACATCCACTCCAGTAGTTGGTAAGTTGAACTAAATCTCTTTCTTTTTGTTTTCTTTACGTTAACAAGGATACGATGTTATGCAGAGGTGTACCTATAACTATTTTATGGATAAATGCTATTATTTATAGTTGAAGCGGAGAGTGGGGGGGGTTTTAGCAACTATCTGCCCCATTCCAAGATGCCGTTTGTGTCCAAAATTTTAGAAAAAAATCGTGGCAAACCAGTTAGTTTTGCCTTAAACAGATACAGCATTTTTTTTTATAAAATTCCAGTCCGGTTATCAGTTACATTCCACAGGCACAGCTCTTCTCAGGGTCTTTAATAATATCATGATGGCCTCTGATGCTGGCAAATGCACGATCCTGGTTCTACTTGACCTCAGTGCAGCCTTCAACATTGTTGACCACCACATCCTTGTTGATCGGTTGAGGGAGGGTGTAGGCCACAGGTTTTTAGCTGCGGTTCTGGAGGGCCGCTTTCCTGCACGTTTTCCATCCCTCCCTTCTGCAACACACCTGTTTCAATAATCAGGATAATATCAGGCTCCTTCAGAGCTTGCTGATGAGCTGATTATTTGAATCAGGTATGTTGCAGCAAGGAGAGATGGAAAACATGCAGGAAAGCGGCCCTTGAGGAGCCCAGTTTGACACTTATGGACCGTAGGCATTTCAGGGATTACCCTTCAGTGGTTTAAATCTTATCGGTCTAATAGATCTTTTTCTGTGGCTGCTGGCCCTCACAAATCAGGGTCTGTCCCTCTCTTGTGCGGAGTTCCGCAAGGTAGAGTTTTAGGGCCGATCCCAGGGGTGGGCAATTCCGGTCCTCGATGGACGGTATCCTGCATGTTTTATGTCACCCTGCTGCATCCCACCTGATTCAAATGATCAGGATCATTGTCCAGCTTTTGCAGACTTTGCTAATTATACGATGATTTGAATCAGAAGCAGGGATAAGCAGGGAAACAGAAAACATACAGAATAACCATTTTCGAGCTACAACCTTTTGAAATAGTTTTATCCAAACTGGATATTTTATTGAAAACACGATGGTGCCGAAAGGGCTAATGTATTTATTTTGTGTTAATTTTGTTTCTGTTAATTCTGTAAAGCAATTGAAAGTGCAACGGCTGCCGTGTCTATCCTTGGCCACTTGGGGCTTTTTACATTACGTTCTAACCAGCAATATTAAGCTATTAAGCCACATCGATTTGTTTCTTTGTGTTGGTGATTGTAGACATGCTGTTGTGCTTCACTTCCCATCTTCATTGTTAAGTGTGAAATGATCCCAAATGTCGAACATTTTGTTTTACGGACTCTTTTCCCCTGGCTCGCCACCATCACGCCAACTTTTTTCTACACAAAGTGGTGCGTGCAACATTATTTGCGTTATTTGATCTTTGCAGCCCTAGTATTACACGGTGTTAATGTTATATGACTACAGGAGTCCTTGGTTTACGACAGTCCCGGCATTCGCGGCATGCGCGCAATGAAGTAGTTTGTTTGGCGGATCAAATACGTGTACAAATTTGACTTTTGTCCGAATTCCTTGTAAATTGAGGACCCCTGTATGACCCACGAGCTGTTTGTTGCCCACTACCGCTTTAAACATACACAAACACGCCTGCGGAAAAATGTTGAGACCTTGGCAAAACATTAGCTAGCTGGTGGCGAAGAAAACTCTATGGCCGTGACTCCAAAATCTGAGGACGTGACTCGCGGAGCGCCGTGCGGTTGGGGAAGCGCCTTTGCATTTAAAGCCCTCCCGTGTCGAAGGTAGGCAGACGAGCAGGAAGGATGGCGGCCTCTTATCTGCACCGCTGTTGTGCTGTGTTTTGAGGGGGCGTCGCCTGTGATCTGTGCTCATGTAGCGTGTCGCTGAAGCGAGCGCGGCTGACGCTCCTGACTGAGCCGCCAAGCCCGCGACTCCACCCCCGCACAGTACGTACGGCATCCAGAACAGTCAGCCGCAATGTTGTCAGATGGTGGATGGCGTTGGGGGTAGGTGGGTTTGAAAGGTAGGCCTTAAAGATTCCAGATAAGGAATCTTTTGCAGACGCCTTTTCTGTTTACTATCATAACCACATAACCGCCTCAGACTTGGCAGCGATAAAAAAGACAGATTAGCGAGTGCACAGGCAGCGCGGAGAACTTCATCTCTTAAACATCTGTCGCAAGCCTCTAAAAGGCTTCCCACGTTTCAACACATACAAAAATGTTTTATTTTAAAATATGAACCGCCTTTGTAGTGTGACTAATATGTTGTTTGTGTTACCGAGAAGTACTGAATGTATTGTCTCTTTTTTTTATAGCTGGCTCCAATTCAATGGCGCTACTTTATTAGATGAATGCGTAAAGCGTGCGGCGAATGTGGAGCTGCACCTACATTGTGTTTGGACGAGAGCTGGCATGGCAGACTGCTCGGCATGTCTCGCTGGCCAAATGGTGTAAACAAAGTATTTCGAACAGTTACAATCCCAATTACTCTTCAGAGAATGAGATCTGAAGGCTGGTGTTCTCTTTCTTTCCCTCTTGATTTTTTTTTTTTTCCCCCTCTACTGTGTGTTCCATAGAAGGATGCTGATCAACTTTACAGTGTGTACACAACAGTAACTTTGTTGTAAATCCCAAGGCCTATCGGTCTCTGCATCGCTGGGGCATGTGGGCACAAGAAATTCCACGAAGGACAGTTACGCTGTCTCCACTTATCTCGTTTAGCTCGAAGTCAATATGATTGGGATAATCAGACATGACTGATTGGGTGCCTCCCATTTAATTAATCAGGCTCACCGTATCATCACCTGTGGCTCATTGGGGTAGTTGGAGTGAATTAGTCGAAATCAGGCCTCTCTCCCTCGCTCTCTTTCTCTCTCTCTCTCTCTCTCCCTCGCTCTCTTTCTCTCTCTCTCTCTCTCTTTCTGTCTTTCTTTCTTTCTTTCTTTCTGGGATTTCATTTAAATCACATAAATGTTCTGATGGTCAGCTACAATTTAACAGCATTTATTTACTGGCGATGGTGATCAGTGATAAGGGATGCGCCAATGTGTTTGGCCCAAGCTTCAATGCTAGCACAAACATTGCCCACTTTGCCAGACTGGTCAGGACAAATGTGAGAAAGGCTCCAAAGAAAGTGGAAAGACTGGGCTCCCCAACATAGTGCGGCGGCTCGTCTGTGCATTCATGTGCGAGGACAGGCGTGTGTGGAGCGTCGAGCGGGAAGCTACTTGGCCAAGGCGGCGTTGGAACTCTCTCTAGGGAGTGTCGGCAATCTGTTCCAATCGTCTTTACAGCTGACCAGACGACCAAATGAACCAGGACAGGAACTGCTGCTGTGGGCCAGCCCGGCCGGCCTGGCCAAGCAGGCTTACTGCAGCAGTCACATGGACGTTACCCACCGCTGACCAGATGTGAACTTGTGCTGAAGGATTAATTCAATTAAGTTGTCATTATATTTCTAGACTTTTTGCCTGCTGGACTAGTTTTTCCATGCATTTGGTTTACTATTGTTCAGAGGAACAAAATCTCACATTTGGAAGCTATTTCTCTCATTTGAAACAGCCATCCGTCCATTTTCCGAACAGCTTATCCCAACTACCGTTCCAAGAAATGTATAACATTATCTTCAAAATATTTCACAGTGGAGGAGGTGTTTGTGTGCATTTTTCATAGCTTTGAATATGAGCGTTTGTGCATATGTTTGTGTATGTGTTCAGCGATTGGCTGGCGACAAGGTCTTAGATTCTGAGGGTATTGCAATTAGAGCTCTAAAATGTATTATTTAGAAATGTTTGTATAAATGATCATTTTCCACTGGAATGCGCTCCATAGGTTGGTTAGTAAACGTACATCCACACATTGAAATCAAATAAACAATTGAATTTTTCTAAATAAAATCAAAATGTAGTACTTCAATATACTCTAAGTACGTGTTTCTCAGGGAATGAGTCGCCGCTTCTATGCTCTTCTCTGTTTAATGAAATGACGTCAGCAGAAACAAACTGACTTTAGCTTTTAGCTAGTTAGCAAGTCATCTGCGTCGGGCGGACGTGTATCGTGTTTATTTCACCAATTGTTGCTGGTTGGAGCGTTCATTTTAAGACCGCGTCAGAGCAATTTGTTAATATTTGTCAAAGAGAGGTGGGTAGCGCTCTCGTAAATGTCGTAAATTGGACTTATTGCCTCGTTTAACAGCTGCTTTTCGCACAAATATTTTGTATATCCTCTGTTACCAAGCAGGAAAAATTCCCAAAAGAGGCAGCTTTTTTGACCAGGGAAAACCCAACCCCTCACCATAAGTCAGCTGTGCTAGACTCCAGCTCATGCCCTCCTCTAAGAGGTTAAGTGGTATGAAAAATTGATTGATTAACTTCAAACTTCGTACCTTTTTAACTGTTCCTGCCTCCTAATTTTAACGGGAGTCTCACGCTAAAACATTTTGAATGCTTAGTTTTTACCCCCTATGTCACAACAGCAGCTACAGTCTGTCTTTCTTTGTTTTTTCTCCTCTCTGTGCATTTTATATACTTAAGTTTCACGTGACATCAAACGTGATGCTGGTTTAACCTCCTTTTGCCCTATTGTTCCCAGAAAATTTTTGGCTTGTTTTGAAACTGTAAGGCTTTTAGGGTGTTGTGGCTTCACTCTATTTTGGACTTGGTACTTATAGTTATAATTAAATGTAGACTTTAGCTGGTTTTAGAATTTTGATAGTTGGAGGTTTATATAATTGACTCTTCTCCATGTCAATGGTCTGATTTATCATTACTCCTCTTATGTCAGTAAATCCCTGTGTCCACCCATTGGTACAGTTGTTGTCGCAATTTTTCATGTTGAGGTTTTCATTGTCAAAAGTCTTAAAACTTAGCTGATCAATCTGTACCGTACCAATTCATTGCAACCCAGTGCGGTGACACCTGCAGCAATGATATTAAATAGTTGGGTAGGTGGTCTTGAAATTCTGCAGTCGCTTGATTGGTTGATGGAGAGCCAAACCGGATCAGAGTTTAATGGGCCAGACTGGACTGTAACACTTGGTGGAACCGCATCTTAAATAAAGTTTGGTTTGGGTGCGAAACAACTTCTTTTTGGCATTATTCACTGGTTAAATGGGCTAAATCTATTTGCCTGAAATCAGCTTTTATTTGTCCCTAGCATTGTTTTTCCCCCCTCTTGGGTACCTAATGGCTACAAGGCATGTGTGTCTCTAAAATAAATGCGAACGAAGCTCTGTCTCACTCATGGGCTACTTTCATTTTCTTTTTGGGCATGGAGTTAAATAAAAATGAATAAACTAGGCTAGTGCTGTCGTTAAACAACAAAATATCCTGCCCGACTTTGCGGATCAAGATTGTGTTGATGTAAACTTCACAAAATACCTGTATCTCAAACAAGCTGTACCCATAATATTTCTAACTCTTCCGTCTTCACGCGCACCAAAAATCAATCATGACAGATGTGAACTCTGGTCATAAAAAACTTGAAAGATCTTCATCTTTCCTATTAAGGTATCTATCTATTTTGCGCTTAGCTATCTTTCGTTGCCATCGCTCGCAAAGAATTTCAAATAGTTTACTACTGCTTGCTCATGTTTAAGCATTTATATTGCTTGTCTACCACAGTCGCATCCATATTAGTTTTGTCTGTGTTTGCCAGACATCTAACACGTTTTTTGTTTTGTTTTTTTGAATTATTTCATTTTTTAGGTAGTAGTCAGCTAGCATAGTTGTTGCAATGTTGTAGTGGCACCTAAATGAGCATGGCAATTTTTTTTAGATTTTGATGATGGAACAGATGATTGCCTAAAGTGATACTCAAGTGTCAATGTATCTTGCGACCTCTCTAGTGGTCACTAAGATGTGATGTGGTTGAACAGCGGGAATTGTGCACTTTGGGATGTTACGCTCCATCAGCAAGATAAGTGTAAAGTCTGCCCGTGTGTGCTGATGTGGGCAGAGAGTTTGCTGCATAGACAAAACCTGACCATGTATGAGGGTCTGTGCACCCCCCCCCCATACCACACACACACACACACGCACGCACACACACACACACACACACACACACTCTCTCTCACACATTTTCAACTGAGATGCTGCCCATAATTACACACCCACTTGGAATCCGATCAATCCTCTTTTCATGTGTGATGTGTTTATTTAGCTTAATGGCTAGAATATTTTCAGTCAGTGGGGATTTTGGTAACACACTGGGATGTTTGCACTGCAGGCCATCGGAGAGGGATTGGCTTGAAGATTGGAGGTCGTCGTGCGTTGCACATGACCTCCTAAAGCTAAACCGGAGCGGTGGAATGGGGCTATTTTCAGTTTTTCTCAGAAACTGAGCCTCATGAATGATTTCGTATGGCTGACCAGTTTAACTAACTGTTAACTCTGTGCTGTTTGTGCGCTTAACTTTTACTCTGACTTATTTGATATGAAAAGACCGTTCTGTTTGAGTTTGATAAAGAGCGGCTGTGTTCAAAGTACAGCAACATCAATGCTTTTTTTGTCAATTGTATAAAATGATATTAAATACTGTATGTCCAAAAGACTGACGGTACGTGACCAGTTATTAGGTCAATATCACCGTTGGAATCACTTGGTCATCAGGAAAATGCAACGGAATCATGAAATTCTGAGTTCTCACTATAATGTGGCCAAAAATTTGTACCAATACCAGTACAATAATAAGTTTCTTAAAATGTGTTTCCCCTTTTAATAGAAATATTTCCAGCATGTCTCACACACTGCTCTGCTATCTATAGTTTGTGTTATTAAATGATACTAAATGAAACCATTTTCTCATGGTTTTTATTGTCCACAAGAATTTATTTCATAAAACATAAGTGGTTCGGAAAATTGATGGAGTCATTTATTGCGGTGTTTCTCAACCTTTATTGGGTGAAGGCACATGCTTCACCTCTGAAAAAAATGCCACGGCACACCACTTTGAAAAGCAATTCACAAAAATTGGTTAGACACATTAAATATCAAACACATCAATTAAAAAATAAACACCAAACATATTAGAAAACAATATATTTTTTTCTAAATAATTTTCAGCGGCACACCTGATGATCTCTCACGGCACACTGGTTGAGAATCACTAATGTATAGCCTGTGTATTCTCTTTTTAGAACCACATTGAACATTTGACATGTGTCCCTGGAATTCCTGTTCACGCTGTGATTATGGAGTAACCGGCCCTTAAGAAATTCTCGGATGTTTTCATTGACATAACAACCAGCATTTTGTCTTTCTCTGATAGAGGCTGAAACCATAGCAAATTACTGAATAAATATTTACAGTTGATTTATGTTTCATAATTTTCATCCCACTGTGTGTAGTTGTATGTTCTCATTCATAACATGGCAACTCTGTCATACTGAAATATCAATTGACATAAAAACCTTTCATAAATTCTAAATATATTTGTTATACAGTGTCAACCTTTGCTAACCTAATCATGTTGCTAAAGCCTGGCTCACACGGCAGGATAATCGGCCCGATTTTAGCCCCGAATCTCCCCTCCCGACAATCGTAATCTTATCAGATAATCCTGCCATATGTGGTGTGCTCAGCCTGATCTCGGCCACTCGGAAGGACGCCGACCTCAAATCGGGTATATTCAACATGTTGGATTGTTTTGGCCCGACTTAGCACTGTGTGCTGTGCCCCAAAGACAAACGAGCACGCAGACGGATGACAGTGACGTACAGCCAATCAGAAAGCGAGGTGACGGGGCGGCGAAGAAGCGCGGTGGGAATCCAAAATGAAAAGAGTCATGCCTCAACGGAGCCCAACGTCTTTTCTTTTTGTGTCACTTTTTTCCACTAAAAATAATTCACAAACTAGCGTCACCGTCAAGACACGAACTTCTGCCTTTTCTCCCGCCATGTTTGTTCACTCCGAAGTCTCGTTTAATCTCGAGGGTTTTTGCGAGATTTTTCGGGTTTTTAAAATTCTGAATATCATGCCTGGGCTCCTCCCTTTCCAACCCGAATATGCGTGCATGTATACGGCCATGGGAATATCCTGAATGCACGGGACACTCTGCACATGCTCAACCACAAGGAATCGTGGTCTTTGTAGTACAGAAAGTGCTTATATGTGCGCTGTATGGCGCGCAGCCCACCGGAATTACACGTTTAGTGATAAACAAAACATGGCGAAAGCTAGAGTAAGTACGACACTAGACTTTTAAATCGAGGAGGAAACTGTCTGATTCATTCATGCTGTGAGTGACATGAATATAATGTGTTTTATTGACGGAAGCAAGTAACAAGCGGAGATGACTAAAAATGAGGGATGTTCCGATCAGGTTTTATGACACCGATGCTGATACCGATCATGCATGAGTGAGTTCGGCCGATAACGATACCGATTACGATCACATGGAATATCTGTATATTTGTCTATTTATTTATGGTGACTGCTATTATGCAATATTATCTGAACAAAACAGCCATATTATTGCCGTAATTTTGACAAAAATTTTGAAAAGAATGAAGAAATATAAAACCTTTGCTGGCACAATACAACAATTACTCAGTCACAAACTGGAAAACTTAAAAATTTACCAGCTTTTAGTAACACAGTTTTTAACAGATCAAAATAATCAGTAGTCTCAAATGACTTAATTATGCAGAAAGTCAAATAAATAACATGCCACCTAAACATTGCATGGTTCAGAATATAATCAAAGTAGAAAAAATAGTCAAATGCAGGCTTCACTTGAATAAACTATTCAATGAGTTCTTAAATTGAAACGACCCAGGAACATTATTGTCTTGTGCATAGACAAACTATCTTGTGCATTTGTCAACGAGAAAAGAGTCACTGTTAATCTTTTTGTGAATTATAAAATGATACAGTGGGTCTGTTGCCCACAAGTGACCTACGATGCGTCTCCCTGTGACAATAATGCCACTTATACTGCACTGTCTGCCTTGACTATTCAATGCAGTGAGCCTCGTAAACTCACCATCGTCTCCCAATTGCTTGTTCTTCAAATGTCGGATTAAGTTGGTTGTGTTGAAACGTTTGGCCATGCTCCCCGCGCTTTTTACACTTTTTACAGTGGCTCTGTTTCGCTGTGTGTGACGTAGTATGCCCGATGCTGATTGGTTGCCGCGAGGCGGAATGGCAAAAAAGTTGACTTGTTTTATACACGACGAATGGGGCGAATGGACAGATTTTCGGTGCTTCACTCTGCGTCCCACACTGCAAACGCAACATTCGCACCGCCCCGCACGCAACCGCCCGCGCGAACTACATTGACTCCAATTGAAACGCGCCGCCTGAAAGGCTCCCACAGCAGTTGGTGTGAATGTAGCAGCCGCGCCTCAGCAGCGAGCCGAGGGGGATCACGGCTGTACGCTGCCAAGCATGAGCTGCGGGTAATCGGATGTTTTGATCGGCAATAAAAGGATTTGATCGAATATTCCGATCACGTAATTTTTCACGAAAATCGACCGATCATGATCGTTGCCCGATCGATTGGAGCATCCCTACAAAAAATTGCATCATGATGTCTGTGCGTCACCGTTTCAATCAGGTTATCTAAATGTGGGGGGCAACTCTGTCCGCTCAAGCCATATAATTGGGTTATTCCGAATGACGCCGAAATTTCACCTTAACCCGAATGTTGACAGCCTGTAGTCAGTAAGAAGTTCAATGGATACTTGGGGTAAAATGTGGACGTTTGGAAGGCGTCTTATGGTAATGTTGACTAATCTGGCAAGTAAGTTATGTTCTCATTTCATTTTGTCCGATTTTCAGATGTGAGGCATAATAGGATCGGGTTTTTTTTGTTTGTTTTTCCACATATGGTAACATTGCGAGAAAAGGCTCTTTATGA
This sequence comes from Filicampus tigris, assembly GCF_054856515.1. Classification (NCBI taxonomy): domain Eukaryota; kingdom Metazoa; phylum Chordata; class Actinopteri; order Syngnathiformes; family Syngnathidae; genus Filicampus; species Filicampus tigris. The sequence continues at coordinate 19,198,896 of NC_141223.1, forward strand.
AGTCCTGTTTCCATGCCAATGTTGTATTGGACATAGTAATGAGGAATTGTGCCATACTTGAGGTCTTCAGCAAGTTACACAAATGCATGCATAGCAACGATTGGGACAAATTTGTTGTGCTGGGTTGTATGTGTTTACCCGGCTTTAGCTCAACTGACGTCATTTGTTCTTTTTCAGACCGCAGACTCACTGAGACTGAAGTGTGTCCTGCTGCTTGCCGCTCTAGTTTTATACAATATGTTGCATTCATTGTTGACTTGATTGATGCCTAAGTCGCTTCACATTTCCCCCTAGTATACTCTAAATAACTACGTCTTTGGTGGTTGTGGTTACACAAAAAAACACTGTACATAACAGATTCCAACACTGCTGATAATTCATGGCGTCTCGCTCCTGTTCGGGCCTTCTTGTTCTGTCGCAGGGATGTTCAATATTTACACAACATATTCACAGAGGGATTCAATATTTTCAAAATGCCATCCTTTTGCTGAATGGATACACACAAAATACTTGTTGCTATTGGTGTCCTCTTTTCAGGTTTTCAAATGAAACATAGCCATGCTTTTTTGTAAGCCACTGTCCTGTAGTGTCTGCTTAGACGATGAAACGATGGTGATGGTCGATCAGTAACCTCTTCATTGTGAAAATGGACGTTCACTGTCACCCCCAAAAAAAAACATCCAACTAGCTTTTTCTCTCAACGGTCATCCATCATTCCGCAGACAGGATGGCAGTGCTCTTCCTCCCTCCATTGGCCCTGCCGCCAACTCACCCATCCAATGACAAATCACAGACACCTTCATGGCCTAACAAACAGTCGGATATAAAAAACTCGGACAGTCAGATATAAAAAGTCAGATGTATAAAACTCTTGCAACAGTCCATTTAACACAGTTGCAGGTTTGCACACTGCAATATTGCTATGTTTTTTTTCTCCTAGAATTAAAAAAAAGTATACTATGACAATACACGATACAACGAAAGCGTCCAAATGTGATCAGATATGGAAGTGTCTGAACTCTGAATGTAATTGGAAGAACAAGTTGTGGGGGGTGGGGCCAGTGCGTCCCAGGACAACTCGAAGAGTGAGTGAGCGATAGTTTACAATGAAAAAAATATCATTGATGTCATGTAGGGGTGGGCGATATGGGCAAAAAAAATATCTCGATATTTTTTCAAAAACTGTAACGATAATTTGACGATATTCTACAAAAAATATTTTAAATCTGCACTTGCTTCACATACCAAATGTGGATAGACAGCGTTTGTGAACAACATCTCATTTAAATTGCTAAATACAGCTTCTGCAAAACATAATGATATTCTACGACAATATTTAACAATAAAAAACATGTATAGACTTACATTGATTTTTGGCAACATTTGTGTAATTTACATGTCCGTGCTTTTATTCCATAATGATGTGACATTTTGAGCTGCAGTAGGTTCTGGTGTACCACTGCCGTGACGTGTGACGAAGTGTCACCCAGCGAGAGAAAAAAGACGTCGTCATGACAACACCCATTCTCATTGGCCAACGTATTCAGAATAAAGTTGAATAACAAAACTGCAATTTATAGAAAAGTGCATTTTCCCACTCATTCAACGCTGTAGACTTGTGACTTTATTCATGTTTGGGTGTATGCTGGCGTCACACTAATAAACCGTCGTAGTTTGTGCAACATGTCTGGGGAATACAGGCTAGTTATGAATGACGCGGACTAAAAGAATGTAAACTGAATGTTAACCGAACAGCCAGGCTGTCACGTTTGACTTGCTCGCTTAAGTACTGAGTGTGTGTGTGTGCGTGAGTGGCTGCGTGCATTTATATTTGTTGGTTCAACTCGGCGACTGTTTTCTGGGTGTGTGTGTTTAACCTTTTGTTTAGCATGCTTGCGCGGTCGCCAAGTTTTCCTCGTAATCCATATGGCTCGTGGTGCAACAGAATTGCTCTTCACGGTGACCGTTTTGGCACATCGAACAATGTTATTCCCACCGACGTCGGTCTTGTCAACTCCAAACCATTTACAGACTACGGACAACGTTGACTCGCGCCTCGCTATAAATCCCCGCTCGACACTCCTCCATGAAATGAGGAGGAAACAGCTCCGCTGTAGTGCGGACAGAGTCACGTGACCGGGCCCTGCCCGCTGATTCGGCGAATGATTATCACTTCCTCCTCCTCTGCCGTCAATGCACACAGATTTTTCACCATTTCCTCACACTTTGCGGCCGTCGACTGACTCGAGTCAGAGGCAGTATTGATACTCGATAATGTCAAATTACACATCGTGTAGGCAAGATCGACGATGATAACGATATATATCGCCCACCTCTAATGTCATGAATAAATTGAGTTGACTCAACCATCACCTTAGCGTACAAAAAAATCTGGTCCTTCACCCACCCGAGTCATATAACCATTGTCTACCAAGTTAAGTTCTTTCAACCAGCTGAGCTTATAAGCTCTAGCCCATCTTTGCCAGTACTGCAGCATCCATATTTTTTGACAATGATATGTAAAGTGAATAAAATTTATCATGACCCTCATTTTTTTTTTTTTATCAGGCATACACGCTCGAATTGACTAACACACAGAGCAGCTGCTCCATGGCCACGGGCAGCCAGGCTGCTACATCAACTACTCCATGGGCAACGAGAGCACGAATTGAGCTTCTTTTTTTTTTTGTTCTCATTTTTTTTTGTCCCGTGCTGCTGCTGCATTAACCGCTACAGCAACGCTTGACCAAGTTCCGTTATTGGGTTTTTTTTTTTCTTCATGGTTTGTGGATAAAACAAGATCATGTCTACTTGGGGAATTTGACTTAATGCTGATGGAGGGGGAAAAAGCTTCTAATTAGTACTTGATCACACTATTTCTTAAGTGTTATCGTGGGAGGTGGGCAATGTGTGCGTGAGTGTGTTTTGGGACCTTGTCAGCAGACGGAGCCACAAGGGCCCCTGTGGTAATGTGTGTATTAAATGATTAGTGTGTTAGTTAGCATAACGGCCCTTCAGCAGCGTTTAATCATTCTCAGGGGTGGGCGGCCTCACAGGACGTGGAGGAAAGGGTGGAGGAGGGAGAAGAGAAGAATTTTAAAGGAGGAGTACTGCCGTTTGGATGATGAGTGGAGAGAGGGAGGGGAAAAAAAGCATGACAGAGGGCAAGAATCCAAAGGCAACACAATCCGAGCATGGTGAGATACGATCTTTATAAGGCGTTCAACGTCTTGTTAATGTCAGGTCTTGGCTCATCATCATCTGGAACGAGCGCCCATAAAGTACTCTTAATAACAATGCAGAATGGACACGATAAAGATGGCTGTCGGCTCACCGACACGCGCCTCCCGCGTGGGATCGCGCGGCCGAGGCGCAATTGTCGCGTGGGGTCATCGGTCGATAATTGCTGTGAAAAGTGCGTGGTGGAGTTGCGGCCTTTTGCCAAGATTCGCGCAGTGATAAGTGATGACACTTGATTTTGCCGGTTAGCTTACTAGGCGGGGTTTCCCCCCTGGCGGGACATGCATGTTATGGCTCTGTTCTCAGATGCAGCAACATGCCGGCCAAGTTCACCATTGTAGCATGACTAGTAGGGTTAGGACTACAATAGTGCCTAAGCGATTGATTTGATCCGTCATATAATTGAGAAGAGACCATCCAGCTTCGCAAGGTGCTTTAATGCGGACTCGTTCAATTTCAGCTATAGACCTTTTACCAACTTGACCAGGAATGAGGATTTTCAAACAGAATTCACCTCCAAACGTTCGCCTCTGAGAAATCAGAAATGAATGAAGCATTACATAATATTCATTCATTGTTCTCTTCAGTTAGGCAAGTGAATAATTGTAATCACAATGCTCTCCTGCTTTTTTTTCACAGTAAACTTGAATTCATGGCTAACATTTTAGGGCAAAAAATATCATTTTGTTTGAAGGGTTTTGAAGCGGTGCATTAACCATTCACACAAATGTAAAACACGATTCTTGGAATGACCAATTTTGTTAATTAAAGTTGTCCCGAGTTGATCACGTAATTTTCAGCTGATACTGTGGGTTTCGTATGAAAATGATCCGATTAATTTTTTTTCCCCTTAATTTGCAAACGTCACAGAGTGACAGAATAATCCTGAGGTACAAAGATGTTGTCAAATGGAACAGCAATAGTTTAGCTTTAAATATTAAACGATGTACTGTTTCAGGAATGTGGTGCCATGAAAAAGACAATTACTGTAAAATGCTGGGTATAATACAAATTCTTTTGCAAAAAAAAGATCCCAAATTGAAGGGGGGCTTTATACAGCTTAATAAGAAACACACATTTTTTACATTGCTTGGTTACTAGTTTACGAATTCAAAAAAAACGTTTTACTTTTCTTATAAACTGGGTTGTTATTCTGTGGATATCACAGTATGCACACATGAATGCTGCATTCCACAAAATGCTTGGTGTTCATTTAAGACGAAAGTTGTGATGCCCAGTTATACCGCCCCTTTTTTGTTTGTATATTATGAACCCTTAAAAGGGGGAAAACACATATAAGCCACACCTATCTTTGTTGAAAAATTTGATATTTACAGCATTTACAGAATGATTTTGAACTGTAATGTATGGATTTACAATTTTGGATTTGCTGGATTTACACCTCCGTTACGTCGTTGCGACGTGATGGCAACACGACAAACCTATTTAATCCCTTGCAGAGACCACGCCGACAGCCAAAGCAAACGGAGATCAGACACATGGTAGCCAGAGGCAGCCGCTAGCTCCAAGCTAACACAACCCGCGGTAACACAGTCATTTAACAAGGGCGCTCCATATGAAAAAACAAGCAAGCAGTGTAAAGAAGTAACTGAGGCAGTGACATATTATCTTGCTGAAGACATGATTCCCATTAAAACAGTGGAAAACGAAGGGTTTAAAAGACTCTTCAAAGTACTAGACCCGCGTTACGAGCTGTGGTTCTTTGTTTTACGTTATGTTACCTTTTATGTTTACATTCACTGCACGTTTTGATAAAAATGGGCACTATTCAAATCAAAACCTGTTCAGAAAGCTTAGCTGGCTTAAAATGTCTTTTTTTTTCCTTTTAGGGTTTTATATACATTTTAAATATGTTTTATATGTTTTACATGAGGAAAATGGTCAGAAATGTGCAAATTAGTCCAAAACGTCGATGTAAAAAAATGAATCATATTAAAATCATGACCGTGATTTTATTTTTAAAAAATTGTGATATGATATTTTTGCCATATCGCCCACCACTAGGATAAATCCACTTGTGCTCTGGTTGCCCGGCATTTTCTGAGTGCCCGCGGGTATATACAAAGCCTCCGAGTCAACTAATATTCTGCAATATGGCTGTATTTTTCATTTTTATTTTTGGATGAATACTTATTGAAAACCTGCGATCTTCTGAGACCGCTAGAGCCCCTAGTGGTGGAAGAAAAATCCACAGAATAGTCAATAGTCATACCATTCTATAAGCCGTGTGGTTCAAAACCTAGGAAAAAGGTAGCGGCTTATAGGTGGAGAATCTCTTTTTAATTTTCAACAATTTCTCATAGAATTTTCAATCATCTGTTAATGGCTTATTAGGTCAGTCTCTGTTTTTTATCCAACACTTGTCGGTTACTCCATTTTCTAGCCGTAAAAAACACAAAACCTCTAGAAACTTGTTTCACCAGTGAATATTAATGTGACAGAAAAGTGTATTTTGTATGCTTTTTGTAGGACGACTCGCTACACAGATAGTGTGTCCAGTGTATCGATTTATAGCAGAATCAGTGAATTATGATATTACACTCATAGAAAAAAACATTAGCCCACCTTCTTTTCCTCAAGTTCTTGTTCACTTTTATGTCTGCGACCACTAGTAAAATGGCTATTTAACAGCTCTAAAATTAAACCCATGTGAGCTATTTTTAGTGTCCTAATTATATTTGTCCAAAGTAATGCACCTTTAGTTGTACCAGGTGTTTAAGATGACCAAGGAACTAAAGAAACAAGGGTGTGTTTTCAATGACTGTGAATCATTGACAAATGATTTTATGGCAATTCTCAACTCTTCTGCCTAGATTCTGTCCCTTAACGCTGATCTTATTTTAAGTTGTTGCGTTTGTGTTGCAGAAAGAACTCGATGCCACCGCCACACAGCTCGCCAACAGACAGGACGAGAGCGAACAGTCCAGGAAGAAGCTCATCGACCTCAGCCGCGAGTTCAAGAAGAACACACCAGAGGTGAGTGAGTGTGCCCGTCAGCTGCGTACCCGCCGCCACGTGCCCATGTAGTGTTTGCGGGCTTCTGCATGCATGTGCGCTCTTCTTCATAAACGCAGCAGCGATTATTTACAGAGGAAGCACAGCAGAGGAGGACGAGGAGCACAGAGATGTGGGCTTGGCTCCCAAAAATAGTCCCTCCATTAGTTTCCCTGAAATCCTAAAGAGACAAAACAGAAAACCCCTCAGGGGTTTGTATTATCTGACCTAGTTTTTTTATGCGTGCAGAAAGTGTGGTCCGTGAGTGTGTGTGTGACCGCAAGAGAGAGGGAGCGGGAGAGAGGCAGAGAGTGTGACAACGCTACTAAGCAGGATCAGGGGGGAATTCTGTCCTTTTCCTGTGTTCCCATCCCTCCTCCTGGGAATATTTGTTTCATCTCGGTTGCCCGGGCAACACATTTTTAAACCGCACATGCGAAAACAAAGTATTGTTGTGTTATTATTGGTAATGTCACCATGGTGAATTATTGATGGTCCAATGAATTATGTATGAACGCAGTAGACGGCAGATAGAAAATTGTCAACTCTCCGCGGAGTTGATCGTAGGCCTATTATGGTTAACACAGGGTGAAGATTGCCGCTATTGACTTTAGCTCGGAGCACACCCGCTTTAGCAGATGATCCTCCAGAGGAAACTAGATTGGAGCCTCCAAAGTACACAATCTGTTCTATGATGCCGCGATCCTAGATTTCAATGGATTTCAACCCAAAATTTAACATTGACATTAACTATACAATTTTTGCAATAAATACAAATCGGGACATCACGGTAGTGGTTAGCACTCACGGCCATGATGTTCTTGCTGTTCTCCTGTTCTTGCGGGGATTTTAGAAAAATGAGCTGGTTCTGGAAGAGCACCGCGGTTAGCCTTGAGATACGAGTGACTCGACTTTAAAAAGATTTTAAACGAGCTCCCATTCTGCCGTTTTTTTTTTTTTTTTAAATTGCCACCATTTTTTCGTGCAAGTGTCACAAAAGACAAAAACACGTATGTTCTTTTGATGCTAGCTGAAATTTGGTCTAGTGAGGCTTGTGTGAAAACGCTTTTTTTTTATTCATCCTCAACTAATCGGCTGGCCGATTTAAACACCCAATTTTACGCATTTTAGAATTGGCAGATTTTTGCCATTTTTTTCCCCTCCAACAGTAACACATTACAAAATAAGACAACGATAATGACGTTTAAACGCCCCCCCCCAAAAAAATCTGCCAATTTTTGCCAATGTTTCTCTCAATTGTAAAGTTAAGCAAATATTAAAGTATTGTAAAGCAGGGCAATGATCTGCCAGTAATTCATGAATTACATGAATTATCTTTAAGCGTTAAGCAACCAAAAAATAAGTTATTTTATGAATTAAAATGTTTTCCAATTAATCGGCCGATTAATCCGTTCTTGGAATTTTGTTTGGCCAAATCTGCATCAGCCTCAAAACATCCATGTTGCTCAGGCCCTAGTTTCAATCTCAAAATTTGACTGGCTGTAAGGTGTTTGATTTTGGAGCTTCTGCCAATTCCACTCAAGTCTACCTATTCATTTCCCAATGTCATTCGCACATGCTCAAGGAAGGAGAAAGTGTTAAAATGTACAAATGCACAGAAGCAGATAACTGGGCAAAGACATTCATCAGCGTAACAAGGCTGTGATTTAGGAAGGCTCCTCTGGCGTCTGCGTGGCCCCTGGCATCTCCCTGGTATGTGAGGGAGGAATCCGAGCCAGTCTAGCGACAGGATTCATTACTGGGCCGTAGCGGCACTAAAAGGCACAACACTTGGAAAGAAGCCTATAAGCATTGATGTGGTCTTTACCAAAAAGGCTGCTTCGTGACGTTTGATGACATGGCCTGATTAAAAATGCCCTGATTGTGTCCTGCATGCGTGTGTGTGTGTGTGTCTGCGTGTGGCCCGCCGTCAGCTCTTTATGGTCCACACCAGTCAGCGCAGATCACAGTCACATCAGATCAGACTGCATTAAGCTGAGCGGGAGTCCGTCTCTGATCCATAATTCAGCAAGCAGGAGAGAGCGGGGCACACGTTGACTGTGTCTCGTCTTCTGAGCCGTACTCGCTGTGAACTGCACACACACACACACACACACACACACGGCAGCTTTTGTAACATTTTAAAAGTAGTGCAAAGAAATGCGGTGCAAAAAAAAACAGTTTCCATTATTCATTTCGACTGACACACTGATTTGTGCGTGTGCGCCACCTGAATTATTCATTCTGTTCTTAATTTTCCTTTTAGTTAGTCAAGGCTCCTCTACCAGACTCTTATAAAGGCCTGGGTGGGAATTGTTGGAAAATGCCCCAAAGATTGCTAGCCAGAGGCGGCAGTAGTAAAGCAACTCTGTGTGTTCTTGTGTGTACTGGTACGAGTGTGTGTTTGCGTGCGCACGTTTGTGTTTAGCTGCGGGGCAGACAGACAGCGAATGGGAGTTCCATATTCCCCGGAGGCTTCCTCAGGCTGGCCTGTCTGCTGTCTGCCGGCAGCTCACACACCAGCCATCCATCTCCTCCTCCTCCTCCTCCTCCTCCTCCTCCTGCTGCCTGCACATGCGCATACACACACACACACGCACGTACATTGACCATGCTGTGCCTGTGCGCGTGTGTGCGCATTGTTATGTTATATGGTCATAAATCTTTGAAAGTGGAGGGGGCTAGTGGGGCGACACACGGGGAGATGACCAAACGAATTCAGGGCAGCAAAAAGGTTTGGCAAAAGCAGTAACTTGTCCCTGCACGTTTTCTTTATTAAATGGTTCATTTTCGAAGCTGCTATCATTACTCCCTGCCGTTGAAATAATTCTGGTATTGTTCAGATGGCTCTTTTATGCAAAGAAAATGGGCGGGGTGGTTTTTGGGGGGTTCACAAGAAGTTTATTTGAACAAAGTTGGTATTAATTGCAGCGCGACTAGACCAGATTGTGTTACGCAGAGATTTCTAGGTTTATTGTACATCAATAATGTATGTTTAAAGTTGAAAGTCATTGAAAACAAAGTGAATGAACGGCGGATTTATAAAAGGGAAATTAGGATCTAATCAGAATCTATTGCAAATGAGAGGAGACGCTCTCGTCTGCTCTGTGTGGGTGTTTGTTTTGTGTCTGCTTATCTTGTGTGTGTTTGAAAGAGAGGGAGGGAAGGGGGTGGGGTGAAGGTCATTATCACTGGCAGGGGAATATTGAATTGGTCCAGACAAACAGCCACGGCGACCCCTGATGAGGTAACAATAGAGACGGATCAGCGAGGTCACGACCCGTCCTCGGCCTGTCTGGACCGTCCTGGGATCCGGCCAGACCCTTTTTCCGGGTCAGTTTGGGATACGCCATCTCCTCGCTGCCTCGTCCTGGCTTTTGGAAAGAGGTTTTTCGTGTGTGAGGCTCAGATCTCTCGTTGCCCCACTTCACATGTTCATTAGGCACTTTTTTAACAATGTGTGTGTGTGTGTGTATTCAGCGAGTGTGCATAGCAAATGTTCCTGAACAAAATGTCCTCTTCTGCTACGCTTTTTACTGTACGCTCCAGTTCAGTCTGTCAGGAAGTAGGCTCAGCTAACAGCATGGTGATTTGCATGTTCCCCTGATACATAGTCCACTGGATATCTAATCAGAAACCGCTGACTCGCACTGGAAAGTCATGCAGTTGTGCGGGATGAAAGCCTTTGCTGTACAGTGAAATTAAAAAAAAAAAAAAAAAATTCCAAATGGGTGCGCGGAGACAATTTGCATGAACTGTAGGCCTACTTTGCGGCTTATGCTAGCGCCTTGCACGCACTAGTGGTGCCTCTGGGTGGCCCAGGTGGTGCTGCACCTGCTCTTGTGAGAAAGCCCGGTCCACCAAAGCACCCCAGGGTGCAAACCTGGCCTCATGCTCATCACTCACACGAGTACCGCTCATTTCCTATTGGCTGCGGTGAGAGTGAGAGAGAGAGATTCTGGACTCATTTACATTTTGCTACGGTGGAACCTCCCAGTTGATAACAGTCCGTTCCCAATTTGTTTTTATTTTAAAACTATTTACGTGTGGGAAAACTTTACGTTCCTAATCTGTGATGAAGAGCATGCAGGTTGTTACATGTTTCAGTGTAAGCACAGCCATATTGGATAGGTCTCTCTTGAAATGCATTTGGAAATGGACACTCCAAAAACTCTGATATACATATGCAATAAATTGGGCACTTGGACCTGCAGTGTAAATCCTGCTGTTGACTGTTGATGTAGCCATATTGTGCTGAGCAGCCGAGCCTTTTTTTTTTCTGGAAAATGCTTACTGGCTGTATATCCTCGATTATTTGAGATTTCTTTTACATTAAAAAAAAAAATATTGTCCCCCCCCAATGCAATGTAATAGTTGTGTCACTAAAAAGCCACAGAAAAATACACACCTGCTGAGAAAATGAGCCAATATCATCAGAGGGTGCCTTTGAGACTTCCCCAATTCATATAAAAAAATCTGACATTTTCCATTGAACTTCATAGTCGTTGTATGAAGTAGATGTTATGCTGTTAGAAATGCATTTTGATCAATCAACTACACTCTGACATTTTGTCTGCTAGTACTTTCCGAGCGCATGGTGGACCTTCACACGTGATTCGTAAAGCAAGCTGTTTTCTCTACAGGATTTTTTTTATCTTAATTGATGTTTCTCTATGACAGAGTGGACATGGTAACACACTTTTGGAGACTAACCTTGTTATGTATTATGCAGATGTTTGGTCACTGTAGTAAGCCCTCATAGTCTTATTCTGCTGCTACATTTTCATGATGACTGAGTGATTCTGACTAGGACATCAATGGCACTTTACAGTCTCACGGCATATGACATCTGTAGGCAGTTTTTTTCCCATATTTTTGGTAGGTTTCCCAATTGTATAGTTTTAGTGGTGCTCACATGTTAAGGCGCCACTGTTACCACTTGTTTGAGTCAGTTGTCACAATGTCTCAGTGATTATAATTCCATAGCGGCTGACCTACCTCCCTTCATTTTTCAGGACTTTAGGAAACAAGTTGCCCCTTTGCTCAAGAGCTTCCAAGGAGAGGTGAGTGCTTCCCATTTTTGTTGTGATAAACATGCCTATGATACACAGCGCTCACAAGGCGCCATTTTAACAGCCGCTCTGACTTCGCTACTCTTTTAGTCTTCCCCATTACTTCTTTTCCCTCCCCACTCCTCCTGTTCTTTCTCTTGCCACTATCTCATTTCCCCTCCCACTTTTTTTTTCTCCTCTTGATTTTCCTGTCCTATTCATGAAGTCCCGTAGCCCGAGGGTGTGTTTAAATTGCATCCTGCATCAGAAAAAAAAAAAGACATCACAAAACCCTGGCTTTAGTCTGTCGCAACTCACCGAATGCCATTTCCTCTGAATGTGGTGAGTTTTCTGCATGTCTGAGTGGGGTATTCATTGTTTTTGGTTTTTGTCGATGGGGTGAATCACAGGCCATTGCTCTTCATTATGACACATTTATTTTATTTCGGTGTAAGATTTATTTGATTCCCTACATTTACATGTACGCTGACCTATAAGAGATGACTGTGTGAGTGCGCGGGTGTGCTTATATCACACTCCCACACTCGCACTCCTCCTCCATCATTTTGGCCTATTTCCATGCCGACTCCTCCTCTCAGCATTCCCAGTTCACTCCCATATGTGAGAGAGGGTAAGAGTGGAAGCGGCTGTTTTGGACTCGGGCATTATTTGGGGCTGGAGTGAGTGGACATTGGGTGCAGCAAGCTCTCCTCCCACGTCACACTCACACGCAGGGGCTCACACACACTGTACACACAGTCGAAATCACGCCGATAGATAGTGACAAGGCTGCTGTGCTAGTGGCCATAGAATAATACAGTTTAACACTGGGTTACTTTCCATATTCTTGTGTTGGTTAGGGCAGCCACCACAGCCAGCGGTTGTGTTGAAAAAACAAAAACACGTTATAATTCCAAGTGGCTCCAGCTTGTTCTGCTGATGATCCACACTCTATTTAGAGCGACGAAACTGCAGCAACGTGGGGTTTTGTCAGCTGTTTCCACCACTCTCCCGTCGACACACCTCAACATGCACACAGCCCGACAAAACGAGGCGCGCGGTGGGTGGTCGGCCAGCCGAGGAGACATCATCGTGTGATTATTGAGATAATACTGTACACCCGCGCCAGTCGAGGAGCAGCCCATCAATCAGTCGACTATCCTGTTCTGCCGGCATGCCACGACACGATCCGCGCCGGTCGTGTAATTTTTAGCCCGGGCTTTGTTTGCTTACCCCCTCAAGAGTTTTGATCGAGGACAAGACAGCGCCACGTCTTCGTTACCCGTCTGGATGTCGGTTCCAGACACAACTTTGAAGTTTGTCTCTTTATCATTGGAAGGTGGATGGCTGCAAGTTGTAATTATTGCCAATAAATTGTACAGTTTCCGCAAGGCCTCACTTTGGTGAGTGTGCGTGTGTGTGTACGTGAGTTGGTGTGCGTATGTTGCATGCTCAGTGTTCCTTGTTGGTCCATCGATCAGATAAGCTTTTCCATTATCCAAGGCTTCAGTCTCTGCTTCCCATAGCCTCCCCTTATCAGACTCCAGTGGGGCCACACACACACGCACACACACAACCCCCCCCAGCCCCTCACCCACAGACGCACCAACCACTCAGGTGGACCTGATGCCCTTCACACAGGGATAGTGGAGTGAGGTGGCGCTGAGTGACGATGGCCCAAGGGCGCTGACGTACGTACGTACGTACGGATGTGTGCTCGGGATGTGTCAGGAATCGCCTTTTTGCAATTGCAAGCATTTCTCCCCATGCCGGCGTGCTAGCCTTTGTGTCACTTCATTTGTTTTGAGTGTACGTGCGTGCATGCTGGTATGGGGGCTGGGGAGGATGTGAGAGCAGATGTGATCGGGAGTGGTGGAGCGCACTGCAGTTTGGGAACCGCAAGGGTTGTATTTGCAAATCCTGGGTGGTCTTCTAATGGCTCTGGTCCTGCAGTTAACCTGCCTCTAACTGTAGGGTGTGTCCTACATTAAACGTCTATTTCCTACCTCCCATGTCGGGCTATAAAAAGCTGCCGTACCACTGACCTTGGCCCCGTCATTGTACAGTCATGCAGCTGTCTCCCTTCGCCGCCTCTGGAAGATAATATATGTGTATCAGTTTTTTCGAACGTGCATGCCCCCACTCCACCCCGCTTTTTTCCACTCCTCACGAACACTCCATTAGGTACACCTGCGCATACTAATAAATGCCTACCTAGACCAATCCGACGTTAGCCAACTGTGACCGACGCTTACCCCCTGTGGCGTCGGACCGGCTGTCAACGAACGACAGACGGCGGCGCTGACCATTAAAGTACCTTCTGAGATGTAATACACTTCCATACCATCGGTGGCAGTAGTCACTATTCCTCAGGGTGAGAAAATTCCAAGCTATTGGCCGGGGGCGGATGATAAAAACATAAACAATGCATTCAGCTATATTCTTCGCTCACGTTGAACTCCCACGCGAAGTAAACCGTCACGTTCTTGACACGGTATTGTGAAATACTTACATTGTCAACCCTCGCTCTTGTACTTGTAAGAAGATTAAGGCGGCGAAGGCGTGCTCACTGTTTATCCGCGTCACTTACTCCTTGCGCTGATTTGCTAGCTAACAGCCAATCAGAGTGACCAAATGTCACGACTCACGACGCCGATTCAACATGCTGAAACGCCCACCAGACGCTTCCTGACGGGGTCCGACGCTACGACGGTGGCCACTACACCAATCAGACGGCGCAATGAGACGCCACGACGCTTTCCGATCTCCGACGATTTCCGATGGCCTTAAATTGTAACCGGGCAGGGTCCAACCTTAACTGAGGCCTGATGGCCCGGGACCACCACACAATTATGTGACAGGCCACCCGAAGTTCATTGATGCCACTAGTACAAATTTCATGAACAAATGTGATAAAATGACCACATTCTTCCTTTTTAAATAAATATTATTCAATATTTTGAGTGTAATCCACTTAAATAGATCAATCATCATTGATCGCCCGCATTTGAAGACACATTGTGCGCTCTGTACTCACATGCATTTTGGCTGCTTCACAAATGCATTCAAAGGGTAGGCCTCCGTACATAATTATGTATTTCGGTAAGTATACACTCAGTTGAGAACTTTTGTGACTTCAGAGGTGTATTTTTTTCTTAAAATATCGGTTGGGTTATCCAAATTTACACTGTAAAATGCATTTGCTGTATGAGATCAGATGAAAATAATGATGCAAACTTTTGATTGACACATTGGCAGACAGGTAGTTATCTAAGTTTGGTTCACGCAAGTTCTAACACCACATTAACACACTTGTACAAGTATTAGGTATCAAATGACTCACTCTTGGTGTCAATCCAAACGGAGCATTATCATCTTTGGAAATTTAACTCGGTGTGTGTACCAAATGATGAGACCAAGGAGTGTACAGTTTAACTGTTTACAGGCACACACACAGGTTCGTGGTGTGTGAGCAGTATTAGTCCTGAGCATCTGTAATCTCCTGTTAGTGGCCTCTCAATTGATGATCGCAATCAGTTCATCGTGTCACAATACGAGGGCAATGTATGCGGGGCAGTGTGACGTGAGAACATATAATAGCAGCATGACAGTATGTGTGTGTGCGTGTGCGTGAGACACGTCAGACCTGTCCATCCAGATCTTATGAGAGAAACATGAGAAGCATGTGACAAAGATAATTACTTTCGCACATCGGTTTTGGCTTTGCCAAAGGATCCAAGGTTTCTTGGGCCTTAAAATTTAAATGGTACTCCCGTGCACTCACGATAACTATTGACCCTGACCCCGTAACAGCTCCTTTTGACTTCTCAGATACATTGCAAATATTGGGTCATCATGTGCCTTTTGTGGTTTCCTATGATTTAGTGATAGCCGAAAGTTGCATTTTAAAATGATGGAAATCTGATGTTTTACCTCAATTTGAAACCTGGCTTAGGGAAATTATAGGAGTGTCTTATATAGAAAAGTTAGATATGAGGTATCAGGTGTGTATGGAAGCCAATTCTAGAACATTTGAAATTATACAGTAGTCGACCACTACACATTTGTCTGTCATCATTTAATGGATTAGTGGAATTTTGTACGGAGGATATGCAATCTGTTTAATGCACATTTTATGGGGAAATGTACACATACATTATACATACAGTATCTATGACCAGAGCTGGGAATCGCCTAACCGCCACCGAGTTCCTGTCTGTATATTTATATGACCCACGTGCACCCGATTTGTCCCTCGTCAGCGACAGCCAATCGGCGTCGAGAATGTAGTCTTCACGTCACACGCAGATGCCGCACGAGCAGACACGCTGCCAACAAAGGGAATATATGAAACAAAACAAAAAAAACACTGACACACGCACCGCACGGTGATTGGTGAAATAAAAACATTATGGGGCATATATCATTGCATCTGTGGGACTGTAAGGTACACAACACTTTTATTTATTATTTTTTCCTTACTCGGCCATGTGTCAGGAGTGCGGCACCTGCGATGTGGTACAGATTAAGTCCGTTCTCGACGCCGTTTGGCTGAATTGGACGGACTGGGACCACGTGGGTCGATTTAAGTATGCAGCCGGGAAGTCGGTGGCGGTTTGGCGATGCCCAGCTCTGTGTATAACTTGATATACATTTCTTCATTTTATTTATTTTTCCGTTTATTTTACCTTGTTTTCTGTTTATCAGGTGACGCCCACTGTAAACTTAACAGCAGTTGATTGTAATTGACTGTCACTGCATATGTTGTTTATAATTGAGAAAGTCTATAAATAAACATGGAAAAAAAGATTGGTGGTTAGAAAAAATGGACAAAAACATGGAAGTGACAAGAGGGAGAATTGGAAAGAGAGAAATAATGGAAGGGGGCGGGGGCGGGGGGGAATGTTTGAGAGGGAGGGCTGCTGGCACCAGCCGACCGAGGGCCAGATGTTTTGCGGCTAAAAAACTCCAGATGAATCAAAGCCATGTGAAGAGATTTATTAGGTTCCCATAGGAGCGCAGGCAGAATTACATGTATCCCACTTTGTTTACAGTGGCGAGAACCTCTAAACCACTCATCAGCAACACTACTGGTTTGGCTGAGAATGTGAAGACTTAATATTTGGACTTGTATCGGCTTTTGTCTCTCCCTCCCACCCCCAAAATGCGAATGTGCTGCCGAAGCTGGAAGAGAAACACATGCCTGTTTAGTCTGAGTGCGTGAGGCACAGTAGTCAGCTGTAGCGCTGCCCAGTACAGTAGCAACATCTGAATGTCTTTATTTGGCATCTGTTTCCCTCCATTTATACTCGATTTCAGATGTGTTGCCGGCCTACTCGGCCTGCTTCTCTTATCGAAGCGTGACAGCGAGTCCATCGCTGTTTCACCATTGACAAGCGTATTAAAACGTCTCTTGTATGATATCAGAATTAATCCCTTATGGAT
This sequence comes from Filicampus tigris, assembly GCF_054856515.1. Lineage (NCBI taxonomy): Eukaryota > Metazoa > Chordata > Actinopteri > Syngnathiformes > Syngnathidae > Filicampus > Filicampus tigris. The sequence continues at coordinate 19,215,647 of NC_141223.1, forward strand.
CCATTCTAATGCTGTCCATTTCGATTAATATCGGGGATGGATTGCATGCCGTGTCCTTTCGTGTTAATGGCCGCGTCGGTAATGGATCCGCGCTGTATTGCCGCTAAGAGCTGACTGAATAATCTGCTCCTGCTGTGGCTGGAAAGACTGAGCCAGCTGTTTAATGATGTCAGCGTGTTGGAGGGGATACGACCACACTTGCAATCGCAGGCGCTCAGGACAGACGGACCAACACAAATACACGGCAAACGGAACACGTCCGTCGTCGTCCGAACAGCTGAGCTGACTGCAGGGGAAGGAAACACAACAACAACTGTGGTTACATGCAACATACCAACACGGTCGAGGGTGGACAACACTTTATCTGAAGCCACCTGGCGATACAGGTCCTATTTGTTTGTCAAGGTGCCATTAGGGACTGTAAACCTTAATCTGGCGGTGTTTAGGCGTGATAGTAAAGCCCACCAAAGCATGACCACACAGAACAACTCTCTGATGATCCGGTACCATAACGCCATCCGACACCAAGACACACCCCTGTTCGAATTATTTAAATGGCATTTTGTGTTCAACTTCCATTTTGTGTAGTCAGAAATTACGACCAAAATGGTTGTGTATGTGACCTTTTTTCACCGTTTTCACATGGCGCATCCCCAGACCGCTTGCACTGCATGTGGAGCACAGACACGGTTGATGCATTTGCAACATGCTACTTTTCGGGGTCCACGCATCCCCGTCGATAAACACATTGGCAAGCACATTTATAATCTAGTGGACAGTCAGCAACACATAAAGCATTTCTGGTGGAAAGGTCAGATGGCATATCAGTTCCCGCTGTCAACATGTTCCAAGCTACTGGGACAGCAACAGACTGAAAAAGAACTTCCTTCCTTAAATATGTTATAACCTGGGGTTGTGTAGTAAGTATCTTCAAGTACTTAACTGTATATTCAATAGATTGGTGCTGATAGTTTTCAACATCACAATGGCATCACAACGTTGTACTTTTAAAAGACAAGATGTAAGTAAGCTCCTTTGGCCAGCACCAGTTTTAACACTTTTCTGAGTGACCCAGAATTCCAAAGGAGTTGATAAGTGAATATTCACAGAGACACTTTTACCATCACAACTAATACGAGAATCGGCGACAGTTGGAGCTCAGTTTCCCTTGTTGCTCTCCGATGCTTGGCTGCGTCTGGTCGAGCCAGCCACTCTCGTCATGAAGCTGCCGTCACAGGGACAGAGAAACGCTGGAGCTGTGAGCCGTTATCCCATTGATCCTGCCAGTAGCAGATACTGGCCATTATTACTTTATTAGTCGTGTAGCATTCTTTATTGGCTGTATTTTATGTTTTCATAAGCCCAATTTCATTGTCTCTGCCATGCAATTACGTTAAAGGCTTTCTATTCTGTTTATGTTCAGTTTTTATGTACAGCACCTTGTCATAGCTGCGGTTATTTTTAAAAGTGATTTATAAATAAAATGTTGTTAGGAGTTTGAGTCTCAAATATCAAGCCTTGCAAGTCTAAGTAGACACGGACCTGTACAGTATAACTGGAAATGTCTCGTTGAATCAGATATGGATCCTTTGATCTTTTCACCGTTACTTGGATAACGGTGCAATTCTAAAGCCATTCATCAACTTACTTTGGAAAAATAAAAAAAGCACATGCATACCTATTATGCTTTTTTAAAATGTCTTCTTTTAAAGCTATACGTATAAGACAAATGACCTGTTTTGTCAGCCACTGCTTGCTGCAGAAAAACGTAATATTTACAATAATATATTTTGCATATAACATAACTGGAGTCTCGATCAATCTTTACTTCATACTTAACCAAAGTGTGCCAATTATGTAAGACTTCTTTTCATCAGTGTGCATGGGTATGCTGCTACTAAGTAGAGCAGTCAAATTGATTGTCACGCCGAAGTTAAAGGAATAATGATTATTAAATATTTTTACATTGTTTAATACCAGAGAATTGCACCATGGTAATGATGCATGATGGTATGTAGAGTAATCAGCCATCAAAGTTTGAAAACAGTCAAAATAACTGCTCTCTTAGTCTTAGTGTTAACCAATGGATCTCACACGCACATCTGAGGTGTTGCGAACGTACTAACCCTTCATTTCTCTTTTTTAAAATACAGATCGACGCCCTGAGTAAGAGGAGTAAAGAAGCAGAGGCCGCCTTCTTAAACGTGTACAAGAAAATAATCGATGTCCCAGGTAAGACGACTCATCGTCCTGTATCCTGTGTTAGGCTAGACCAGGAGTCGGCAACCCGTGGCTCCGGAGCCGCAAGCGGCTCTTTCATCCTTATGTTGCGGCTCTGTGTGACTTGGGGGAAAAAATGATATGTGTCCGATTGAAGTGCATGTTATTTGTCTCAAAAACGTGCATCATGTCTTCTTAGTAAATCAAAGTTTTTGCCCACTTTCATATGTGGTCCTACAGTGGATACCGATTGGATTTTTTTTGCATTTCAAGCCGCAGTCTGAAACTCCAGGTCGCATGCATCCGACATTGATGTCAGGAGCCCAAAATGCGCTCAGCACGGGCGGAGGGATCAGTGCTGACAGCGACTCTGCAGTTGTTTTGAGTAACAGTATTGACTTTATAGTTGACTTTAATCCCACTTAAAACATGAAGCATAAAGTTGGTGATGGTGCTCTTTTTTTAAATTCAGGCATTTTTGTTTGCCTGATGGGTAATTTATTTTCAGCTTTTTAATTCGTTTGAAATAGACCTTCAACTCAATTTTTTTTGTAAGAGTTCAAAATGTGTTCATTTAATCAATAAAATAAAATTTTCTGAAACATGGATTTCCTAAGCAACACACTACAGTGGTACCTCTACTTACGAACGTCTCTTCATACTAAAATTTCAAGTTACGAAACGCCTCAACAGGAAAATATTGCCTCTTGATACGAAAGAAATTTGAGGGTACCAAATGTAAAAACACAGTATGGGCTGCTACTCGCAGCTCCAGTTTCCTGAACGCAACATACTCATAGCTGCTCTGCCATTGACTATTACCTAGCATCTTCCCGGCATCCCATTGGCTAAGAGGGACCTCTACCGTATGTGTCTACGTGTGTAGATCGATATACATGTGATAGATATGTCTATGCAGCGTCCTCGTCATTCGCCATGAGGTGTTCCGATAGTTGTACGTGAATTAGAAACGAGGAAAAGGGGAAAAAAGGAGAATATTGTTCTTTTTGTCCATACAAACAAAGCAAGAGATCGCTATCGCTGATGCTAATCGTTAGCATAGGCTCAACTTGTTCATGTCTATGAAAATACATGTGTATGTAATGCATAGATTGATAGTATTTTCTGTTTCTTGTGCAGTTCAATATATAAACAGGCAACTTCGCTGTACACCTGGAGTCAGTGGAGTTTGTTTGTGAATGTTTAGCTGTTTGGATAAGCTGGTTTCCTCGACTAGCAAGGCCTGTTAGTTTAACAAAACATTAAACTTTAACCGTTTAAATTATTCATGCATTTTAATAGCTTTTAGGATGTAAAAACAAGTAAAAAGCTTTTTTTGGTTAAAAAAAAAAAAGAAAACCAATACTAAAACTGAACTAAAACCTTTATTTGAAAAAACTAAAGCTCATAAAAACTAACATAGCCACCCTGAAAACGATTTAACAATTAAGATTCCAAACCTATGATAACCCTGGTCTAGACGCGTCAGCGGGCTACTAACAATCCTGTCAGGAGGACCCTTTCATGCATGCTGGCAGCACCAACAGATGAGGAAGGGGAAAAAGCATGACACCATCCCTCTGGTGCTCCTCCGCGGTGCATCCAGGCGTGCTGCAGCGCCCTAATATGTCCACATGAGATCTCGTCTCCACTGGTGTTGCCTTTAAGAAGCTCTTTTAGAAAAAAAAAAAAAAAAAGCTCCTCATGCTTGATGAGCGCTGCCGCGCCGTATATGAGCAGTCAGCGTTTCGAGGTCGGAGAGGGACATGCAGCACAGTGGGAACAAGGAGCGTCAAGTTCATCTATAGCGTAAGGAGGTCATCATATTCCCACACGGTTAGACCTACAGTAATATCTTTGGATTGTACTGCTCCCAATAAGTCAGCGGCGGCACTGACGGGGGCTATTCTTAACTTGCAGCGAGACAATGATGTAATGCCTGATGCACACGCACTCACAGCGGCAGCCTGACTAATGCAGCAGTCTTGAAAGTGGAAACAGTGTGTTTTGTTCTGTCTTCTATCAGCTGAAGGCCTGGTTAGTCAGCCCAGTGTGCTCTGCTGTAGATTAAAGGTGTCTGGCGAGAGCATTTAGCACCAGTGGCCCACAAGTCAAACTGCTTTTAACTGCCTGTACAGTAGATGTGAAGGAGGAGGAGGGGTGGTGATGATGGTGTATGTGAAGGACAAAGGTTTGATAAGACAGAAAGTTGCATTTCAAGGACGCCAACCTGGAGGCAGATAGGCGTCTTCCATTCAGGGTGTCTGGTTATGTTTCTCAATGTTTGTTTGTGCTGCGTGTGCGCCGGCGATGCGAACGCACCCATGCGTGCGTGTAGCTTCGCCCTGCATGGTGTGTCACCTTGACAGCACAGAATCAGCATGAAATTCTCCAATCGTTCTCTGCTGATCTCTCATTAGCATAGTTAAGATATCTAACTGTGTCAGACATGAGGCGCGCACACACGCACACACAGCCCTTACCCCCAGCTGTAAGCTGTCAGTTCCTCTTATCTGCACTACACACACACACACGCACACACACACACACACACACGTGCGCAGACACACATGCGCACGCACACAAAGTGCTCTTTTCGCTGGCATGCTGATGAGCGTCGCCCGCGTCTCTTGGCTGCCTGTCACCAGTCTGCCACCCATGAGCACCAATCAGATGTGATTGGCCTGACTGACAGGGCTCTCTTCATCACACTGACAGTTAACCCTGCTGTGTATTCAAACATGTTGGGAAGATGCCTCCAGAAAGTTGTCTTTCTTCCTACTTTTTACTTTTTTTTTTTGTGTTGCATAGTTACCGCCTTCCATGTTTTTGGCATGCGTGTGCTGTCAAGCCCATTCTAATGAAATCATTTACTTTGATCAAGTCAACTTTGCTGCTCATGGTCGTCACTCGTGGCTTATCCATTAGCCACTTGATTGCGACATGATATCAACGGCCACAGTTGATGTTGCATCTGATGGTGTCATTCAGTACTTCAAATTCCAAATAAAAGTTTCAAGACACGTTTCGTGTGTAATAATGAGAACGTCTTGAATGTGAGAACTCACTATTCGGAAAATATACCTCTTAAGTTGGAAGTTGAACTTTGAGGATATCATTAACCAAGTGCTGAGTAGTCGGATAGTGTTTTATTGTTGGTTGCTTAACATCTTTTACGCCTGTCTGACAGTTATACTTGCTATGGCAATAAGCTGTAAGTCACAACATGAGGAAATGAGATGTAAATAGGGCAGCAATGATCATACAAATCACTTGAATCATTCGATTACAAAAAAGGTTAAAGCAAAATCAATGCGTCGACATAGCCATTTTCCCCCCACGGACTAATGTCACTGCAGTTGCTTGCATCACTCCGTGTAGAAATATGTTGATGGAGGAGAGTCTGTAAAAGAGAGTGAATGTCCCAAGTTTAGAACGATTTTATGCTTAACAAAAGAGGATAAAGTGGAATGTGTACCTCAACACTAGGTCCACAATCGCCAACACAGATGATAATTATATTTGCTAATTTAATATAGTCTCCCATCGCCATTCCAAATGTATTCTAATGACCCCGCAAGTGGTAAAAAATAGACCCGGCCGCAGGTCTCCTGTCAGTCCCTTTATTGAGCAAACGGTAAGAAAACACATAATAGGAACTATAATTCACGAGCTGCCGATGGCCACGACTCACCAGAGTAACTCAACATGTTAATAGCTAGCTACCTCTACATTCTCGTTAGCTGACGCCCACGCCACTCACCAGGCCAGGCCTGAGATTGATTGGTAAAAATTGTTTTAACGTATAGCATTTCATGTATAACAATGCTTCACGTGTTTGAAGAGTGTTAAAATGTTGCTTAGAATATGGCCTGTAACACCAACCTTTTTGAGACTGAGAACTACTCCTTGGGTACTGCGTATTGCGAAGGTCTACCAGTTTGATTCACACTTCCGAAATAACACATTCGCTCATATTACCTTTATTCATCTTATTTGGCTACATGTTGTTATTAATAAATGATGATATTCGATTTATGTGACATTGAACAGTTTAAAGAGTTCTCAAAATGAATAAACAGAAAAATATCTTTTGCAACAATTCTTCTCTGCCAGTGTTTACATTTTCAAATAATCACTTCCACAACATTCCCAGGAACTCACCATGTCCCATCACTGGTGATCTTTTTTATTGATTTTTTTTTTTTAAGAACAGGTTCTTGGGCTAATCAGGTGCTTCTTGGGGGCAACCTGGTGCCCATAGACACCACGTTGATGATCCCTGGCCTGTAGGGTTAAAAAAAGTTTTTTTGATGGCTGAGTTTGACCCGGATTAACCGAGTAATTACACTTCAGGTGAACTGCATTTATTTTTAAAATTTTAATTCCATTTTTCATTTATTATACTTATTGTAGTCTCTCAAAGGGAAATTCAGCTGACACTCTGCTGTGCATCTTTTGTTGCACACCACACACAGAAGCAAACCGCATGCAAAGCCAAATGTCAGAGACGGGGGGGGGCATGCAAATGGTGACCGCGCCCCTGAGTTGACGTTGGATTAATTATTTAAGATTGGATTAATTCACTTAACTCACATTATTTGTTATCAGGAAAACATGTATTGAAATCTGAACAGTATCGCAGAATGGATTGTGTTCTGATTTTTCACCACTGATGGGTATATAGTTTACAAATTGTCACAATATACTTCCTATTTTCGATTTCATTTCAGGTATCATTCGAACAGACGTGAGGCCATCAGCATTTGCCATTTTAGAGTTTTTGTAAGCATTGCTAATTGACATTGAAGTAGTGTTGCGTAAATTGCCACCTAGCAAGAATTTTTCTGACCCCGCCTGCAGTTCAGCGCCTTTTTGAGAAGCTTTATGGTCGTCTTTCCAAACGATACCTGATATGAAGTAGGAACAAATTAAGTGCATAGCGACTTTAGCGACAACCTGTATATTATAGGGATGGGTGATAAGGCCTTAAAATAAAATAATTTAAAAAATCCACAGAATTATATTTACAAATTAACTATTTAATAACCCTTTGAACCAGGTTTCCCCCCAGTATTAACTCTCAGTAACTTCCACAGAAGTATTCCAAAGATATATTTTTTGCTTTACATGTTTATGTTAAAAACGTCTGGCTAAACTGAGCAAAATGTTTACCATTTTCTTTTCACCATTCTATTATAACGCCAGCCTTTGCGATATTATTTTGTCCTTGATGGCACTAGCGTTTCTCCGGAGGGGGAACAGAGGTCACGGTCGGCGACAAAATAATGTTCCCGCAGCCATGAGAGATTCATCGCCTTGCTCAAGGACACCTCAGCGGGGGCAAACGTTTGCTCTCATGGGACCTGCTGAATGCGGTTATTGCGTTCTTGTAATCTGCTTTGAGCCTGGTGTTAAATGTTTTGCGTGTACTCCTTTGGCAGATCCCGTACCTGTGCTGGAGCTGGCTCAGCAGCTGCAGCTGAAGCTCCAGAGGATGCACGACATTGAGACGGAGAACACCAAACTTCGAGAGACACTGGAGGACTACAACAAAGAGTTTGCAGAGGTCAAAAACCAAGGTTAGATATATATAGAGATGTCTTTATCTCGTAGGTTTTCTCCCCTTTTTCCCAACTCTTGTTTTAAAGCTGGAAAGTATGGCCTACGGGCAACCAAGAATTTACATTATAAAGAGTCCTGTATGATTTGTTGCATTAGTTTACTCTTGAAGCATCCGCCTCACATTTCTGAGCTTGGGGGATCGAAGCTGTGCGGAATTTGCATGTCCCCATGTTTGTGTACCGATCTTCCACTGTATTAGTGCTATGCGACATTCCGAAGTGTATACATACTAGTGTGATATAAACGCATCTGCAGTGTGTAACACTCTATATTGTTATTTTGATGTGTGCGTTACTGGGTTAGCTTTGTTGCTACACCAGCGTAGCGTTCGAGGCGATAAGCATCAAAAGTGTTTCTTTGTCAAACAAAAATGCACAAATTAATACTCTTTTTCTTGGAGTGCACAAACAGACTAAATGACAATTGTCTATATGTCCATTTATAATCGGTCCGTCACACTAATGTAACATGGATAAAGCCGTCGCCCGTGTGCATGATAATGCAGCTAACGTGGTGCTAACGAATGAGACCCTGCTGGACTGGGAGTCGGTACCATTACTCATTACATTATTCATAATAAATGCCATGCATTGCATTGGAAAATGTCTCAGAAATGCATTTCTCTTTCAATTGTTCACTTTTATTCAGTCAGCTGTTGTTACATAAATAGAATTTAAATTAACAAACTGTCCTTAATGTTTGGGCTAAAATACCCCCTACTGTAAATACACAAAACATTTGCATTTTAAACTTTGAATTCAATATGTATTAAATTTCAAGTTTTCTTGCTTATAGACTAGTCGACTAGTCGCAAATAAAATTTTAGACTAGTCGGCGGGCAAATTAGTCGAAATTCCCATCCCTAATATATATCATTATCGGGATATACACTGTTTTTAAATAATGCAATTGGAAAAAATATATATTTAATTAAAATAACATTTTTCCTCATCTTTAGATCACTGGACCCATCTTTACTACTCCATCTTTTTTTTGTATGACAATTGTTTTCTAAATAAGGCTTGATTGATTGATTGATTGATTGATAAAAATCACAAAAAAATGCCCTCTTATGTTTTAGATGGTTAAGATGACACACTCTGCAAGCATTAAAGAGAGGTGGGGGGGCATATAATTCCTTTCACAAAACAGGAAAATCATGAAAAGCATCCAGTATCACCAGGGAGCCTGTTAATCAGATTTTGAAATAAATAATCTATCCTGACATCACAAGCAACTTGAGAGCCGTGTGCCACTTTGAATTAGGCTTTTAGAAATCTTAAGTGTGATTTGGAAATGGTTGCAATTATAATTAAAAATAGATGGCCCGACAAGTCCATGCAGTGAAAATGTGAATAGAATTAAATGTTCCTTTTGCATTAGTACTCTCAGGTCCCCAACATTAACGTCAGTATGTTGATGATATTTTGACAGTGGAGAGAAACCTGCACGGCCGATATTTTTAATCCACATTTGGAAATATCGGAACGCCTCGTGCATTATTAAAAGCACAAAATGTACAAGGTTTTACTCTTCCAATTAGGTTTTCAGGGGGAAAGAACATGTGGCACATTTTCATGAATAAAAAACGACAGGCTACCTCAGGGTAAAGAAAGATGGAAAAGTGACAAAGGCGGAGATGAGCGAGAAGGAGTTGTAAAAGTGGTTTAATTTCAAGTCCAGGGGAGGCGGGGGAATAGCGGGAGGAGGAGGGCTGGAGGGAGCAGGGAATGTTTTGGAATCTCCCCTTTTTCTCAGCGAGGGTTAATTGGAGCAGCTCGATAGCGGCAGGGTTCCATTCTGCCATTGATTTTCCTGTTCCCTCATCCTTTATCCCTCCTTCCCGCCTCAATAGAGGGGGATATTTAAACCCCAAAACGCGCTGTGGAACTCCCACTCCTGTTAAGCACGCACGCACACACACACACATGCTGAGCTGCACATGCACGCACACATACAAATGGAGCAGGGGCCATTGATCCTTGCAACCTAAATGTTTAAAGTTCAGTTAAGCAGTTAAGGGGTAAGAGGGCTCTGAGGGGACTCTCCTCTATTGATTATGTGTCAGAGTAGTGAGACTGGAGTTTAAATCACACGCGCCACGCACGCACAAACGCACACATGCGTGCTAAGAGCCCTCAGTCAAAGGCTGCAATGCTCTTTATCACTGTCTCAGGCATTTATATCTTTCTCTGAGAAATCCACACACATACACAAGAGGCCTATTTATTACTCCAGTTATGTGTTAGATTTATTTCCGGGCCGCCCCGTGCAGAGCTCGGCCGTCAGCAGGTTATGGGGTTTCAGCGCTAATGCAGTCCTAATGAATACAGTCTATCTGCTCTCGGAGAACATGAGTGTACCCACCATCCAGCTTTAGATGGAAAGGCCAAGCAGGACGCTCCGGAGCGCGTGCAACAGGCCCCCGTCTCTTTTGACTGGGGAAAACTCACACAAACGCGCACATTCATGCGCACTGGCATACTAGAAGTGTGAAGCCCCTGAATAATATGACAGAAGTACATGTTTCCTTCTAAAAAGTGTTGTTAACCCTCAACCCCGCCGCCCCCCCCACCCCGCCACACACACAAGTATTTTAGAATTGCAGTGAACTGAACTCACTTCACAATAAGCAGCACTTAATTAGTGAACAAATCTTCATTTATCAAAAGAGGCTTCAAGCTGTTTAATACCACTCCCATTTGAAGTTTACTGTCAAACTAAACATAAAGAGGAGAATTACAGTGTGTGTATTGAAAACAACCACATAGCTTAGATTTCAGTTGACTAACTTCATGCTAACAATAAATAGGATCCACAAAGTATGTTGCGGTGCTATAGCCATTTCACTGAGCAATGAATTGAACACAAATGGTGCAGCAACACAAGTAGAAAGACCAGCAGTCAGTAATGTATTCTTTATCCTCTGCAAAGAATGACTGTTATTAGTGTCGGACTGATAAGCTGAGAGGAGTTGAGACATCTCAATGAACAATAAATATGTCTGTCTGTATTGTACGGGCAGTACAATGTGTCAAGGCAGGCACACCAGAAAGTGTAGCACAGTGACCATTCTAGTGACGCAGTGACAAAAACTGTTTTAAATTCTGTTTAATAATGTCATTACTGTATGTTTTTAGAAAGTACCTTTTCCCTTATCAAAATACCAATTCCATTTTTGGGAATATTGGGCGTGGGTGGCTTTAAGGCTTAAATGGATTAATGGCAATTCCATTAATTTCAGTGGGAAAGGATGATTTGAGAAAACGTCATTGTTTTGAGTTACAAGCACGGTCAAGGACACATTAACCTTGTATCCCAGGGCACCGCTGTATTTGTTTTGGATTCATGACAGGGGGGGTTATTTTATTCAACTATTTATTTGATGTCAAAATAGAAATGACATTTTATTTTCGCTAGTATTTTTGTTGTTGTTGAATGAAAAGGATATACAGTATTTTTTGTTATATTAGTGTTATCTCATGTGGCCTGATCAACTTCAATAAAAGGATATTTGACTTCTTAAAAATATTTGTGGGCCTTTAAAATTTGAATTTGACTACCCCTGATAAAATGTCTTCAATGAGGCTAACATGCGTGTTTTTTGGATTGTGGGAGCAAGGAAGCAATATTCTTAGAAAACCTATGCTTGCAGAGAGAACATGCAGACTCCACACAAGAAGGCCAAGATTTAAACCTTGAATTTATTTATTTGGTCATCAAATCACAATTCCATTAGGATGAGCTGATCACTGTCCACTTTGTTGTAATACAGAAGTGGTGGAAAACTTGGGTAGTGAGTGTTGAAAATAAAGATCTCATTGCACTCAAATGAGTCTGATGTGAACAGAACCCAGTAGTGTATAAATTAGCTACTAAACTATAACTTTTTGATTTGTCGTCATTGCGTTTAATAACCTCCCAAGCGTTTTTGTGAACTAAATTCAAAACATTTAATAAATCAACAAATGGACTAAATAGGAGACTTGCTAAACGCACTTCTTTTGCTTCAATGGTAACCTTTCACATAATGACTGTGAAAATATCTTCTTTCTGCTGTTTCACTCAAGCCTATTTTCTATGTTGCCTCTGTATTCACATTTTTTGTTTTGTTGCCTCTATTTGGATGGGGTGTTGACCTGTGCTTTTCCCTCCCGCAGAAGTGACCATCAAGGCCTTGAAGGAAAAGATCCGAGAGTATGAGCAGTCGCTGAAGAACCAAGCTGAGAACCTGGCACAAGAAACGCAGCTCCAGTTACACAATGACTATGCAGAGAAGGAGAGGTGTGTGTATGTGTGTGTGTGTGCGCCTGGTGTGATTCCAATACTTGGATTATCATGTGATGTTTTTATTAGATTTAACATTTAACTTTTTTTTTTAACTAAAAAGCCCTAGCATTCAGTCTTGATCAGTTTAATCAACCCATTTGTATTGCGTTAAGATGAATGGCGGATTGGAAAGTAAAAACAATGGCTGATTTCTCCCATGGCTGTGCCACTTAAATTGATTGGAATCAGTCAACTCAGACTGCTATTTTCTGTCTTCACCACAAACTATTCCAACTATACTGTCTGGATTTAATGTTACACATGGGTCCTTTCCCTGGCTCCGGGAGTGAAATGAAACCCTAGAAATAACTCGATTTGATATGCTTAAGATTAGCGTTCATAATTAATTGTAACGGGCCACTTCCTCGTTTAATAAAAACCCATTTGTATTTCTTTTTTAAAATAGTGATTTTTGTCAGAAACACATGGCGCTTGTGCTTGCAGTGATGAATGGAAAAAAATCCCACATTCCCGCCAGATATTTTATCAATGTAAAATGTTATCCTGTGATGCCACATTAAGTCAAATTTATCAAAGGCATGTGTTAAATGTGGTTATCCTGGTTAGGGTGCTATTTCAAAGTTAAAAGGGATATGCTTGTGTTCTTAGAAACAGTATGAAAAGTCTCTGGCATCTTGTGCCTCTAATTTGATATACTGTAGAAGAAAACACTGCACTCGATGAAAAATGCTGTATTAACAACAAATATGATAGTGTTTTTTTCTTACTGTTGAAAACGTCGTCTTTAAAGCATCATGCACCGATGCATGAAATGATGAAGTCTTTGCAAGTCGCACAGCCGGGCTGGTGTCTTTGTCACCTGACTTAGGACCAGAGACGGGGGTTCACCCTGGCCATTTACGCGTACAATCACACCTATAGACAATTAACAGGTAATTAAGAAGGATAAGAGTCTTCAGTGAATGCCTGTTTTGGAAATGTGAGAATGAGCCGGGTCACATGGAGAAAACGCACGCAAGGTTGTGGAGAGCGTGCAAAATCCACACAGGACGGCCATAGTTGAGATTCCAACTGAGAACCTCAGAGCTATGAAGCAGACTGCTGTGCTGGCTGGTTAAGGCAAACTCATAAAAAGGGTTCCGATTGACTATGACATAAAACAGTGGGGGAAATATAAAGTTTTGTTAAATATTCCTCAATATCACCATAAAGTGCCTTTGGTGTATCATGCTGAACACTTTGCATGTGTCCTTGAAACAGTAGGCCATTCTTGTCGTTTTGGGGAACAGCCTCCTTGAGGAACCCTCTCCAGTTTTCAGTGAGATTACTACAAGCATTTTGTTGTCAATGAAGGCTGAAACAGTGCTTGGTCGCAGAGAAAATATTTATACTTATTTTTTGTAATTGCCATAGTATAATGTGTGTAGTTGAATGTTGTTAAGTGTATATCCCGTCTGTCAGAGTGAAATCTCAGTTTTCCAATTCAAAATATATTTGTTAAACAATACACAGTCACCGTGGTAACTCAATCATGTTCCTAAGTGAAAGTCAACCATGTGGTCATTAAATGATAACATTAGCCAAAAATGTCCATCCTGTCATTGTCCACCCAATATCATAATTCCGGGGGGGGAAAATGATGGACTGCATAACATCTACTTGATACAGTTCAATACAAAAACACAGATTTTATTAGGTGAAATTGAGAAGTAGTCATGTGGTAGTAAAGTAGCAATGTAACAAGATTTGTGAAATATGACAGTCCGTCAAAATGCTGAATCTGGTCAGGACGGCCACTTCATCCTGAGTACAACGCACCAAGAATTTTGAAAATCAGACGGTGGGGTGCAGAAAAATGTTTGTGTTGGAAAAAATGGCCTTTTTACGGAATGTGTTTGATATCGCCTTTAGATAATGTGGTCAAAAAATATCTTCAAATTAGAATAAAACGGTCTAATGGTATAACCCCCTTTTCTGGCTGACAAGTGTCAGTTAAAAATATCCACCAATTGCTTGGGCAGGTCCAAAATTCCAAGATGTCAACGGGTCCAAATTACCGTGGTGTTTCAAATGCCAATACTTGACCTGAAAACTCAACTCAACTAATGCAGATGGAAGTTTATTGGTGAGACGAGCATTGTGGTGGTAGAATAGGTCATTTACTTGAACAGCCAATTGTTTTTTGGGAATGTATTTGTTATGAAGAAGCATTTGAAGTATTCAATCGTTTTTTTGTTTTTTTTTTGTGCCCGAAATTCCACAAATATGGCAGCCGCTTTCACATTGTTGTCACGTTGCTTCTCAGAGTGAATATACTGTAAGACTCCTGCAATTGCAAATGCACTTGAGTATTTAGTCATTTGTGAGATCGTTCAGCCAATCTTAACAAAATCCTCAGGTCCTCCTCACTCCACTTGCCACAAACTACAGCATTGTGGCACATTGGTCATTTACATGTCATTCATCTTGTTTATTGCGAGCTCATTGCCTGATTTAAGACATACAGACGAAGATGAGTGTTCCCGTTTGCATTTCCTGTACGTCAGTGTTTTATAGCCCCCTTCCTGTGTGACTGAGGGCCCACTTCCTGCCTGTGAGAGGGGGCAGTAAATGGATGGCACCTCTGATACGTGGTTTCTTCGAGGGGCGAGCGAAGGAGAGAGATGAAAGGATGAAATTGAGGGCAGGGAAAAAAAGGCAGATGACAGGAGAGACTGCTCGGCGGAGGAGGGGGAGCATCAAAGAGTGCCATAAAGACGCTCTTTGTGCTAGATTATTGATGTTTTTACACGCGGCGGCAATTTCTCAGCAGAAACTTTTTATATGCTAAGAATGAATCTATTTTATCCTTGTGGTTTTTGTAGGCCCGCGCCTCCCCGCCCACTTCCTCGACGCTCCTCGCCCCAGCCCCTCGTTGCTGAGTGCCCCAGTGGCTAGACATTCCTACCTAATAGGGCTGCTTAATGAGGAGTGGGTTGCGTTGGAGGGATTTTTAGTCGGGTGGGGGGGGTACACTTCAGAAATGGTGGGAAAATGGAGAATAGCGGCAGTTGCCATAAATTGCGAACCCCGGGATTTCTTGACGCAGTGTCGCTGTGACTCTGTGCTCTCCTTCTAATGTGACTTTTGTGCGCCTTGGTAGGAAACTCCAGGAGAGCCAAGACTCCATTTCGTCACGGTTGGAAGAGGCCGAGCACAAGGCCCAGTCCCTCCAGACAGGTAATCCACATTGAAGGAACTAGGAAATTTGACGCAGCTTAAGTTGAAACTGTATTCCACAACTCTTTTGTCAATGTTTTTTGCAGCACTTGAAACAACTCAGGCCGAGCTCTTTGATTTGAAGACAAAATACGACGAGGAATCCTCAGCAAAGTACGTGTCTCTTCCACCACCTCCTCCTCCCGTTTCCCACCTCCCTCCTCCATAGTCTGTTCCTGACATAATCATCCTGTTTAGGGCACCTTTTTGCCTGTAAACTCCCTCCGCTCTCGGAACAGCTGGATTGTCTCCCACAAGGCTCAGCCGGCCTCAAAATCCCAGCATTACCCCTGCACTGTAAATACTGACAGGGACTGCGATGCGTTCTGCAGCCACAGCAAACGCAGCATTTTCTTGTCATGTTATTTGTGTCAAAATGCTCCCCAGCATGTACTGCAATCACAAACTTACTGAAACATTATCTGGAGGGAGGAGGATGAGGGTGGTGATGGCTGAGAGCGCAGATGTGAACGCAAATATCTACAGTAAATCAGTTAGAATTTGGCATGGCAATCAAAAACTGGATTTATTGAAAGAGTGTTATTTTAATTTGATCATCTAATGTCCCCAATCCTGTATTTTTAGTTGATTTCAAAATAATGTACTCATATAAAGAGGGGGGAATGAGGGCAAAGCGTAATAACATTACAATACATAACATGCATGCCTTTCTTGTTACTCTGTTTCAGCAGCGTCCACACACTTGCAAAATGCTACAGTACAACAACAACTGACCCTGAGAAAACATTGTTGATTTTTCTCTCTTTTTTTTTTTAATTGACGAAGATTAGGGTCAGCATTATCTGTGAATAATTAAAGAATCGGACCTTGTCACCGGTTCTCTCATTTCTTACAAACACTATTTGCTTTTGACACCGGTTGAGATGCCAAACGCCATCTTTGGCATGATAGCCAGATTATGTACAAAATTGTTGTGACTAGGGATGGGAATTTCGACTAATTTGCCCGCCGACTTGTCTAAAATTTTATTTGCGACTAGTCTATAAGCAAGAAAACTTGAAATTTAATACATATTGAATTCAAAGTTTAAAATGCAAATGTTTTGTGTATTTACAGTAGGGGCTATTTTAGCCCAAACATTAAGGACAGTTTGTTAATCTAAATTCTATTTATGTAACAACAACTGACTGAATAAAAGTGAACAATTGAAAGAGAAATACATTTCTGATACATTTGCCAGTGCAATGCATGGCATTTATTATGAATAATGTAATGAGTAATGGTACCGACTCCCAGTCCAGCAGGGTCTCATTCGCTAGCTCCACGTTAGCTGCATTATCATGCACACAGACGACGGCTTTATATTCTAGTGCCCACGTACCCATCACACTCCGCAGGAGAGCAGCCAAGTTTTCAGCTGTGTGTCTTTCCTCCAAGGCGCATGACGCACACAGCTGCGTAGATGTCCTTCGTCCACATACGTTATACACGTCATAGTCATCTAAGATTCGGTGGCTATGGACGTCCGTCCGTCCGTAGTTAACAGACAGTTAGGCATTGGCCACATAGCTGACCCGCTCAAACGCTCGTAGTATCTCACCTTTCATTTGGTTATGGTTACTCTCGAGTTGGGGCGTTATTGTTTTGCGACTTGGCACCACGTACTCAGACTCGATATACAGCATTAATTTTTCGAACCGTCTGCCCTCAACAAAAGAAAGCGGCAGCATATCGCGTCATTTTACAAATTAGGGGCAATTCTCTCTCTTGGTGCTCAGCTTGTTGACAGAGGCAGAGGCGTGAGGAACAAGATGCGTGATTCTTAATGCAGCGTTTAACCGACTAGTAAAATACTAAACGTTTAATAAATCGTAGACGGTTAAACGACTAGTCGCGCACATCCCTAGTTGTGACATCGTCATTCTACCGCCCACTTTTGGAGGCAGACTAAAGTCCCCACACAGGTGCCCCACTGCGATAATCTTTGGCCTCGCCCGCCTGAAGTTCTGTCACAAAAAAGTCCTTACAAAATGGAATTGCCATGGAAGGACTCACACCAAACGCTTCTTTAACACTCTGTTCCTGGGGATCTTTTTTGTGTCACGGACTTAGTACAAGTAAATGCTTTTCACAAACAGGCAACCAACCATTCACCAAATTGACTGTACCATGCGTTTAAATTGCCGGTTTTAAAGCATTAGTACTGACAACAAAGATAATTATAGAGTAATTCCACTTTTTGTTCACATACAACAATTTTCTTTTTTATTCAACAGTACAACAAATTTAGAACAATATTTAAAAAACACAGTGGACTACTAAAACTACTAAAAATGGACCCCTCAGGAATAATGATTATGCCTTAAAATTTGAACATAATTTTTACATTATGATCCCATGGACGGTGTTAACATCATTGCTACTTGCACATGTGCATGATCAAAAGAGGACATGATTGATTGTTGCTTTCGCCCAGTGGCTGTCAGCTAGTTATTAGCAGCTAAACTGCTAATGTTTACGTGGGCCGGCTATGCAAACTGCTTGCATGTTCCTGCGTTCCACTTTATCACTTGGATGCTACTTGTTCAAATGATTCCAAAAGTTTGTTGACTTGCCTTGCTTTTGATGGCATACCTTGCACAACGGCTTCCTCCAAGTCGCTCTGGAGATACCACCACAAAAGCAATGGGAAGGAACTTGTCAAAACAGCTTCATCTTTGAACGATTACGCCAATTCATGGCAGCCCATCAGCTGTGCGTTTAGCTTAACGTTTCGTCGAGTTACTACTTTCTGTTTATTGCTTTTTCTTTCATTTATTGGCGGATTCTGTTTTCTTCAATTTGCAAACCAAAGCTAGAGGGAAAAGCTGCTTCTATGCCGGCCGCTAGGCTATATTTTTTTATTTATATGTGGTTTTATGTGGTTCATTTGCCTTTATTTTTAAGTAGGCCTAAAGTATAAGACCAAACATCTGATATTGTTTATTGTAATACAGATTTATTGCTTATGTTTAAAAAAATACATGGGAAGAATAATAAAAAATAAATTAAAATAATCACATATATCACAATCGCAATAATGGACAAGATATTAGTTGATGAACCCTTATCCCCAACCACAGCATTTTCATCTCAAGCTCCCTACTCCATGTGTCCAGGGTTCATTCATTTGTTTTAAAAAAAAAAAAAGGCTTGTGATTCATGAAGGTTGTGACTGATGAGGGACCTCTGAGAACAGGTAGCTCCAATACTTGAGATGCAACAATCCATCAATATCGATCTTTCTAGCGGTGGCGAAGATGAAAACAGAAGCTGGCTTGTCAGCACTCCACTCTGTGAAGTGGCACTTTGACATTCACACTGCCACGTCCACTTGAGTGAGGAAGTAGAAGTGACCGACCATTCAAAACAGCACAAATCCTAGTCAGACATGTCAGTGAAAAATGAAAACTAGACTGTTTTGCCCTCAACATTTCCTATAAAATGGTCTAATTGTTTCTGAATCCACTCAATGCCTATAACTCAACGTATTATAAACTTCGCTTTTCAGGGTTTTTCTTTCTCTCCCCCACCTTGGCCCAAATTCACTGTGCCTGTCCATTAAGAGAGTTGTTAAATTGACTGGCTGGTACAAACAGATCGATCCAACTTGCCTCATCCTCGCACTACTTTCTTTTTTTTCTTTTTTTTTTTTTACCCCTTCTACTTCTCCCTCACTCAAACACTTTCTTTTATCTGTTTATGAGAAGGAAAGTCCACAGGATGGTCGGACAGCGCAATGGTGCCAATCAATACCTTCTATAGACTATCTGCGGTCACCCCTGTGCATTTTCTTTAGCCTGCAGCCAGATTGCACTCTCGCTCATTTCTTTACGTTTTCAACACTTCTTTTGTGTCTTTTATATGGCACGAAAACACAATTTGTGTAGAAGGCCCCATTTGCTTGCATAGGCTAATAAACACATGCCAGCCTACATCCGCACGCACGCTCATGTACACATTCAAACACACACACACACACACACACACGCGCTCGCTCACTCACTCGTGAGCCCGAGGCAGTCAGGGTCCTTGACTATGTGGCGTGCTGTGATCTGAAATTTTAATGCAACGCTTTAAAGCACACACAAACCCTCTCTAACCCTGCACCCTCCCAGTCCTTGGAGTCCTTCCCCCCCGTTTACTGCTTGGCTGAGCAAATCGCCAGTGTTTGGCTGAACACAACTTTTAACCCTCTGACTGCTTCACAGTTTGGCACCGCAGAAAAATGCGTACATACGTGCACGTTTTCACACAAGCGCCTGCATCGGTACGCACACGCACACTTGCTCTGAACTTGCTGCTAAGGAGGCCATTGCGTGACAAATCTCCCATCCTCTTGGTGCATTTGGGTAATCTGCCTTTTAAAACACACACACACACACAAACACACGTTCAGAGAATTTGTTCGATGTTGCAGTGCTGGGGACTGTGTGAGCTCCAGCACGAAGCACGCCTGCAGATGTAGAGTAGCCCCCTCCCTGTAGCTCTTTGAGGGTCTGCCTGGCCGCGTTTTACCCGTTTAGTCACTATTAAAGATTAATGATATATTGATCCACGGCCCTGCAGGGTGCTCCGCGTGCGTGTGTGTTAGTGTGAGTGTATCTGTTTGCATGCACACGTGTAGTTTAATCTGTGTAAAGGCTTGAGGGTCCATTTGAGGAGGAACAAATTTGTAGGTGATTAGGGAGCACTTTGTACATATTTCCTGTTTGCATCTCGCACACGCACACACGCAGTAGTATCAAGTGGGCCAAAAGGTACACACACTGTCACACTCTCACAACCAGCTTCCTTTTAAGCCTGCTTGAAATCCCAAAGGTAACACACTGTGAAAATGCAATGTGGAGAAAGCTGAGGAAAGAAAAGGGATGGAGTGATAAAAGCTGCAAGGCAAAAAAAAAAAAATTAAAAAAGAAAAAAGGGGAAAGCAAGCCGAGGTCTGGAGGCAACTGCGAGGAAGAAGGGATCAGAGTGTGATAGAGGAGGGAAATGAAAATCTAAATCAGGGAATATCCTGCTGGCACTGAGGACACAGGCTAGAAGGGGTGGAAGAGCAAAGAGAGCAGGAAAGTGGAGGAGTTGAGGAAAAAGGAGAGCGACAGACGTACAGTAGGTTGGAAGGGAGAGATGAAAAGGCCTGTGTGTAATGGAGGAAGTACAGTAACAGCTTAAAGGCTCTGGGCCTTGTTCAGAAGTCTTCCAGTGCTCACTGATGGCACTGACTGGGATGCATCCCAAATTCTACAAAAGGCTGTGCATGTTGTTGGTGTGCATTTTAAATATGCTCTACAGCTCCTCCATGTGGCTGCTCTGTCTGAAATTGGGGCTTCATAAACCTTCACCTTAGAAAGAAAACCACACCCCCTTTTGCAACGTTTTGGATGCAATCATGCGTCGCCTCATGGATAGTCGCTCCCTTTCCCTCGCCCGCCCGGCCGCCTGTCAGAATACGCAGAAAATCCTTTCCCTGTGATCTGCTTTGGCCCTCAGCCTCTAGCTTTGCCTTTATAATTCCCAAATAAAGCCAAATCCAAAGGTTATTTAAGAAGACTTTGTGCATCTGTACTTTGATTAAATGATCACATTTGGAGCGGGCGCGCTGGGTGTATTTGGGTTGCATTACGATATCCATAAACGCTCTCCATTACAAGCTTTTCTGGCTTGTTGGCTCTCTGACCTTACATGTGTGCGCGTGACAACGCGCAGGCCGCTTGCGCGCGCACACACTATGGCTTAAGACAGGATAAAAGCCGGTGAGGTAGTGTACTATTATGTTGCCCAAATGCGCACTCGATCCTTTTAACTCTTGGGGAAAGAATAAAAGTGGAGAATAAAAAGCTCTCCTACCCTCATCTGAATTTTTTTTTTTTTTTTTTTAACTGCGTTGCCTTTGGCACATGGTTGACCTAATATCAACTTTGTCTGTTTTGTTAAACACATTCAAATCGGTAGTTGGAAAGCCTATGGGGGACAACACTGTTTCTCATAGTGTGACACACAAACACAAAAGCTGCGTGGGTCTTTGGCTTCGCTATCAAAAGACCGCAGCGCATAATGGTTGCACGGCAGTTCTCGCATGCTGTTGGTTCTTTGCACTCAACGCTGCTTATGCAATGTAAGCGGTGGGCACAGACTCAGACATGTACAATTAAGCCTGTATTTTGGGTTATTGAATTTTTATGAATGAATTTCTGTAAAGGGAAGGATGATGTTAGAGTGGTTAGCATTAGGGCCCAAACTGTTTAATCTGCCAACTGATTAATCAGATGATATTAGCTCTTTTAAATTAACCCTTTCAATGCCAACCATTTAAAAAAAAAAAAAAAAAAAAAAAGAGGCCCTAATCCGCGCCAGCCAATTTAGAGTATTCTGAGTGATCTTTCAAAGTCACAGAATATTCTGTTTTATAACTAAGTAAACGTACAAACTACCGAATGAAAGATTAGATCTCTTCTTTCATCATACACGTGCAAAAAAAAAAAATACTTATTTTGTTTATTACATTTTTTAGTTCTCACCAATAGAACATGGGTTGGTCACCCAAATCACTTATGTCTTACCAAAAAAAAAAAAAGTTTTTGTTAAAAAATATGTTATTAATATTTGTTGTAATGACACCTCAAATAACAGTCCTTTTGTTCTATAAAATAACAATAACAACAATTAAAATGCGTTTTTGATGGCGAAATGATGTATTTATAAATATTTTAAATTCTACATTTTGACAAACTTTAGAAACTATTTGCACGCTATTTCATAGCTTCTAGTAGTATTTAGTCATGTGTGCAAGTGTGTGTTTGCATATTGTCATGCATATATATGTATGTGTGTATTTATGTACATTAGGCCAGTGGTCGCCAACCTTTTTTCTGCCACGGATCGGTTCATACAAGGATGGGGGAGAAACTTTCCAAATACGTCTGTTTATTTTACTCAATTGCTACCTTATGGATTTAATATTAGCGTTACGCGACGGAGACAACTTGACATGCGTTAAGAGTCAGTCATAGATGGATGTAAAAGAGACTGCCTGGTCACTTTTCAAAATAAAATGTTTTTCAGCCTCGAATAATAAATTAACCAGAAGTACTGTACTTTTTTTTCTTTATTTTATCTGTGCGGCTCGGTCCAAAGTGGCCTGTGGCCCGGTACCGGTCCGCGGCCTGGTGGTTGGGACCCCTGCATTACGCCATCGCATCTACTTTTTATTTTTTATTTTCCCATCTTATTGTTCAAACCAGAGTTACACAAGACTTTTCTCCACCCATTACTGTAGAGAAATTGACAGCAATTGACGTCACTGGTGCTCCTCATTATGATTCCTCTTGACAGTATTTTATGTCAATGAGTATTTGTTTTTAAATAATCGCAGATGAATTGGTTATCTGAAATATATTCTACAAAATATCTGAATTGATTCCATTCCGGTCGGGCCCTAGTTAGCATGTCTGCCTCTCTTCGTACTCTGGCTTCTTCCCATATTCTAAAAAAAAAAAAAAAACCTTGTTAGGTTAAAATTGAAGACTCAAAATTTTCCTTAGGTGTGACTGTGAGCGTAAATGCTTGTTCTGTCTATATGTGCCCTGTGGCTGGCATTCAGTCCAGGGTGTACCCCGCCTCGCTCCCATTATCAGTTGGGATCGGCTTCCGCTCACCTGTGAACCCTAATGACCTTTTCCCCCATTGTGGGATTGATAAAGGTTATCGTTTCTTATCTTAATAAAGGCAAGAACTATGGGAAATGTGTTGACAAATTGAGAGTCTGTAAAAGAAGAAAATACATTGTGTCAAAAACCCCATCATTTTTAACATTTCCCATTAAGTTGTGCGTGACTCAGCTTCAGAAAACAGGTGAGCCGTGATTGGTCATGATCTGAGCCCTGAGAAAATGTGATTTTCAGTTGACAACAAATGACAAAGTATTTAGAGTTGACTTGAGTACGGGTTTTGTTTTTCATTGCGACCCGATTGAGGATAAGCGGTTCGGAAAATGCATTCAAATTTTGCATAATACATCACTTTTAGGAATAAAGCCACTGCCTCGTTTTTGATTAACATGAACCCACAGTAATTCATTAATCAATGCTTTCTACACTACAGTATTTTAGTGTCAGTCATTGTGGTTGTAGCAAAGTATTTTTTTAAAGTGGGGCTTAAAAGTTTCAAAAAAGAGAGAGAGAGAGAGAGAGAAAATGTAATTATTTAGTCTATTAAAAGTTTGTCGGAACAATGAAGCCCTCCTTCACCCAATGCCCTTACGTTACAGTGCACATCTTGACATATACAGTAAAGTAAAAGTCATCTATGCATGTCAATCACAACAAAAGCTTATCAAACACTCTTGCCCAAATTGACAATAAAGAGGCAGCATTAGAGACTTCCTGCTGTCTGACCTCTCGCAAGTGAGAGGTGAACCGTGGCCTCCATGCAGACCATTAGTCAGACACAATCTCACAGCTTCATAGCAGATTAGTCTGCTGTATTAGGATTTAGAGCTCTATTAATGTTATCCCTCTGTTTTAGTGTGGCCGAGGTTTTAGGGGAGCTTACACGTGCACATTGAAACACACACTTAGCGGCATGCATACACGCACACATACAAGCTGCTCGGGTTATGGAGTTCACAATCAGTGGATTAAAGGTGAAATTTAGATGCTAGTGTCGTGGACACAGCACTTGCATTGGGTAAATATGAGTTTACGTTTACTGGCACGTTAGGAGTTTTTTTTTCTTATCGGGAATTTTCTGTCTTTGTTTTCTGTTTGTGCATGTCTTATTGAACGCGTCACATCCGCTGTCGTGGTTTTGCTGTGTAGTAACTAAATGTCTTCCTCAGGGCCGACGAGATTGAGATGGTGATGACAGACCTTGAGAGAGCCAATCAGGTAAACACACTGACCCTCAACCGAATGAGAATGCAGTACTTTATTTTATTTGATAATTGTCTTCTATTGAAGAAGTAAGACAAAATACACATACTACTCACAAAAAGTTAGGGGTAGTATTCAACTTTCAGAGTAAATTTCAGGATGACTCTAAAAATGCACTTAAATCTTTACAGGTGAACAAATATTGACCATCTCTAAACTTTTGGAT
Organism: Filicampus tigris; assembly: GCF_054856515.1. NCBI lineage: Eukaryota > Metazoa > Chordata > Actinopteri > Syngnathiformes > Syngnathidae > Filicampus > Filicampus tigris. Next base: position 19,240,139 of record NC_141223.1, read on the forward strand.
GCACATATCCAACTGTTAAATGTTTCCATACTTTTTGTACAACTTGATGTTCTGAAGGAGCTGAAAGGCAAAATTCACAATGGAGTTTGATCCATCAATTGACCAATACATTGAAATGTGTATTACCACTGTCTTCATATATATTTCTATATTTTTTCTTCTGTATAAATGTTTTTTTCCTATATTTATTTGATAGATTTGAAAAGCTGTGATTCCAGCTGCTATTTTATTCAACCCCGTTTGATTAAAAATGTTATTAAATGATCTTTTCTATTCATCACAATGTGCCCGTCAGCATCCAGCAACTACAATAACATTATTATGAACATATTAACTGAAAGCCTAGACTTGTCTGTCTATTGATTTCCATTATTCATTTTGCAAATTTTCTAAACAGGAGCCGTTTCAAAGTGATGGCATTTTCTAATCACCCATCCATCCATCCATCCATCCACCCATCCATTATCCAATCCGCTTATGCTCGCAAGGGTCGCGGAGCACCATGAAAATGTGTTTCATACCACGCTCTTTACTGCATTGTTTTTGTGAAGGTTCTTGTTTGTTTTTTAATTTATTACAACGCCACTAACCCCGTCCAGCTGAAACAGGCCCCTTAGCATGCCCTCTGCCCTTGTGCTGTAAATATTCCCGTGGTATCTGTTAATGTCATTGTTGTTAACTTTCATTATTAGCCCATGAGTATGATTTGTGGCTAAAGGGTTAGCATGGGCATGTAATGTTAATATTAGCCTAAAGGTTAGCACTCTCGACGATAATGCCACATGCACACACAAACAACACACACGCACACACGCCAACGTGCACTATTCACACTTCTGATTTGAGGTTTACTGAGGATGACAGCATGGCCTGCAGCTCAGCCACAGACTTTTTATTCGCTTTTATAAAGGGAAAATGGAAAACAGCATTTTGCTCTGGCGACGAGGCAGTCCGGCTCCCCGCCCTGTCAATAGCGGCTCCCAATGTGGTTGCAATTAGGAACGCCGTGGAATCGGCTGCCTGTAACTGCTAATGATGGCGTGTTTACCCCGTGTTACTGATGATTCCCGACTGCAGCATGGCAGTTTGGCCGTAAAAACAGGCAGCGGGTGTCATCTCAATTTTCCGAACCGATGTAATATTTCACTTTATTGAACCGAAGGAAAAACCCTTCCTCCCTGTGGTGTGAATGTGTTTACGCTGGAAAGAATGGGACTTGGTCGCCACACAGTCTGAAAGACAACATGTCGAAATCTGCTGAATCTCACGTGAGTTGTGCACAATGTAGTCGAATTCTGGTGATTTGAGCTAGAAAAAAAGTGTTCGTAAATTGTTACATCAACATTAGCTCCGCTGACACCACCCTCCGTGAAATTGTATCGCCAAGTCAAATTAATATTACGTTAGTGACATGCCAGCACCATGCCAAGTCATTCGCCTCGCTCGCAGTCCACACGTGTTAACGTTCTTTTGTGTTCCTCAGGGCTAGGGGGAAAACCGAGAGTGGTTTGAGGAAATGTGTACAAAAAGACGAAAATAACACATTAATTCAGATTTGAGCTGCATAAACATGAGATTAATCGTGTTTGACTGTAAGAACTGCGTCTTTTCTCTTCGTCCTTGCAGCGAGCTGAGGTGGCGCAAAGAGAGGCTGAGTCACTACGGGAGCAGCTGTCCTTGACGAACCAATCCCAGCAGACCGCCAGCCCGGCCGGCAAGGCCGACCCCGACGCGGTAACGCCCTTTCGCCTCCTCGCTGATTTACTACGCGTCTGACAGAGACAGATTGTAGAACTAAAGATCAGCTCGGCCTTTTACTTCAGAGGTGGTCATCTGATCACAGCGGCCCTTAATTGATTACGTTGTCATTGGTCTCCAAGGTTATTGATTAAATGAACAAGAGGGCTGTTTGAGAAGTTGCTGGCCTCATTAATTGTTCTTTAGTGGGTCAGAAAGCTGCTCAGCTATAGCACGCAAAGACCTTGGCTTCAGATACATCCAAACCATGTTGTTTGTGGTTCAAAAAAAGAATAATACGGTAGTATACTGAATACAAATGGGTGGGTTGCATCAGAAAGGACATCCGGTATAAAAAGTATACCAAACGCGATTGTCCAGTTGAGGTAAATTCGGCTCCCTGTCAGCTTAAAAGATTGTTTTGGTTCTTGGCTTGCAGGAGCAGGCTGCGGCGGTGGCATCCCACTCGAGTCTGGAGGCGGAGCTCAGGGCCAAAGAAAGGGAGAGCGCACAGCTGGTGGAGGACGTCCAGAGACTGCAGGCCAGCCTGACTAAACTCCGAGAGACCACCAGCGCCCAGATCACACAACTGGAGCAGCAGCTCAGCAGCAAGACCGCCGTTCTCAAGGTACGCAGTGGAGAATTCATTTGGGATTTTGGCGGGTGGGATACTCGGTTTCTAATATTAGTCTTGCTGTGTTTGTCAGCACTTATGAAGTCCTTTGTCATCCACAGGAACTGGAGGAGAAACTTGAGAAGCAAGCAGACTATGAGGAGGTGAAGAAGGAGTTAGGGTAAGGAGCTTGAGGACATTTTATCGTATGCGGTTGAAGTCGGTGGGTCAGTACAAAAAATGTCCTCATTTCAAGACGAGGCCTGTAATGTTTGCAGCGCTGATTTTGTCTCTGTGCTGCTTTGACCTCTAAGAGACTGCATCATATTGTGAAATTGTTCACTTTCGTGTTGCTGTGTGTAATATACAATATGTTCTCTTTTTCTCCTCAGTATTTTGAAGTCAGTCGAGTTTGGAACATCAGACTCCGTGCAGGTAAAGGTGTTTCGTAATGACATTACTCTCTTGGTCTTTGTTCCATAATTAGCGTTATTTGATAATTGAACAAGTGTAGTAATTATGAGGTTTTCAGTTGGGATTTGTACCTTTTTTGGGTGGGATTTTTTTTATTTTTCCTTCATCCCGGTCTCTCGTAATCAGGATTCATCCAAACCTCTGGAGGTGCTGTTGCTGGAGAGGAACCGTAGTCTTCAATCCGAGAGCGCCGCACTGCGCATAGCCAACGCCGAGCTCAGCGGTAAGTTTAGGAAGGTCTCGGCCCGCCTTTACAGTAATCACGGAGCGGGTAAGGCTTTGATCGTGCACAGATGCGTGAGAATGCATGCATCTTGCTTCGTTTTCTCTGAGAATACTGAACACAAGGTTTTGTTTTAAAACATGTCATACCAATGAGCCTATATTGTGCCCACGCACAACAAAAAGACAAGTCCAACAAGTTTATTCACCAGTAGGTCAAGCTTAAGAGCAATAAAGTTGCACAACACCAAAAATGAGGACAGCCCCCCCCCCCCACCCCGACCCCCTCTTGCATCAGGACCACCGCAACTGTGTTTATGGGTTTGAAATGTCATAGCTTTAGGCTTGAATAGCTGAGTGGCTCTGAATTGATTAACATTCACAGTAAGGGGAGCCTACTGTCTGGCCCAATCATGTTAAGTCTCCGTGGTTATGCATTTGAATAATATTACTCGCTGCGCCTATCATCGAGATGGATTCCTGTAGTTAAAAGTTCAAGGGTGGAGGGGGGCACACATTGCTTTTATACATTTGTTGAGATGAATGTGAAAAATCAGTCTGTTGGAAAACTTGGACCTTCACTACGGGTGTGAAGACCTTGCCCACGCTATTTGCGTTCTGTTCAGCCATAAGTATTGTTTTCAGACTTTCCCCCTGGATACATTTGATAAACTGAGGACAATGGAGTGTTAAGGATCACTGCTGCGGCATGGAGGAGGACATCAGTTGACCACTTCTGTCCACTGTGGCCGAGAACTTGAGGAACTGTGAGCCCCTGGGCCAAGCTGATCCGCCTCAGTGGCACAGTGTCAAATGGTTTGGTTGTCCTGATTTTTTTTTTTTCCCTTCCAGGCTGTGACTTACAAGAAAGGTTGAAATCACAAATGCATGGGCATTTTGTCTGGGGGGTTGGCAAAAAAGGAAAAGATCAATTCGGAAACAACTTGATTAAGTTAATTTCGTGTTTCTTCTCTGTTTTTGGAACCCCTTTTTTGTTGACTCCCCCCATAATGCATGGTGTGTTTGACCTTTCTTGTAGGGCCAGCCGGGCGGAAAGGGACAGAAGAGTCGACACCCAAGGAGGAAACCGGCGAGACCTCTTCTTCGCCTCCTCCTCCCCTCCCTAGTCTTCCTTCCTCCTCGCAGCCTCCCCTGTCTCGTACTCACGCGGATGCCCTCAACACCGCCACCACCACCACCAGCAGCGGGGAAACGCACCCCTTCACCCCCACAGGCATTGGACAGGACTTCTACTCTCCGGTCTTCCCGCTGGTGGGTGGCAAGATGGCTTTGAACTCGTTGATCCAGCGTCAGCTGCTGCAGACCTTCTATTCCAAAGCCTTGCAGGAGTCGTCCGGGATCCCCAGCGGGGCTCTGCTGTTCACGCCCTTCACTCCAACCCTCAGCTCCATCCCTACCTCCACCCCCGGCTGCGGTTCGGCCGCCATCCCCCTGGCGGCCAGCAGCCCCCAGCCGCCCCCGGCCAGCCCGGACATGGCCCCCGTTAACGGAAGCAGCACGGCCGGCAGCGCCCCGTCGCCGTCCCCGAGCCACTCGGACGCCACCACGGGGAGCATTTTGGACGGCGAGGACATGGACACGGCCGAGATCGCCCGGCAGGTGAAAGAGCAGCTGATCAAGCACAACATCGGTCAGCGCGTCTTTGGCCACTACGTGCTGGGCCTCTCCCAGGGCTCGGTCAGCGAGATCCTGGCCCGACCCAAGCCGTGGAACAAACTCACCATCCGGGGGAAGGAGCCCTTCCACAAGATGAGGCAGTTCCTGGCCGACGAGCAGAACATCCTCGCGCTGCGCAGCATCCAGGGCCGGCAACGAGGTAAGCACGTGCATCTCGTGGCCTGTCTGCGCGTGGAGTATGTGTGTGTCGAGCATGCGTGTGCGCGTACGTGAAAAGCCCTGCACACGGCTATTGATTAGCTTGTCAATAAGAACGAGCCTTCCTATATTTCTTCCTCTTTCCTAACTCCCATCCTGTGCCACATCTGTGTGTCCTGAATGACTTCTTCGACACACACACCCACACACTCGTCCCAAGAGCCTCTCCTAGCCATTGTGGTCAATACAGAAACCTTTCACACATCAATAGCATTGATCGGTGGGAACTAGGAAGAAGGCTGAGGTACTGCTAACTGCGGGTAGATTCGATTATGCTGGGCCTGCTTTTGTTCACGCATCAGGACATTTCTGATGGAAGATGGTCTCGGTGGTGCACAGAATGCAGCAGAGTGTACTACCTTGTATGAAAGAGAGTTTGTTAAAGTAAGGCTGCAGTTAGTAAGCAGTCATATTGTCATTACAGCTCACACTACTGGCCTAGTAGTTTCATATTGCTGCTAGTAGTTGTGGTTGGGTTCCTGTCAGGGCTGCACACGAAGATCAATACATCTCCTAGCGCCGTAATGTGCACTGGATAAAAGCATCGCCACATCGCTTTTACTTGGTAGTGAACTCCATACAGTAGCGTAGCTGTTAGAACATAAACCCACAAGTGCTGTAACATAGTGTGTGGTATATTGTTTTTAACAGAGGGCTCAGGCCAGCCCCAGCTTAGCCGAGTGTTTCAGGATGTTCCGAAGCGGAGAGCCCTCTCCAATACAGCTTCACACACAGGTCTGTCCCCTTCACACACAGATTCGAGCACGTTCTGTCCGTGTGGCATGTTTGTGTAAGGGTGAACTCTGCGTGCGTGTGTGTGTGTGTGTGTGTGTGCGCGCGCGTGTATGTTGTTTGTCAACTAAATTGGCGGGTTAGCGAGCATAAATGTGCCACAGCGGTAGCCGAGCAAAGCCAGCATGAAAAACTCAGGAGTTTGACTGGTAGTTATGCCCAGAGCCCTGTAGTGCGTGCGTTTGCATGTGTGGGCTCCGAAGGAACCAACGGCTCCGGTGTAGTTGCCTTAAGAGTGGGAATGTTCTTTGTGCGGTGACAAGGTTACTTATAATAATCAAACCATCCATTATTCTCTTTATCTCCAAATAGTTGCTTTCCCTACTTGTGTTGATCCCTCCCTGTCTGCTTTTTCTTTCCTTCCAGGGAACATCACTGCTCGCGTCCGCTCTCAAGATGCCGGTTCAGATGAGGCCATCAAGTCCATTCTGGAGCAGGCCAAAAGAGAGCTGCAGGTGCAGAAAGCCGGTGAGTGTAAATCTCTTCTTCAAGCCTGGAGATGTTTCGGTATCCCCTTGACATTGTTTTCCCCTACCCTATCACCAGATTTGTCGCACGCGCAACCCTCGTACGCGGGCCTGAAAGGAGGGGGCGGAAGCGGGCTGGGAGGCGGAGGGGGCAGCGGGTCAGACGAGGCCATCCGCTCCATCCTCGAGCAAGCTCGCCGAGAGATGGAGGCCCAGCAGGCTGTGCTGGAACCCATTCTCAAAGCCTCGTCTTCCTCATCCTCCCTCGTGTCTCAGAGGGACCTCATGAGCTCACCGCTCACCGCTCCCCTCCCCCCTTACAATCCCCTGGCTCTCTCCCTCAAGAAGCCTTCCAGCTCCCTGTTGTCGTCACCCTCCTCCCCGTCCCCAGTGCTGGACTTCAGCTCTGGCATCAAGAGGGAGGGCAGGCCCTCTTCGGGGATCGACATGTCATCGGACGGCGCTCTCAGGCAGGGTCGGACCTCCGAGGGCTCGGTCCGCTCTGGGACTGCGGCGGGCGGGGTGGGTTACTGGAGAGAGCAGTGGTGGAGCAGCATGCACACGGACCCTCGCAGGTCTTCAGCAGGAGACGAGAACTACAACCAGGAAGACTCCAAAGAGGTAAGGGGTTCTCGTTCTCCCGCGTATGCTTTCCCGATCGGCCCCTTTTGTGTTTGCGTTGCCACTAAAAGTTCCGCTCTACAGCAGTTGCATGTCTGACCCATTCCCCCGGTGCGCGCTTTAGGGAATACTGAGCGACAGTCTGTCTCGAAACAAGCCGTGGAACAAGTTGAACCAGAGGAACCGGGAGCCGTACCTGCGCATGCAGCCGTGGCTCAATGGAGACCAGGGGCAAAACGCGCACATCCAACAAGCTCAGAACCAAGGTACACAAATCCCGCAGCAGCACGCATCTAGGGTTCACACACCCGCTTTATCGCAAAAGCCCTGATTAGAGCTCGCGGCAAGTTGCTACTGCCCATCTGTCAATCACTCAATCTTCCCTCCCTCCGTCCATCCCTCGCCCGAGCTGACCTCTCGTTCTCCCATATCCTCCCTGATAACTCCTCCCACCATCCCCCACATCCACTATGCTGCGGCAGTGGCAGCCAGCAAGCTGCTGGTTTGTCATGTCATAGACAAGTTAGTGTTGCAGCGCCAGATGGCAGCTCTGTGTGTGCGTGCGTGTGCGTGTCTCTGTTTCTCTCTGGGGGTGTAAACAGCAGCTAATGTACACTGACAGCTCCTCATGACTGCTCTCTTCCAGCCTGCTGAGCTGCACAGCAACACTACACAGGCAGAGACAGGGAGATGAAAGAAAGAACAGCAAGCCAAAAAAGCGTCAAACTCAAAACTTAAAACACCTTTGCCGTTCCTTAAATAGGAATTAAGTTGATTTTAGGATGGGTCAAGTCCCTCCCTACCGACACAGTCACGGGATAAAGCAAGTGTCTCCTAACCCACACGATCTTTGTGTCTTGTCCTTTATCTCCATAAGCAGAGGGTACTCCCAAAACATCGGCTAGCTGCAGCCCAGCTCCGGAGTCGCCACTCAGCTCGGCCGAAGAGTCTGTCAACGGCCTCACCGGCGACCAGCTCACGTCGCAGTCGTCCGGACTCAAACCCCCCTCCGACGATCCTTCGTGTGGGGACTCGCAGCCCGGCACCCCGCTGCCACTCCCCGGGCACTCGGGTCTGAGCATTCAGGAGATGGTTGCAATGTCTCCTGAGCTCGATACTTACGCTATTACCAAGAAGGTGAAGGAGGTGCTGACAGACAACAACCTCGGTGAGACATGGAGAAAGTCTATTCCTCTTACCGGGCTCCAAACTACCCCTGAATGTTTGCTTTATCGATCCCAAAATTCGAGGCAGTGCGAGTCATCTTTTCATCTACTTGCACATGCGCAGACAGCAAATTTGCAGATTCTTTGTGTGACCCTGAGTTTTCGGATGATACAATTTCAAATTTGTAACATAGCCTGGAGCCCAGTAGTACGTTAATCCCCGGCCAATTTGTGGTTTGTTATTTACAAATGTTTTTTTTCCTGTGGAACCTATGCTTAGCTGTATGTCGAAAAACGTATTAACATGTTTTTGTACGCTGTTGTATCACGCCATGAAATGCCACAAGACTGTACCAAGGCATAGTCTAATACAAAAGCAGCAATCGGTGTCAATGAAGTATAACAAAGGGATGTATCTCGACGAAGACCTTTGTATGTTGGCGAGGAGCAAACTTTAGCGAGTAACGAGTCTTGGCTGCGTGTGCAGGTTTTTGCAATGGGGTAACGTAAGATCAGTTTGAAATTTAAAGTGGTTGTGGCTCATCATTTGTAGTATATTTACAATTTAGAGTTTGAATATAGGCACTTGTGAAAAAAAGATACTCCTGATTTTTCACACTTAGCAGCTTGGCTCATTCATGTAGTTTTTTATGTCCCAAATTGTTGTTCAGTTTTTAAATTGATGATCTTCTCAAACAAAGGCTGCTGTTTTTCCATCCTAACCAGGCCAGCGTCTGTTTGGGGAAACTATCTTGGGTCTGACGCAGGGTTCTGTCTCAGACCTGCTGGCCAGGCCCAAACCGTGGCACAAGCTCAGCCTGAAGGGCAGGGAGCCCTTTGTCCGTATGCAGCTCTGGCTCCAGGACCCGCACAGTGTGGAGAAACTCATGGACATGAAGCGCCTGGAGAAGAAAGGTGCGTATGGAAAGCTCTTGATGTAAACAAAAATTCCACGCGGGGCTTCAGATTTAAAGAACGACAAAGAAACCCGGTGCTGTGTGCTTGAACGTCCTTTTATTTGATAAACACGCAGATGAAAGCCCTTTTGTATCACGCGTGCACATCTGCACAGACGATATCCTTTGTGCAGGACGGCCGAGCATGTTGTGCAGATCACAGTCATCTTGGTGTGATGTCAGTAGCAATCAGGACGGCAGACATCACGTACTGTATTAGATGTGACAGCTAGGGGACCGCCGCGGGCCTGCTTACTCACAGTCATCAGCACTCCTCTTCATCATTGTCATCATCGTAATAATCATCAGTCTATAAACTTGTATTTTTAATATTTGTTCATAGCCTCTCATCACGCAGCGTTCCTTTTTCTTGCCGGCGTGACGTGTGAGTGATTAGCGGAAAACCAATGGCCTCGCAGTGATCCCTCACCACACGATTGATGCGCTTTTCTAGAAAGTATGTTTTGATTTGAATATGCCACCAGGCACAGGCTTCTTATACATCCTCAAAAAAATACTGAGTTCATGTGTGCAAAGCACAATCAGCTGTAGTTCGTTGTGTGTGTGTTTGGGGTCACTGTCCTTTAAGCTTCATTTGGGTTTACTGACCCCAAAATAAAGCACCCCAGTAGCAACGGCCTAAAGTCCTGACCCAGAGCAGAGCCACGAGGAAAGACACGGACCTGCTCTACAGTAACCATGTTTGGCCCCTCACCTTTGCGTTACCAGCCCGCAAGGTTGCAGCTTGCCCTTTTTTTTTTTTTTTTTTAAGTGCGCTCTAACCTTGCTGTGAGGGCCTCGTTGCTGCTGCCACACTACTAATATATCTGGCAGCGTGTATCAGGGTGGACGAAATGTCAAACGAATGTGAAGCTGCTGTGAACTGTTCATTTCCTGCCGCTGGTGCCTGAAGTGAACCCAGCTACAGTCGCTGTTTGTGTTGAACAGGACATTCATTGTTACATTTTCTGGGAAGTACTATAGCACCATCTAGTGTCAGTTGAGGATGCCTGCCAGTATATTATTGGTTTCCAGAGACCTATAAACTCATTACGCCAGTTAAGACCACCAACCATGACATGGGGAAAACATTTATACTGTGGTCACAATATAGACACGACAGGCGCAAAAAAATAAAATGCTAATTTGCTGACTTGAAATATTGCGGCCACGGAATACTAATTTGTGATCGCAAAATACAAATAAAAGTAAAGTGATGCACAAAATACTAATTTGTGGATTTTAAGTTATTCCAGTTAACAACTTGTATGTCTGGGTAAGCAAATAGAGTTCACTTCGGTAACTTTGCGTTTTTACAGAAAGTGCACTCAATTTGGTTACCCAGCAGTCCAGTAAGGATCCACAGCTACGTCGTGGTCACAAATGAGTTTTGTGCACACATTATATCAATATTAGGCTCTGTATGCTTCCGATGAAACGATGACATCTATTGATGATGTCATGACTAAATCACTGTGTAAACAACAAAAGGAAAATCGGATACATGCACCAAAAACATTGCAACACATTATTCTCAATACTTGTACAGTTTGGCTTTAATATTGTAAACAGAGACAAGTGAATTTTCATGCATGAGAGACATGACATCCCCATTACAATTAAAGTGGAAGTCAACGCAAACATAATTTTTTCAAGGATATGTTCTATGCAAGCCCACTAGTTGAAACAAGGCATTATGATAAATATTGCCCTTGTGGAATCAGAGTTAATCCACCAATTTTTAGCCATCTCTGGGGGCGGCCATTTTGTCTCTTCTGTCGACTGAAAATGACATCACAACTGCTCAGGGCTCAGGTAACGACCTATCACGGCTGACCTGGCTAAAAGGATTTTGGTGCTTAACTCATATTCCACAAACACAATATTTGAAACAACCCAATCTTGTTGTGTTCTGAGTACAGCGACAATAAAGGTATTCATTCAAGATCGCCTGAGTCCACCGATGACTGAGATTCACCAAACATTGTATTTCCTACAAATACCTCTTTGACCCTGTTGTTTTGTCTCTGCACAGCCTACATGAAGAGGAGGCTAAGCTCCTTGAGTGACGGCCATTCTGTGGACGGGGGCCTAGTGGGGCCGGACTACGTGCAGGGCTCTCAGAGTCCGGGGCCGCAGCAGCAGTTGAAGAAGCCCAGGGTGGTGCTGGGCCCCGAGGAGAAGGAGGCTCTGAAAAGGGCGTACCAACAGAAACCTTACCCCTCGCCCAAGACCATTGAGGAGCTGGCCTCCCAGCTCAATTTGAAGACCAGCACCGTCATCAACTGGTTTCATAATTACAGGTCAGCGTTTTGAGGACAATCATGGGCATTAATAGGACATTTTTTTTCTCAGTTTTCCCGTGATTTTCTTTCCATTTCCCTTGTTTTTCGGCGAAAATGTGTCTTGAATGTTTATCAGCGCTTTTTGCAGATTTGGTTTTTTAAATAAAATTATTATTATTATTTTAAATTAATTAATTGAGCGGCACGGTGGTCGACTGGTTAGCACGTCCGCCTCACAGTTCAGAGGTCGCGGGTCCGATTCCGGCCTCGACCTTCCTATGTGGAGTTAGCATGTTCTACCCGTGCCTGCGTGGGTTTTCTCCGGTTACTCCGGTTTCCTCCCACATTCCAAAAACATGCATGGTAGGTTGATCGGACACTCTAAATTGCCCCTAGGTGTGATTGTGAGTGCGGATGTTTGTCTCTGTGTGCCCTGCGATTGGCTGGCAACCAGTTCATGGTGTACCCCGCCTGCTGCCTGAAGACAGCTGGGATAGGTTCCAGCACCTCCGCGACCCTCGTGATGATTAAGCGGTATAGATAATGGATGGATGGATGGATAAATGCATTAAGGGGCGAGTCAGAGTGTGCATCGGGCCCGCCAGTTGCCCATAACATTCTCGCTGTCTTGCTCGCACAATTTTCCAAATGAGCAGGAAAGGGTTCTTGCTTTAAGTTGCATATTTGTCAGCTCCAGTTGAAGATTATGGTAAAGCTTGCACCTAAAATAAAAGAGAATTCAACATTGTATATTTATACACCACAATGTTTAATCAAACCATATAATAACTAAAGTTCACAAGCTAAATGCTACCATAAACTGCCAAATGCCAATGATAGGCTACTGGAATTTAGTATACAGCTCTAAATTGGACTTGTGGAAGTATTTAAAACGAAACGTAAGCACGATGACTGACGTCCAGCGTCTTTTCCAGGTCACGTATCCGACGAGAACTCTTCATTGAGGAAATCCAGGCAGCTGGAGGGGTCGGGCCCGGCAGCGAGGGGGGCTCCCCTTCCCTCCGCGGGTCGAAATCAGGCGAAGGGGACAGCTGTGACGGAACCGAGTCGGAGGGCACGGTAGAGGCGCGCCAGGGATTTGGTGCGGGCCTGGAGGATCACAGGGGAGCGTGCAAAGACCACGACATGGAGGCCGAGTCTGAGGCGGGGGGCTCTAATAATTCCCCTTCCCAGATAGACTGCATCCCGCCGGGCTCTAGCTACGGGCCGGGCGGACTGGGGCTGTTCAGCCTCACAGAGGCATCCCCCGGCAGCTCCGCCTCGAGTACTAATATCCCGCCATCCGGCCCGGCTAGAAATCCCAGGGACAACAATTTGCGCAAGAAGAAAGCGGCCAACCTCAATAACATCATCCACCGGCTGGAGAAGGCCGCAAGCAAAGAGGACCCCTCAGAGTGGGAGTTCTAGCCCCTCCGCCCTTTGCCCCTCTTGTCTCATAACCTCACCACCTCTAACCTTGGACCCCTCCTGCTCTGTTCCAGTTGGAGAGTGGACACAGCCAAAGTCAAGCTCAGCAGCCATTTTTACTACATAGCTTTCCCAAAAGAGGGAAGCGACAAAGTGTGGTTGGCAGAACCGTTAAAAAAAAAGAGATGATTTACAGAATACCTAGAAGAACAAAATACGAGACCTTAATTGTCTCTCCTTTTTTTTTTTTTTTAAACTGAGTTTTGTTTTTGTACTGAAAAAAGCACTTAGCCGTCCTGCTGGCCTCTGGCCCTGCTGTACCTCCCCCCCCCCTATCACCAGCCACTGGTGCACCAGACTGGTTAGTCCCGAGCCGGGGTCTGACCCGCGGCCGGGCTGCTAAACCTGGACTGGGTAAAGACAGGCGAGGCCTGTCGCAGCAGCTGTCCCAGTGATACACACTGCTCGATGATAGATAAGAGACAGGAACTCTCTGGCAAGAACTCTCACTTTGTTCAAGGAGATCTTTTTTTCCGCTCTTCTTCTCACCTCCCAAGTGTCCACAAACCTCCCCTCACTCAGTGAGATGCCTCATTTTTCACACTGTAGAGTGACTGTTACAAACCCTTTGCCTTTTTCACTCACTTGCGTGTGTGTGCGTGTGTTTTTTTTTTTTTGTATGTTTAGGGGTTGTGTCAGTGTGTGCCCATGCGTGCGCGCCATCGCTTCTGGACGGCGGCACGTTTTGCTTTTGTATCTCACTCCTACACTCTTAAGAGGGTAACACGCCTGAGCTGCCATGGTTACTGATGTACGAACTTTGACCTGTTGTGTACCCCGTTCTCCTATCTCTATCCTGCTGACAGCCATGTGATGGCCAGAAGGATCATGTAATAATTCCTCACAAACACACACTCGTCTGGAAAGGAAGGAGAGACGAAACCTGTAGGTCCTTCTTGAAGGATGAAAGGACCATCTCGTTCTCTCTTTTTGTTGAATTCATATTGCAATTTGGTTGCCAATAAGAGATTGCACAGTCTTCTGACTCTAAAGATAACAAAATAGGGAATTTTAGGAAGCAATTTAATTAGTACAAAATAAGCAGACAATAAGAGAGTAACAAGTTACTGTTGTTTTTTTTTTTCTTTGGAAAAAAAAAAAAGACAAATTAGGATGGAATAATGTTGCATTGTTGAAAATACGATACGATGACTTCACGTAGTACTGTAGCCGATACCTTCCGTGTCTTTTGGTTGTTGTTGTTTTTTCCCCCTTTTTTCCCTTTTTTTTTTTTTTTAGGTTGTGCACGTCACAGTTTTGACCCAGCACTGGATCTGCTCGGGTGTGTGTATGTGTGTGTTTGTGTGTGGGCGTGTGTGTGTGCGCTCACCACCAGCTAATTTCCTGTTGACAAACACACATCTTTTTATAGGCCAAATCAGGAAGTGTGTGTGTATGTCTGCGTGCGGGTGTGTGTGTGTTTGTCTCATGTGCATTTGTATATTTGCCTGCATGTCAGTCAGGGTCGAGGTCAATTCACTCAGAGTTCAATTTACAAAATGTAAGGTTATCAAGCATAAAGAAGCTCCTGATGATAGGATGTTTTTTTTTTTTTTCAATGTACAGTACTTTTTAGTTCACTCCAACCCTGGTGTCAGTAGTTACGCTCTCTTCCAGTCTTTCCTGTATCCAGGGACTTTTTTTCCCCCCACATCCAATTCTACTGTATACACTACAAATTTGAAGGCATATCACCCCCTCCTCGTCCCACACAAGCCCTCAGTGCCTGTCAGCCCACTGCCTCCCCTTTGTGCGTGTGTGAATGTGTGTGTGTGTGTGTGTTTCCAATGAGTGTGGGGGGGGGTTCATATTTCGTATCTACTTGCACACACTACTAGTGCACAACTGACACCCTTCTTTTTAAGATGTTTGACGCATTACCATTACATTAATCTTCTCACCACGTAGTTTAGTACGATGATTTACTGTAGCTCGGTTTTATTGTTTTTTGTTTTTATTTGTTGGCATTTATAGTTTTGGTTTTTATTCTGCTTATTTATAGGTGCTGTAATTTTTCATTTAATGTCTTATCATTTGAGTTGTCTATTTTGTAAGGGATTATACTTCTTCTTGAGGGCAAGTAACATTTTTACTAGACGTTATAGACTGCCGGCAGTATTGGTTAATATTTACACAGACGTACTAGTTCTCATTGGTTTGTATATTCATGAAACGTAAACGTTTAGTGTCATTTCAATACCTTTTTGAATAACACGTTTGCCACACATCGCACCTCCAAGCTTTTATTAACAGTTATGCTCCTAAATGGCTAGCTCGAGAATCCCCCAAAACATATCAAGATGATGGGATATCATATTTCTTTCTGTTTTTATTCGACTGTCATCTTTGCGGCCGTATCTTGGACAAGCTCGTTTTTAGTCTAGAATCCATTCCCTCTAACATCGCCATTAACTTGATGATCAGGTCCAAGTGTATACTCGTTGTCAAATAGGTCAAATGAAATCACCTGAAGACGGGAATGCATGTTGAAAAGAGGTCATATCTGCCAAATTGAGATTAGACAAGTTGTACCTGCTAGCAGGTGTGTGCGGCCACACAGAAGAGCCAGCCTATGATTATGCAGAATTGTTATCTATAGCAGTCCGTACAGCAAAGCACTTATTAGGACAGGGTCTGTTAAACACTACACCGGAGTTACCATCCCAGGCTCCTGGGAAACGGATGCCTTTTATTTGTGGAAGTGGTTGAGAACCAAGCACAGACTCAAACACTAAAATGGAAACGAACGTCGGCTGTTTTTCCTACACGATGAACTACGTCCTTACATATAACTGCGTGTGACAGAACGGGAACACGGCCGGTGTAGATATAATTAGTAAGCACCTGATTCGGATTCTAGTTCCTCTTGTTTCTCTTGGCTCCCTGTTTCCTGAACACACACACACACACCACTGTTGGTACCCTTATATTGAACAAAGAAAAAGCCACAACGGCCAGTTAAGCAACTGACAAAACCGGGGTTTGCCAAAATCCATATTGGTAAGTCACATTGGCTCTGTTACAAAAAGTGAACATACAAAGAGAAGAAGAACACTACTGTGAAACATGGAAGAGGCCTGGTTACGTTCTGGGGCGGTCTTGCTAAATCCGGCACATGGTGTCATGAATGCGTGCAGGGCACAATGAAATCTCAAGATGATAAAGGCATTTCGGAGCTAAATGTGCTGCACAATGCCAGGAAGCTCAGTCTCAGCCGCAAGTTGCGGCTCCTCCAACAAAATAAAGACCAAAAACACACAGCTAAAAAAAAACTATTCTGAAGTAGATTTCAGTTACCTCTCATCTAAACCCAATTGAACATTTTGTCTGGGGAAAGAACCTGAGACAAATAATTCATGAGTGGGTCAAAATACATGTCGACTGTCTCTTGAGAGCTACAGAAATTGTTTGATTGCAGCAGTTGCCTCAAAAGGTTGCGCAGCAACATATCTAAAAATCTTTTCATTGTTTATTATTTCACTGTCTCGTTATTTCAGTTACCGCTGTGGGGTTTTTTTTTTTTTTTTTTCAACAAAAGGATACCAACAATTTTGCCCATGTGCTTACATCCAAGGACACTATATGGACAAAGTATTGGGATACATCCAGGCAGTGAAAATGGGCAGTGATATGGAGTTAAGTAGTTTTAAATACTGTTGATTCATACTCAACTACACTAGGAGAACTCCTGTGGGCAACAACCATTACACTGGCTACAAAACAGGAGTTCAGAACACTCATAGATTCTCTTCTTACCCCCGTCCAAAAAAGCCCAAAGTACTGTAGTGGGCACCACATCTTAAATGGACAAGTTCTTTTTCCAAAAAGGTAACCGTTAATAGATGCTATTGCTAACTCTGTTACCAACCAAAACAGCAACACCTACCAAGGCATGTAAACAATCTCTCAGATGGTTTAAAGAGTGGAGTCTTAACAATAATAATCAACATAGCAATTAAAAAAAGGCACTTTTGGTCATAAAAGTCATATACACTATTAAGGGAAAATGGCATTTTCTATCGACTAGCCTTCTAATAGATCAGTGAGTTATGTTCCTTACCCTCCTCACAATAGGTGAAAATCTATTTAGATATCGAAAAAAACGTGGGTTTTTTTTTTTTACTAGAATGCTTTCTTTGCAACAACTATTGAACGGCAAATCTGGGTGATATTTGACAAAGAACTCTGCTGGCTACAAGTAGGTGACTTTAATTTGTAAATTGGCCATTCCCTGCCAAAATAGCAGGTGATATGGCGGCGTGACATCGCCAAATGTAAAGCATAAGTAGTCAAATGACCGCCTTCTGGGCGTTCTAGCCAGTGGTTTTCAGCATCTTTACACCAAGAACAAACACAAATAATTCTTGAATCTCTAAGTAAGACTATAAAAATGACCAACATAAAAATTAAATCGCTAAGTAGTCCAAAATGTTAACTGGGAAATTCTGCAGTTAAAACTGCACTTAAATATAGGAAAAAGTACATAAATAATTATTGAAATGTATTTCACGTTAACATTTAACAGACATTTTACCTGAATGTCAAAACAAACAGGTCTAAAATATTAAATGTAAACATATTGCGCTTAAAATTTGAATGGAACTAAAAAACCTCAAAATGCCGTCCCACACACTTTAAACTTACTAAAACAGAAAGTAAACTTATTTGAACACAAAAGGGCATCAAATAAAGAGAAAATACTGTACATGTGTTATAATGAGATTTTTTTTTTTATTCTTATAAGCCTTAAAATATCTCTTCAACACACTCTAATCGCATGGAAACTTTTCAAGACTCCTTTTTTAAACGCATTGGAATTTTATTTGAACCAAAAATAAGAAATTAGGTAACAAAAAAGTCTCACTATAGAGGGATGTTACTATACACTAGTATTGTTTATTTTTATTATTTTCTAAAAACAGGCCTCTTCTGAAATTAGACACCTCCTGCCGTTTGCTGTTAATGAAACAAACGCCTCCTCCTACTATTTTGTTATCCTATTAGGAATAGCATTATTGCCGAAATCACAATTGGACATTTTTGTAAAACAAGGACCATAACGTATTCAACAACCGAGGCGAGTTCAGTTGCCGTGATTCAACTTAAAGGGGAAGTCAACGCAAACATTTTTGTGAGAAAGACAACTTTCATATTAGCAAAACATAAAATATTTGGTTGAATTTTGTAACTTGAAATCTTATCAAATTTTGTTGCCTTGAAATTTTGAGTTCACTCAATTTTATCTATTTATTTATTTAAAAAAAAAAAATTCTTCACATTGTAGTCAAAATTTCTTGAAGGAAATTTAGACTGTCCTGAGACATGGGCAACCACTGAATGGTTCCTCTATTCATCTCACTACTTCTGTCCATATAGTCAAGCCTGGTCAAATGCACTGCATTTAAGTCAAGATGTTTCTTCTGATCTGGGGGAAAACAAACAAAAAAGAAAAATATTTCCTTCAGAAGAAACTCTCTCTCCACGCGGACGCCAAGTGTCAAACATCGATGTCCCCCTCAGAGTGCCTTCGGGCCCGTGACCACACAGCACGTCTTGTATCTCTACTGTAACTTTTATACTAAGCACTTAACCCATTTTAGCCATCTCTTCGCCACCCCCCCCCCCCCCCCCCCTTCAGAAAACCACATCAGATCATCAGATTTGTGCCTTTAACTGCCAAGCAGGGCACCGAAACGTTGTGATGTCATCCGACGTGCGCGTGTGGACCGTATCGTCTCTGATCCGCATCGATTTCCCCCATGACACCCCACCCCTCCACGACCTGTACGTCTCTCCTGGAGAGGGTTACTGGAATAAGGAGATAATGAGCTTGTGTTGTTCTTAACGACGAACCCATTTGGGGTTTTATCAAGACAGTTATTTCCCCCACCACCTTGACATTGTACATACCTAAACAAGCAGAATGAAGGAGGAAGCATGCCGAAAAACAGCAGACACTGTAATAACACTGAATTTATTCATAGGGCATTTTTTTTTTGTTTTTTTTTTTTGTTAGGTTTGTCTTCTCCTTCTGTTCCGTGTCAGGTTTGCTGTGACGTCACTGCAGGTATTGAGATGACGTGTGCCAACTATTTGAGAGAGGATAAGAAATTGTAAATACGAGTCGGGGTCAAGTAGCTACAGAGTCACTTAGTGTCACAGTGCGCTTTTTGTTTGGAAGGCAAGACGAGAGAAGGGACGATTCAGGACTTTTTTTCCATGATCCACAGATATTTTTCTACAAATTTAAAGATCCAGATGATTCTATACACTGTTGAATAACATTGTAAAGGTGTAACAGATGCTGTATATCATATCATGTTTTCTGAAGTCGTAAAGCTTTACTGTATGATCTGTTTTGAAGTAGTGCTTATTCTTCTTTTTTCTTTTTTTTTTTATTTTTTTTTTTAATATTATTGTGATGGAAGCCTGGACAACAGCACTGGTCACCCTATTCAGGAAAAACTTTAAAAAAATAAAATTTAAAAAAAAAAAGAGAGAGAGAAAAACCTCAAGATGTTTTTTGTAATAATATTAATACTTTTAGAATATATCTTATGAAGTGGGTTTTTTGTAAGGAATCACTTTTTTCCCGACGCAGCAGTGCTGTACGCATAGCACACACTCAGTAGTCGTTACACACCTAAATACAGCACAATAACATTCATCTTCTTCACTTTGCTTGTGTGTTTCCTTTTGATTTAGTTTGGTCATTTCCTCGCTCTGTTTCCAAGCTCAACATTTCAATGTAACTCAAAAGAAAAAAAAAATGAGGAAGCAAAAAGCCAAATAGTGATGTAGTCGTCCACCTTTATTTGCTCCCTTCCTGACTCCCCTCATCACCTCCTGTCGCTTCCTCCACAGTGTAGACTGACAACCAAATGACCCGGGGAGAGATCTTCAGCCCTCCCCTACAACTTTGGAAAGCTTTAAGATGCTTGTTGAGGCTTTATGTTATGTTTTTTTTGTTTTTACACCCCATCATCAACAACGTGGAAGTAATAACGCTTTCCCCATTGCTTTGAGTGTGTGCGCTGTGCATGACTGTAAAAGGGACAGTTCACGCCCCCCTCCCTCTTCCCATCTTTCAGCACTTCCGTCACTTCCGAGATGCTATCTTCCCCCGTTTTTTTTTTTTCTTCGTTTTGGTTCCTCATGTATCATTGCTTTCTTTATATCGTTCTATTTACTAAACGTATCATGTTGTTTGTTCTCAGCACTGTAAGACAGTCCCCCCTCTTCTACAACATTGAAAAGCAATATCACTGTATGAAATGTTCACAATGTATTTGTTATGATTGACATTTGATTCATTCATCATCATTATTATTATTCACATGCACCCTAGGTGTGATAATTGAAGTAAATCTCTTTTATACAAATACTAAAAGTGTGCTGTGGGAGTTTGTTCAAGTATTCTCAGAGAAAAAAAAAATGTTGCTTTTAAAGATGTTGGACTGTTTATGTCATTGACGGCCCTCCCACAGGTAAGTGCGTTCCAAATAAGACAAATGACAAATCCAAATGGTTGATGTGGAAAAAATGACTTTTTTTGTTTTGTTTTTAACCCTCCCTAGGTCGCTATGCGGAGCTGCAGGGGGAGTTTGCGGCGGCGGTGCGGATCAGCGCCGAGCAGAAGGAGCTCATCCTGAGGCTGGAGCACGACCTGAGCACCATCCAGGCCATGTCCTCCCTGCCCCGACCCGGGGCCGACGGTGCTGAAGTCATCAACATTCCCGAGCCCATCAAAGAGGCCACCGACATGTTTGCTGGTACATTTGTATGCCTGGTTGCTCCTCACACACAATAGATTACCGGTATTTCAAATGATTTTTTTTCCCTTCAATCATTCTTTATCCTGTATGAAAAATTATAAATATTACAGCATCTTACTGAGTCACTAAGTAGTAGTAGTAGTATGAGAAGAAGAAGTCTATTCATCTTTGTTTGTGTCTGCATTACTGTGCAGCAGTGTCCCCCAACCACTGGGCCATTTGCCGCCCCATCTTCTCAGCGCTGAGGAGGGCCAGCCAACATTCTGCTACAGTTGGCACTGATGGCCGATAAACCATCAACAGTGATAATCTAATTGCAGTGTGATAAACTCTATAAAGGGATTTTAATGTTGAAGCAGAAGCATCATTCATACAGTATATTTGAAATCCCCATAGTCCCAAAGTCATAAAAATGTAGCTGAGGGAAGCAAGATTTATTTCTGTAACAGATTTCAAATAAAGGCTACAGTTTGTTTAAAAGTTACGCTATATGTGTTTTTAAAGACAACTTGTCATCAATCAAGATGCCTAAACACTAAGAACAGGAAACCCTTTTCAAAGGAGTCCCATCAACTGTAGTTTTGTTGGGCTGACTTGAATCAAGAAAGTTTTTTTTCTGTAAAAATCCTATATTTTGATTTGGTTGGATTTGGCAGCAATTTCAGTTTAGCGAGTGCTTTGGATAACACAAATATCAGACTGTAGGTCAATCGTCCACAGACGGATGAATGAAAATGTTTTTGATAGCAACATTTTGAATAGTATAGAGAGAAAATAACAGAGGTTCTAAGACAGACTCTTAACAGACATTTAGATCATTTGATCGGTAACCACCAGTCTCAACAGCTTCAATTCTTCAAGATAAATAATTCTCAATACATTTACAGAATTTGTTATCAAAGACACTGTTGTACATACGCTCTGGGAGGACATGAAGCATTAGAAACCTTGTCAAAGGCTTCAGCAAGCCAATAACACGGACAACACAATCATATTTGTTAACCAACACGTGCAATATCTTTACCTACCTTCGAGTTTGCTGCCTCGATTCCATGACCAGCTATAATGGCAGACTAGGAAATGTTTAGTATTACTGTACAGTTTTCCCACTACTGCAAGCGTCAATTTAGAACTTCTATCACAAAATGGAATAAAAATTCATCTTAAATGTATTCCATTGGCTAGAGAAAAGGTATGATAAAACCTAGAATATGAATGGTGAACTGCATTGTGCTTGTCATTAATTTCTAATTATCGTGTACTTGTAAAGGTTTATTTATTTATTTGATCGTTTCATTAATTCAGCCCTTGAAATTAATTGTACTAAATCCACAGTACTGCAACGGAACATAACTAAATGCAATCTAAATGTTGATGTTGTTTTGTCAGATTCGGGTGTGAGCGTCAATGCCGAGCTGCCTCAAGGTCAGATGGACTCTCTGTTGTCCATCATCTCCAGCCAAAGGGAGAGGTTCCGCTCCCGCAACCAAGAGCTGGAAGCTGTAAGTCACCGTCTCTCTCTCTCTCTCTCTCTCTCTCTCTCTCTCACACAAACACACAACTCACACACGACCTGTGACCTCCGTCCACTCGTCGCAGGAGAGCCGCTCCATGCAGCAGACCATGCAGGCCCTGCAGAACGAGCTGGACAGCCTGCGCGCAGACAACATCAAACTCTACGAGAAGATCAAGTTCCTGCAGAGCTATGCCGGCAGAGTATGGCTCTCTTTCTTTTTGTAGTGAGTGTGCGCGCGTACGCGTGACGATCTTATTTCCCTCGACTCCTCGTGTGTGCTGCAGGCAGGGGGCAGTGATGACACAGTGATGCGTTACTCCTCCCAGTATGAGGAGAGGCTGGACCCGTTTGCTTCTTTCAGTAAGAAGGTACAAAATGTACACTTTTTCTACACCTGACATCATCCCACACTAGGGTTTGACGTTTCTATCACTTTCTCTCGCTAACCCCGTCTACAAAGTTCCCGTTTGTATTTCCGGCCGACCCACGCGTTCCCAATTCCTCCCTCGTCTGCGACAGCCAATCGGCGTTGAGAACATAATTCTCATGTCACATGCAGGCTCCACACAAGCAAACACAAGCCAAATAAAGAAAAAATATCAAATTAAAAACGGACGCACGCACAGCATAGTGATCGGTGAAATAAATACAGTGTGGGGGCACATGTCATTACGACTGTGGCACCAAAGTTACACAACATTATTTGATTTGATTTTTTATTTATTTGGCTGCATGCAGGAGTGCGGCACCTGTGTGTGACATGGTACAGGTAAGTCCGTTCTCGACGCCGTCTGGCTGACTCGGACTATTGCTCACATGAAGAAAACTATGCTTTAACCAATGAAAGGTCCCATAAATCAGTCATACTAGCAAATATTTTTCAACATTTCCATCAGCCAGCTTCAGCCGGACACAGCGTTGTCGGCAAAGGAGGAGTGCTCACTATCGCAGATTTAGACTGGTTTATGAACAATATTTGAGTTAAATGGTGATATTGTGAATGTGGAAAAAGTTTTAGACCTTTGAGTTCATCTCATAAAAAATGGGAGCAAAAACAAAAATGTTGCGTTTAATTTTTTTAAAAATATTTTTGAGTGTGCATGTATATACAGTATATAAATGACCTTGGAAGAGCTTGAAAGGTGTATAAATTTTGTTTTCTTGTTGTAACACTTTTATACTTAGTAAACTTAGTATACAGAATCTATCATTTACAAAGGAAGTGAAATGTACTGTAATGTAAATGTAGGCTAGGCTCAGTGATCTAATGTTCAGCTCAGGGAGGAAGTGGTCCAAATGTTTAAATCAGTGTATTATCCCAAAAACTGAAAAAAAATATCTACAGTGTTTACATGAACAATTAAATCCATAAATCCAGGATCCCACTGATAGAGAGTACTACGTAGTCACACGGTCCATACATGTGTCGGTGTAATGGATGTTCAATGTAAGTGCTTCTGTGGAATGTCTAAAAGCAGAGAGAGAGAAAGCCGTCCACAGCGCCTCCTGCTGCACTTCAGTGCTACTGTAGTTGTTTGGAGTTCCTCGGGTAATATTCTATTTTAGCTCACCATCAACTTCCATGATATCAAGATAGAATAGGAGTAGGAACCTGACCTTAGTGCTCGCTCCCAACAATTGCTGGCCAAGTCCCATTCCACCATGTCGAAAATTAGCGGCTAACAGTTATCACGCTAAAACAAACAATTGAATGAACTCGCTCACCAGTTCCTTCTTGGTTTTTCTTTTTTCCAGTAGTGTGGGTAATGGGCAACTCAAATGATACGAGTCCGTGCTAGAGACACCTATCAGTTGACGGCACATCAGTCTGGTCAGAAAATTAGGCGAGAATAATGCTTTTGAAGAAGTAAAAACCCGTTTACCGGCAGCAGATCCGACCGGGACATCGGCCACCCAAACATTTGCTGCTGCCTATCTTGCGCCGTGATTGAAAGGAAATGACATCACCCCGGAAATGACATCGGCAGACGCAATACTCAAAACCAAATCACGTGATTATCATATGAAACTCAGAAAGAGGGAAAACGAAGGCAAGGTTATATTAATAATAAAATATCAAGGTCATTTACTAACATACTATAATAACGTATCATATTTTGTATACTAAATACAAAAATTACCCAGGTTAGATTGTGTTCACTTTCAAATGATGCTTTCATGTGTCTGCTCTGATTTCTGTCAACAGGAGCGTCAGCGTCGCTACTTGAGCCTCAGCCCCTGGGATAAAGCTACCCTGAGCCTGGTACAATCTCGCACACGCGCGTGCGCATACATACATACATACACGATGCCAACCTGGTTTTCTCATGTTCCCCAGGGTCGTGTGATCCTCTCCAATAAGATGGCACGCACCGTGGCCTTCTTCTACACCCTGTTCCTGCACTGTCTGGTCTTCTTGGTGCGTCAGAAGGGTTGAGCCTTATCCGCTCTGCTGCAAAAATAATAACTCATACAATGACAACATCTTACCTGCGGTTAACTCTATAACAGGTGCTGTACAAGACCGCTTGGAGCGAGAGCATTGGCAGGGACTGCTCGGCTTTCTGTGCAAAAAAGTGAGTGAGAGACGGAACACCAAGACCTAGACCAGGGGTGGCCAAGTCCGGTCCTCAAGAGGCACGGTCCAGCCTGTTTTAGGATTATCCCGACGGCAATACACCTGTTTCAAATGATCAGATCAGCTCAAGCCTGATAATGAGCCGGATAAAACAGGCTGGATTGTGGCTCTTGAGGACCGGATTTGGGCACCCCTGACCTAGACTGACTTTTTAATAGATTTTCATTTTATTTATTTATTTTTTATTTATTAATATTTTTAGGTTTTGGGATTTTCTTTTTTTTTTTTTTTTATTACATTTTAATTTTTAAAAATGAGTAACACATTAATTCAAAAAAATGTGATCGAACAAAGGTAAAGGGCAAATATGTTTGCTGTACATATGACTGGTAATTGGGATGTAGTAAACATCAGTTGATTATTTTCGCTGTCCCGTGAAAAACACTTATGTCCAACTTTGGAACCTTTTTTAATTTTCTCTTTAATGCTAAACATATGCGGAAACATGATTCATGTAAAAATAAGAAAATGAAAAAAAATGGAGATCCGAAAATGTATTTTATAGATTTTTTTTCCCCCAGTATGCACAATGATTAATTGTCAACTTATTTGTCCCCATCTTTCAGGTACTCTGACCACTTGCATCGTTTCCATGAGAATGACCAAAACCTCTAAGGAGGTGATGTCATTGCTCCACTTTATCCTTTGGATGAATTTGCCTCATTCAAGGATCCCGCGGTGAAGTGAGATTTGCTTATATGCTGTTGCAGTTAGCTGAAGCCTCCACTATAGGGCAGTGTTGCTTTGCATTTCCCTTTTTCCTTCCTTATCCTTATAGCTTATTAAAATGCAGTCAGTAGACAGCAATCATATAGATAATGATGAGCATGGTTTATGTCATTTGTGGGTTTTTTGGGAGTCATTTATGGAGTTTTAATCGACCAAAGCGACAGCAATCTTGAGTCCATCAATGAAGGAACAGTTTACTAATTATATGTACTATCTATCTATCTATCTATCTATCTATCTATCTATCTATCTATCTATCTATCTATCTATCTATCTATCTAATCGGATTTATAGCAGTCACTCACAAACCTAATTGGATTGGCAAACAAGTGGAGCACTTCCTCTGTGTCATGAAATGACTTGTTATGGATTATTTTCAGTGCACAAATCACCTTCTTACTGTTGATTGCAAGTAGAATTGAAAAACCAATGATTAGCTCCCTCAAGATGGACTGGGAGATGACGGATTCTATTGAGCTAAATAATCTTCTTTAGATGAATAAAATATGCATGATAGTTACTAAATTGTCTCTGTATTGCACAATTACTCAATAAAGCCTATGCAGCAAGTTGTGGTATCAAGATTGTTTTAATATCCTTGCTTTTATGTCAGTGATAGAGCTGCATTCACAAACGCAGTAGAACACGTCCATTCATGACTGTTTCCTTAAGAGCTAATAGAAATGGTAATAATCGGCCATAAAACCTTCGCTAAATGTAAAAGCTATGTTTTAAGTAATGTTAAAATTCTGAAAATTATGAATACAAATAAACAGATCATTGTAAAATACATTTGAAGTAAAAAAAACAAACAAAAGTTAACTCAAAGAAAACAAAACTTGATGAAGGGCTGCCAGGTTTTGTTGAAAACACTACCGGGTTGGTTGAGTATTTTCCAATTTGAATGGCAGCGTTTTCACTCATGGATGCAGCACTTCTTACATGACACTGCATGTGTAAAAGAATTTTCACTCATGGTTGCAGTACTTCGGAAACGGCACTGCATGTAAAAATATTTTTACTCATGGATGCAGCACTTCAAACACTATAACGTGTGTATGTGGCCCACAGACCCCAGATAAACTACCGCCCAGTGTTGACAACAGAGCAATCAAATATGGTCAAATTAAGATAACGATCATCTTTGTAACCAACAAAATTTACTTAACACATTGAGCGCTGTTGCATCTTGTTACCTTTAGAGCCGGGAGAGCGTATACATTATTTTCTTATTCTATTTTGAAGATATTGTATGTGTTTGTAGTCAATGACGGTATTGACAGCTTTGTAACAGAATAGAGGATGGTAATTAGGTACCACTCGATTAAAAAAAAAATTAAAAAATAGTGCTTCTGACACTTTATTTTTACATTTTGATTGAAACAGTAAATAATAAAACTCAGGCCTGTGTGAAAGCCACAGCTCTAATCGCTCAAATTGTTTTGGAATGATGTTTTCTGCTGAATGATGTTTTCTGCTGAAAAATCTAAATCAATTATTTTGCAGGTGTTGAATTTCCGGGAAAACTTCAGGTTTTAGAGGGTGATTCTATAGTCGCCCTTTGGTTTTTGAGGGATGTTCCGCCAGGTGCTTTAGGCCTTAATGGGTTAAAAGTTGCATTTGTTTGTGTAATGTGAACGACTACATAAAAATGTCAGATTTAACAAAAAAATCTGAACCAGGTATCATACATCACCGCAGCATGAACATAGCCAAAATGGCACCTCTGCTGGTTGCGAGAACAGATTTCTTAATAAATCGCAAATTTTCTATCAGTTTTCGTTATTTGATTTATGTGTTATTTTCCGTGGTGATTTTTGGGTCTATTTCAAGTGGCGATGCAGCAAATGTGTTACTCTGCGGTGCTTTGGTAGAAAGAAGACTTTAGTTATCTTGAAAATAGTCCAGTTCCAAAGTGTGTAACATTGTGCATCGTTTTAAAATAAATGATGTGGCAAAAAATAACAATTAAAAAAAACCCTCAAACAGATGGTAAGACAAAAAATGTAGTCATGACCCAATTCTTGGTCCCAACTAAGGTTGGGCATCGTTGAATTTGAACGATTACGGTTGCAATTCTGTCATTTGAACCACTTAGTGTAAATCAAGCCTTTATAGTCCCATTGATGACCCATTATCATGCCAACATAAATTAAAAACAGCAGGGTCCAAACCTTCATCAAGAGGATATTTATACTAATGTGTCCAGTTTATGCTGTCACTGTTTTCTACCATGGCCTGGACATCTGACTAAGTTTGACATCCGTGGTCTATGCAATCAGCATCAAAACTGCGTGTGTCTGCAGGCTAACTCTTACCCAGCCTTTCTGAGTTTTCTGCTCAACTCGTGTGACTTTGGGTTGCAAAAAAAGGCAAAGAAACAGTGACTGTTTACATTGAGTCAATATTTAGGTTAAGGACAAATATCCAGTCCCTGACATGTTTGGAATAACCCGTTTACATGCGCGAGCGGACAGAGTTACTCCCGCATTTGAATAATCCATTTAAAATGGCGACGCGCGGACGTCGTGACACAAACAAACGTCATTTCCGCTTGTTTGAGGGATGTCTCACCAGGCGCTTTAGGCCTTAATGGGTTAATAGCTTTGACGCGATAATCGGCATCATGCTTTGGGCCTATTTTTGCTCAGCTGGAGCTAGGGCCTTAGTCAAGGTGGAGGGAATTATGAACATTTCCAAATGATAGTCAGTGTCAGAACAAAACTGTCGGGCTTCTGCTGGCCTGCTAGAACAAATGAACTTTATTTGGGCTTCATCAGAAACACTTGGAAGTGGTGGCGGTGGGTGTGTGCTGACTCCCATGTAGCATGAGTTTGAGTGTGATTGGTTAATTCTGAACACGGCCACATCCAACCCTAACCCTAGTTAAGAGGGTGTACACACTTGTGCAACTACATCTCAGTTGTTTATTTTTTCTCTCTCTTTTGTTGTATGGTTAGGTCCTCAGGAGAGACGGTCAACACAAATGTTCTCCCACTATCGCCACCCACCCTCCCTTTTGCATCCTTCCACAAGCCCCCCTCTAAAATATTTACGGCCTAATGGCTTCTTGATATTTCGCGGCGCTTCTTAAGGCCGTACGTGCGGATTGCTTGGCTGCGGTGCCGTGTTCAGTCGCAGATGCTATATGGAAGTGCTTATGTCATGCTGCAGTGAATGAAGCAGATGAGGAACAATGGACTCTTTCACTCTTGGGCTCCTGGCCTGAAGTTTCATTTGTCTTTCAGAAGGCAGTAAAGTTCTTCTTTTTATTATGAATATGAATTATTTAGTAGATTTGACGTGTGCGCATCTCTGTTCACTCACAGCTTCTCTCCTACTTGGGTGCATATAGTGCACATGTGGATTCGTCATTGCTCTCGAATGAAAAGTATTGATTTTCTATCCATTCAAAATACAGGGAATGTTGGTTTTAACATGAGACGTTTCATTGTCGCCGTTCAATCTCACGTTTTCTCACATTTTTCACGAACAAGCAGTTTCTACAAGTTATTCATTCACTATTTATTTGTATGCAGAGAAACCTTCAATTATGAACGACCCTTTTTATTTCAAGTTTCGTAACATTTTATTGTACAATTTTGTATTTAGCTTTTTTTTGTTTTTCTATTTTGTTAATTTTATTGTTTTGGGGTTGTTTTTATTTTCTATCTTTTTTGTTGCTTATTCTGTTTAATTTGTCTTTATGTTTTCTTTAAAGATTTTCAACTTTTATTATTGTTTTTTTTACCTTTGTCTGTCTTTGTCTTCTGTCTTGTTTTTGTTTCATTTTTTTTCCATTTCTTTTTTTATTATGTGTTCGATTTTGTGTATTTATTGTTTTTGTTATTCTTTATTTTATTTGTTTTTATTTTTCAGGTTTTTGCTTTTCATGAGTTAAAAAATAGCTTTTTGATTTTTGGATTTGGTTTTTTTTCCATTTAATGTTTTCCTTTTTGTTTTTATGTATTTTTTTTCTGTTGTGTTTTTATTGATGTGTACTGTATTTTTGTGTTTTATTGATGTGTCCTGTATTTTTTGTTTGTTTATTTTCTTTATTTATATGGTGTTTTTATGTCATCTTATTTTCAATGGTGCATGTCGTGCCTTGGACAAATGATATCATTTTCTGCTCGTAATGTGTGCTTTCCTTTGGCAGGCAACCCCCTATTCCATCCAATGGCTCCATTGTGCTAAGTTGCTATAAAATCCCCATTCACATTTGTTCATTCAGTCATTCTTTTTTTTTTTTTTCTTTAAGTGGCTCAAAATGAGCTGAGGGCTGTTGCATGGATACGGACTGTGTGGGTGGGTGTGCACGCACGTATGTGAGTGAGTGAGTGAGTGTGTGTGTTCATTCATTTGATTCTGCACCCAGTTCTCTCAGTAGCATTTCAGCTTCCAAACTATTCCTCTTCTTTTCTTCCATCTTTCTCTTTCTTTCCTCCCACAGCAAACACCGCCTCCTACGCCCCCTCCCTCCCATGGGTGTTGCCATGGAAACAGAGATCCTCTGTCAGGTGGCTCCTGTTGTTGCTCTGTGATTTGCTCTGACATGGCGGCTCTCTGAATCACTCGGTCATGTGCTTCTGGGATCAGCCACCGCCCCCAGCCTCCACCCCAACCCGGTTTGGGAATACAGAGATGGTTATGCAGCCGCAGACTCCTCACCTCCTTAAAAACAATTGGCTTTTTTTTCCTCATATATTCTCAACATTTGGCCCTGGTGGGGATTAATGACGAGTCAAGACATCATATTAGTCTTGTGGAATGCAAAAATGATGCTTCATTGTTGTGAAGTGGCACTTTGAATTATTATTAGAATCCAATTCACTGCATGTTCCTCACGTGTAATATTTGTCTTGTGAAGTGCTCTCCTTCCATTGTGAGTACAGTGTTACCCATGTTACTGTGCTGTTATGAGCCAAGCTCAGTGAACTTCATGTGACATCACTGCATGCATCGGCAGAGCGGGGCATCGCCCAACTGCCACCGCGTTCCCTCCTGCATATTTAATCGACCACATGGTCCTGGTCCATCCCTCGTTGGTGACAGCCAATCGGCGTCGAGAAGTTAATCTCACGTCACACGCAGGCGACGCATGAGCAGACGTCGCGAAACAAAGATTATCAAACAAAAACGACACACGCGCAGCGTGGTGATCGGTGAAATAAAAAGAATATGGGGCACATGTCATTGCGTCTATGGGACCGCAAGGGACACAACACTGCTTTATTTTTATTTTTTTCCTTACTCGGCCGCGTGTCAGGAGTGCGGCACCTGCGCGTGACGTGGTACAGGTTAAGTTCGTTCTCGACGTCGTTTGGCTGACTCGGACTGACGGGGTCGATTAAATGTGCAGACGGGAAACAGGCGATGTCCAGCTTTGTGCATTGGGCATCATCAGAGAGCGAGGGAATGAGAGGGTACAATATATGCTGTAATGTATGACTACACATGGGTGTCAGCAGCAATATAATGACTCCTAACATAACAATAAGGTATCCGAGAATCAGTATGGGGGAGGAAGAGAAATAGGGTGGGGTACAGTACAGTATGTACTTACTGTATGAATACACAAAGGTGTTGGCAACAACATGACTCCTAACATAACAATGAGGTACCCGAGGATCAATGTGGGACGGATAGAGAGAGAAGGAGGGAGAGAGAGAGCAGAAAGAGGGGTTCTGTACAGTACATACGTACTGTATGAATACACAAGGGTGTCTGCAACAACATAATGACTCTTAACAATAGGGCACCAGATGATCAATGAACGTGGTACAGGTACTAATAAAGGTTATCCAATCTAATATACACATACTACATGAATACACATGGGCGTCAACAAACACATATTGCCAAAAGGTAATAACATAACAAGTCACCTGAAGATTAATGAGAGAAAAAGATACAGTATATTTGAACTGTGTGAATATACATGGCTATCAGCAGCGACATAATGATTACTAACATAACAATAAGGCACCTGAGGATCAGCGAAAGACATGCTGTATATACGCAATGTATGAATGCACTTGGGTGTCAGCAGTGACATATAATGACTTAGGACATAATAAAGCGCATGCAGATCAATGAAAGAGGTACAGTATATACTGTACATACTTTATGAATACACATGGGTATCAACAACGACATATATCCTAACATAATAAGTCACCTGAGTAGAAACGAAAAAAAAGGATACAGCATACAATGTATCACATGGGTGTAAGTAACGACATGACTCCTTGCATAACAATAACGCACCCGAGGATCAAGTATATATTAGACACTTTATTCAGCTCCATATATGCAATTCTATTAAATTTTGAAGTTAAATACAGCTGAACTGCACTTGGACAATGATTCTTTCACGAACCACAATTTGAGAGTCACTGTTTTGGAGACATCTGATAACACTGGTCAACAGCAAATTTTAATCAGAGATGGCTTCATGTGTCCCTAAATGTACTGTAGTTTAGAAACAGATTTCAAAAACATTTTTAAGATATTTTCATTTCTTGTTTTTAGGTTTGACCTCTAAAAGCTTGTGCAATACAGATTTTCCCCTGTGTTGTAATTCATAGCAAGGACGTTTCAGAAAAAAATCCACCTGTTGCTGAACTGAACACTTCATAAATATTACTAAATGTATTACTATATTACATGTATACGTTTTGATTATATTATTATGAAAACATGATGTGCTAGAGAAAGAAAACAGGGCAACAATCTAGAAAAAAATGCTTTAAAAGTCGGCCTGATTATCTGTATGTGTGTACCCCGCTATATTGACTAACCTGTAATTCCTTTTAATGTGTTAATCCTACGCTGTTTTTTCCCCCCCATATGTAGCAGTCCTACTAAACACAGGCGATGCGCGGAGTCTTTTATTGTTCTAGGATGCACACGGGGTGTGCTGCATATCAGCGTGTTGTTTTCCTGCCTGCTGAGGGCAACTTGTCTCGAAAGGCCGCTGACACATTGATCACCAGGCGGCCCCGCGAGGCCAATCACGCTCTTCGTACGCTTTAGATGCTTTCACAGGAAATCAACTCAAAAGCTTCTTCGCTTTACCCCCACCCACCCTTTTGTCTCCCATTTCCCAGCCAATAAAACCCACCTCCCTCACCCACCACCCCCTCTAAAGTCTAAACTTAGTGCATGCTAATCAATGACTCCTGCATGAAAAACACATCATTATTATCTTGGGATATGCAGAATTCAATTGTAATGGATGTCACTAGATAGCGTACCTAATGAAGTGTCCGGTGGGAGATAGTGATGTTTTTGTGTGTGTAGATGAGCTACAGCAGTAATCCTCAGACTTTTTCTCCAAGTACTAGCTTAAATGCTATACTATACGAGCTAAGTACTTGGCCCTCTAACTACCACCATCAAGACCAACATTAAGTGTAGTAAACGAAACGGAGGTTATAGCAAACATGGTGGCAGCATTTAACTGCTATGCTGCACGCAAATGGAATAAGCTGCCAACAGAAGTGAAATCACTCAGCCCCAAGTGTAAATGCTTTTAAGTTCAGGTTAAAAACTATGCTCCTTGCTCTCTATTAACTCTGCTCACCGTTAACAACCCTGCCACATTTGAATGACTTCTTTTGCCTCCACGTTTGAGCCGTGAAGGCACGCTGTATCATTTAAAGCCTCCGGTGGCAAAAATCTCGTCATTGTGGTCATTGTGAGGCTTTTCCACGCCGGGACAATAAGGCACTCTAAAGTGTCCACGTCAGCTCGTTATGTACATTACGCAGTCAGACTTAAAAAAAAAAAAAAAAAAAAAGAAAATCCGCTTCTCCATGCCATGCCATCATTATCTGCATGATATCCCCGCCTACAATGAGGCGCTTTACAGTGACGACTTCTGTGGACTAACCAAAGGGAAGTTGCATTTATAAATGAATCTCTAAATGATTCTAAATGAGAAGCTCCGAGCTAGAAGTTGCCTCATGTTGATTTATCCTCTCCGGCAGGAAGTGCGCAAGGATCAATAGGAGGCAAGTGTCTCAAGAGAGAGGCACAATGCAATTCCCCCCTGCCCTGCCCTGCCCACTTAACGCTTTGTGACTGATTTTCATTAAGCAGCGTTTTCCACTTTACGCTTATCATCTCTGTTCAGCTGGCATACTGCATATTTTTATGAATATGCAGTATTTGGATGCTGATTGGCTGGTTGAGATCATAATCCTGAGACATGCAAAGACCAATTGGACCCTCTTCACATTCTTATTTTTGCCTCTGAACTTTTCTTTTGCTTTTCGCTATCGCTATGTTAATTTAAAAAGTGCTATAGAACAACATATCAATAAACATGCATAAAGTCTAAATATGTATTCCGAAAATATAGAACCTACACAACAATTGCCAAGGGTTAATATACGATCGGTGGCAAAAAGACTAAAAAAAACATTAAGAGCACATAGATCCAAGGTTTTAATGCCTAGTTTAGATGGAGTGTCTAATGGTCCTAAAATGTTGATCAACTTCATTTTCATATATGCAAACGTTTGTCAACGTCTGTGTTTATGCCATTTAGCCAACATGATGAAGATTTTTTTGTTCAGAAATGGATAGTTAATAAAACCAATCAATATAGGCTACTGCATGGTCAAAGCAAAAGGAAACACGTGGTTTAATGGTTTCATACAAACAGTTACAGTATAAAATGATAGACATCTTTCCCAAATTTGTTGGAGCAGTGATTGTGGTACAAGTGATTCATTTCATCATCATTTTTTTTGAGTCATTGAAGGAACACCTTGCATCACTGAAAAGAGACTACTTTCATTTTATTAATAAGCAAACATTTTGCAGGTAAAGGCCAAAAGCGAGAGACTTAATGTTAGCGGTACTCGACATCGTGCGATGACGTCAGCTAAGAAAAGTGGAGTTGAACTAGAATTTTTGAAACAGTGCTGTCCTTTCCTACATTTGGAAGGTGTGTTCCCAAGCAGGTGCGAAGCCAGAAGAAAAACGGCGGGCTCTATTTTCATATTTTCATGCCCAGTGCAAGTCGAGTATAAAGTGCAGTCTATCTGTGCGCGTGGATGGATTTTTTTCTCTTTTGGCATTTTCCATAGGCAGGCTCAGCTAGAAATTTAAGTTTCGCGCCGTTGTGGGAGTGAACACATCCGACTTGATTCCCGGCAAATCGAAGCGACCCCATGCATTGTGTTTCAATTCAGCGCACGAGAGGCTTACATGGCAGAAGCATAACGGACTTGCTGGAGTCCGTGCAGGAGGTCGGCACATGCAAAGTACGTTTATAAAGCACTGCAAGAAGATCTCCACTTGCAGATAATATGAAGTTGGACGCTGCAAAGTGGGTACCTGGAGACCGCCTTCGAAAGGGGGGTTCTTTTAAAGATATAATTAATATGATCATGCATTCAATGCATTTATTTCGACAATGATTCAGAGGGTTTGAGGCACCCACCCTGTGAATGAAATACGATGACATCCAGCCCAAATATCAGCGGAGCGCACAATCCCTCTGCCTGCATCTTGGTCAAATCCACCAAAATCCTGTTACACCACCTGTGCCACAATTTAGACCTGGTTTCACCTAGTCTTAAGTGTAGTCTACCTTCTGTCACCAAATTGCCAGGTTTGCCGGAACACTCTGCCAGGCGTAGCGTGGTCTGCTAAATTCACAAGTATGGTTAAATAGACCTTCCTAGCACAAAAATTAAGATGCGCCCCGTCCTTTCGCCGAGCGCACGTGCGCTTGGCTATGCAACTAGGGCCCTGGGATTAGTCTGTAGCTGGTTTACCAACAGCACCACATGTCTTCTTCTTGAACAGGCCATTGTGGTGTGCCCCTTGGTTCCCTGTTGTGAAAGGCCCATGTTCAATCCTCTCAGAAGGGATTAGCGATAAAGACACACATATGCTGAAAGCTCCGGGCCAACTACTCAGAGGTAAACATCAACAAGCCATGTGGGTAGTCTCACGCTCATGGCGTAACCACTTTTCTTGAAAGACGCTGGATAGTGAATTCAGAGATTTATTTTAAGACATAAGACATAAATACAGTACTCAAAGATAATTGCTGGCAGACTGAAAATAAGTACACTGAAAAAAATGCTGTGCATCATTTACTCAATTTTATTGAGTTTATTTATCTACATTAACAATGTATTTGGATAGAGATTATTTTATTTTGTGCAACCACTTGACAAAATAAAATTGAATAAATCCAACAATCGTTTTTTCACTGTAATATACTAAACTGTTACTCAGCACGCTGAAAAAAAATGGTGTGTTGAGTTCACTCAGTTGGCTGCACAAAATAAAATCTTCTGGATCCAGGTACAGTACATATTTTAAGCAGAGGTAGAGTCTAATAAAGAATTAGGACCTTCTAATTCACATTTAGACACACACGAACAAACTGAAAGGGCGCGGCGTCACTTTTAGGGCACTTCATTGGTTGTTTAATAAATGTGTAACACACACTTGCTAGTGTGTGTGAAGAATTTTTTTTATAAATTAGCTAAAACACTGAAAATGTTTTTACCTTCAAAATAAAATAACACGGTCAGCTACACGAACATTCAAACAGCGGCATAAAATTTCAGTCAACCACAAACTGACTTACTGAACTTTCTCCTTAAAGTAATATCATTTTTTTGATTGCATTAAAACACTTGACGGAAGAGAACAGTACGCGAAAGAAATGTTTATACTGGAAGAGCCAAACCGGAAGTTTCTTGTCATCTTCCAAACTCTTGCTTGTCGGGCACGCGCCGACATTCAGTATCAGCCACTCACATCCAGGCTACATCACAGTGCGACGCTCGCGAGGATGGAGGACGAGCTAGTGGGGCCGTGAAGAAAGCGTATCTGGCCGCAGTGGAAGGACGTCGGTCGACCCAGTGTGGAGAGGACGTTCGAGCCCGAATAAGAGGACTTCTCGAAGCCGCATTGTGTGTCCGTCAGCCGTCGTCGTCATGACACCAGTCCCGCACTGAGGTGAGCCCCGCTTAAATGTGTCAGCATCCTTCTTTCATGGTGTCATGTGTTATATGCAGGAGAAAAAAAAGGATTCCATGTTGAGGAGGAGGAGGAAAGTGGTTTGTTTTGGTGTGAGCGACCTCTTGGACATGTTGGAGAGGCGTCTAAGTCACTTTTAGGGCTGAAGATGAACCAAAAGGGGGTGCAGGGGGGATAAAAGAGGCACCGGGGGAATGAGGGCGTGTTTGGGTCTTCCAAGAATTCGCTTATCAGAATTTAAATGGGGGCTCAAAGTCAGCTCCCTGACTATGGTGGTGATCTCCGGGTGGGCGTCTAGCTGCATGGTGTTGTGTTCTAAGACTGCCATTCATACGCTGCTTGCATGTGTGAGCCATTCAAGCAGCTCCAACAGCCTCCATTCATGAAGTCCACTGTTGGCACCGGAGCAGGCCTGCACCAGCCAGGCCTCTGCTGCTTCTGCAGCTGCTGGGCTTGCTATTGACTTTCTATTGGGTGTCTTTTAATAGGCCACACCACTGTGTGTTTAGATCAAGCCCAATACCAATCAATGAAGGGGAAAACACATTGGGATAGGCTACGTACTATTGAAAATGTTGGACGTTAGCTTATTTGTATTCAAGTGACACAAAGAAGCTACGTAAATCATTGTTATTTCTGGCAAAGCTGAAATACAGTTTTATCTGTCACGTTAATTCTTTTTCTGGACACGTTGCTAGGCAGAGTTCGTAGGGCTCAATCAGAACTGCCCTACAGTTCAACTGCAGTCGCTCTAGTTTTAACCCTCAGGCGTGCGTTTTCTCTTTTTTTTTCATTCTAGTGCAACAAAATAAATATCATAAGACATAGTGATTTGTTATAAAACTGAAAATCAATTTTTTCCTTGTTCCGGCCACTTGTTACAAGGCAAAGTTCATAGGTTTCAAGCAGGACTGCCCATAGGTCAAGTAAAACAGCTCCACTTTGAGTCCTTTTGCTTGCAAATTATTATTATTTTTCAACTGATAGACATAAACTACATACAATCATTGTGATTCACTATGTAGCTGAAATGAAATTTTAACTTTCAAGCTAATAGCCTGTGATTTTTGTTCTGGCCACTTGTTAGGCAGAGTTTGTAAGTCTGAAGCAGAACTGCCGACCAGAACCTCATCTGCATTGTATTTGTGTACAGAGTCAATGTGTGGCTAGTGCATGAGGCAGTTGCACTTCCTGTCCCTTATGTAAAAGTTGCCATTTCACGCACATACAGTGAAGTTAATCTGGTAATTTTCATCCTTTGGAGGTAGTATCGGACCTTCAACAGAGTCAAAATTCTGCTAGTTTAATGCAAACACATAAGGGGAAACACCAAAGACTGTTTAATGAAACTTTAAACAACATATTTTTAAACACACACGGTAGCCATACATGAAGGCATAGCATAGCTTGCAGGGATACATTCTTTATCTTGTGTGAAAACAACTTATTTCATTGTTGTTTAATTGTGATGTCTTCTTCTGCTTCTTTTGTAGTGTTTCCGTATTATACTGCCAGTACAGTGCCAATCAAAACTGAACATTACTGATGCATGGTTGTGCCATATTTAATGTCCGGTGAGCGTATAAGGCTCCACCTGTGTAACTCCACCAAATGACTACTAGAGTGGAGGTGGCACGCTCGTACAGTGGTACCTCTACTTACGAACGTCTCAAAATACGAAATTTTCAAGTTACGAAACGCCTCAACAGAAAAATATTGCCTATTGTTACGAAAGAAATTTCAGGATACGAAAGGTAAAAGAGTAGAATGGGATGCTACTCGCAGCTCCAGAGATAATTGAAAAGTATGAAAAAGGGATGCGTTTGGTGGATCTCACCAAAGAATATGACCGTAATGTATCGACAGTCGCCGCGTTATTAAATCAGTTCTTTACAAAACGCCCGGCAAAAAACACTTCCGAGATAGAACCAAAGAGGGCAAAAAGCAATGAGGACAGCAATTAAAAGCTAAACGGTCATCATTTTTATTCTTTACTCTATTCTTTGTTTTTTACATTATGCACACTCTCATTTATTGTACAATAATGTAATTGTAACATGTATTTGTTACATGTTTTGATGCATTTTTATGCTTTATAAAACATTTATGTCTGAATATTGCAGGGCTTGGAACGGATTAGGCCATTTACATGGAAAACACGTCTCTACTTACAAATTATTCTAGTTAAGAAATTTCGTCCAGAACCAATTAATTTTGTAAGTAGGGGTACCACTGTACTGTATTTGGATGCCTGCGGTCATCTGCGAAATTAGTTAGACCTGGTGGGTGAGTGACAGGAAATGGAAGTCAGCGGTGGAATGTGCGTCTCCCACACGTTTTGTTCCCCATCCTTTTATCGCTGGCTGCCATATGGACGCCTCAGCTAGTCAGAGCAAGTGACTTAATACTAACTCTGCTGGCGGATAAATGCCAGGTCGACTTTGTGCCGTTATGTGTCAGTACCCTTTAAATGGTCTTTCACTCGTATAGCGCTTTTCCACCTATTAAGACACTCAGTTCACATTCACACTGGAAAAGCAGGAAAAACTCCCAGATTTTACCGGATATGTAAAATGGGCTTGCTGCTAACACGGAAAATTGTTGATTTCATCCGAGCATTCTATCACATGCTGCTTATACAGAACAGCAACACTGAAAAAAAAAAGTAGAAACATGAAGGTTTTACGAGTAGTATAAAAGTGTTACCATTGACACCGTTACCATTGACTGATAATTGCCGGGTTGACCATTGTACCATTCTGTTTCAGTGCCATTTGAATAGAAGAGTGACATAAAAAAAGAAAAAATGAAAACTTCCAGATTTTACCAGCAAAGTACAATGGACTCAGTACAATGCGAAGGCAGAAAATTGCTGGATTGACTCCATCCGGCCCGTGTCATGTCAGTGCTCTTTATACAGAACAGTGAAATAAACTGGTTTGATGCTACCCCTTAATGCAGAATTTATTTTCATTTTACCAGGGTGACCTTGTACCTCCATTCTTTGTGAGTGCTGTTGATATGGTATTGCAAAACCGAAAAAAGGCCAAAAACGATGGCTTTTAACCCTAACCCTAGTGTAAAAGAGGCTTGATACTACCTCTGTAGGTGGAGAACTGCAGGGTAGACTTTGAGCCCCTCTTCCTTGTCAGTGCTCTACACAATGGCGACATACAAAAAAGCAGAACATTTTCAGCTTTTGTAGGAACTGCAAAAGTAGTTCAATACTACCCCAAAGGGCGGAAACATGCCAAGTCAATTTCCTCACCGTATTGCATGTCTTTGCTGTTTATAAGAAGCAGCGACATAGAAAAAGCGTGAAAAGTGCCAGATTGACTCCTTGTCCTGTGTCAGTGGCATTTCCATCTTTTGCACGAGAGTAATAGTGGCTCAATACTACCTCTGAAGGCAGAAACTAGCCAGGTTGACTTTGCCCTCCCATTCCTTGCCATTAAACGTCCATACAGAACACCGAAGCAGAAAAATACCACCTTTTATAGGCCATTTAAACGAGGCGTGATACCCTCGAAGGTGGAAAATTGCCTTCTCACCTTTTTACCGCCCACTCCGTGTCAGAGATTTTTGGAGAGAACAGTGACAGAGGAAAGGCATAGAAACTACACATTTTAGAGGCAAGATAAAAGATATTACTTGCGATGGTGGAACATTTTTCATTGACATTTTGTACCCCCATTCCATGTTAGGGCCACTTAGGCTCACGCCGCAGGTCTTAATGCTCAAATTGGATTTTTTTTTTAAAAATCAGATTTTTTTTGTATAAGCGTTCATATTACATTTTAAATGCGACCTCGGTCTTTCCTGCCGTATGAACACATGTGTCACGAAAGCGACCCGCATGCTCAGAAGAAGAGACAACGTCACTCCCGACGTTGTGTTTGCGGAAGTAAATGTGGTCCAGCGTGTCGGGGCATTTCTACAGTCAAGCGATGAGGTAGGAGGTAGACATAAATACAGTACCGGTATTTGGGGAAAATCACGAGGCGACGCTTTAATATCTCATTTCATGGAGACGTCACTAACGATGACGTCACGTCACAACCGTGCGTAGAAAAGTGAATCGATTTGAGCTGTGGCTGAATTACCATGATTGCCATAAATGTCCACTTTATGCTAAAGTCAAATATAAAGTCAATAGTGTTACTCAAAACAACTTTGCAAATTCGATCCCCCTGCTGCTAGCACTGTAACTCCGCCTGCGCGGAGCGCATTTTGGGCTCCGGATGACGTCAATGTCGGATATATGTGACCTGGCAGTTCAGACCGCGAATTGGAACAGATCGGATACGTATCCGATCTAGGACCACATACGAAAGCGACCCAGGTCGCATTTGAAAAAATCGGAATTGAGCCGTTCAGACTGTCAGAAAAAAATCAGATACAGGTCACATATGGGCAAAAAAATCCGATCTGGGTCGCATTTGTCTGCGATGTGAACCTAACCTTATACACAACAACAATACTGAAGAAGGTTTTAGCACTTTAAGAGGCAGCGAGAAAGGCACTAGCTACTATCATTTATTTATAGACTAACTTAATATGTAGAGATTATGTAGTGACACACATTATCTAGACCCTCTACTCCATTCACAACAGTTTTTGCGATCTCTCGTGTTTCACATTTTTTCCTTGCCAAAAGTCAAGAATGTCCAACTTTGTGGAATGTAGAACAGGCCTCTATCGAAATGCTTATCTATGTCTGGATCAAGGCTCTGTGAGCCATTCTCCTCCCTGCCGGTCCCGTTTCGCTTGTTGACGCCAACGCTTCGTCGCCAGTTGCACTGGGGAGGTTTATCAACGGTCAGTTCAAAGGTCAGCAGAAGGAAGGTGGGGTGGGGAGCTATTACTGATGACCCCCCCCCCACACACACACTTCTTTTTCTCGTCATGCTGCTCCTGAGCCGACATCGTCGACATTCTCATCAGTCATCATTTTTGTCTCCGGGCAGTGTCAAAGCCGCACGCTTGCACACTACAACAATCCTTACTAATCGAATCAATACCGGTCATCATGTTACAATCAATTCATTGTCTTACTGTCATCGTGTGTGACTGTTGTAGTGTGTTTGTGTGTGTGTATTTGCGTATGTGTGGGTGTGTGGGTGTGTGTGTGTGTGTGTGTGTGACATGGCAGCTGTTTTGTCCTCAAACGTCCCCACTCCGCAGCCCTATTTACATGTTATATAAGAAAACACCCTTAATGAATTCACAGTGAGGGTGCGTGCCTCCGTGTACTGTACTGTGTGTGCTGCGAGCTGTGTTTGTGTGTGTGTGAGTGTATGTGTGATGTAGGCTAATCTTAGAAAACACGGCCGGACCCCCTGGCGTGAGTGCCTGACATGACCAATCATGCTCATTAGCCGATCACGGCGGGCGTGCTGTTGGCATGGAGCAGCTTGCAGGGGGCTGTGTGTGCGCGTGCGTGTGCGTGTGCATATGTGTCCGTTACCGTTTGAATAAAAAACATGTCAAACTGGAAAATCTTTCTGGAAAATATTTAAAGTGATCTGTCCA
This sequence comes from Filicampus tigris, assembly GCF_054856515.1. Classification (NCBI taxonomy): domain Eukaryota; kingdom Metazoa; phylum Chordata; class Actinopteri; order Syngnathiformes; family Syngnathidae; genus Filicampus; species Filicampus tigris. The sequence goes on from NC_141223.1 coordinate 19,282,062, forward strand.
GGCTTACAATGTTGGATTTAGAATGTTTTTCAAAATATTTGTAGAATGGAGCAGTCCACCCATTGTGCCATTGATTAATCAAATAAAAATGGATTTTGCATTATTAAACGCAATAATGTGCATGCGAGGTTTAGCGATTATTTTTGTTGCAGTTTCACATACTATTGAAAGCATGTTTTTCTGTAGTATTTGTGGCTTTGAGTGTAAATGGCTTAAAATCGCGGGGCTTGGCCTGGTGAGTGACATGGGTGTCAGCGAATGAGCGTGTAGAGTCGGCTGGCTCTTAGCCAGCTAACTTGTTAGGCAGTCTGCATGTTGAGTGACTCGGCATTAGTTGTTGGAAGCTCGTGTATGAATTAATGTGTTTGAATGAAAAAGTGCTACCATAAGGGTGACGTAAACTGCTGCTGGTCGTTCATTGTTTGAGATTTTTTAAAAAAACTCCCTGTGTGGAGCATGTTTTCCTCGTGCCTGCGTGGGTTTTCTCCGGATACTCCGGTTTCCTCCCACATTCCAAAGACATGCATGGTAGGTTGCTTGGACACTCGAAATTGCCCCTAGGTGTGATTGTGAGTGCGGATGTTTGTTTGTCTCTGAGTGCCCTGCGATTGGCTGGCAACCAATTCAGGGTGTCCCCCGCCTACTGCCCAAAGACAGCTGGGATAGGTGCCAGTACGCCCCCGACCCTCGTAAGGAGAAGCGGTATATATATATATATATATATATATATATATATATATATATAATACAAATTAAGCATACCAACTGATCGAAATGAAGACTTTTATTATTTCACCTGAGTGCAGCCTTTGCAATTTGAAAATTGCATTCTGCTACATCGCAATGTCACTTTGAATTTGATTAATTATTCAACCCTACTTCTTGGGGTCCTAATTGGAGGTGGAAAAGGGTCGTGAATTGGAAAGGGGCTCCAGTTGCTCACTGAAATGAAATGAAGAATTCAAATTTTTGTCTCGCACCACATTGCTCATTAAGCATACTCTATGTCCCTCCTGGAGACCCGCCTCAGATATACGAAGAAGACGAAGAAGAAGAGGATTTTGCAGGCTGCACTTTACTTTCCACTTCTCCCGGCTCAGTTTATTGTTCCCAAGCATCGGACGGCGATATCGGGCCCCATGGGAGCTGAGGACGGGGGAGGCGGAGGAGGCACAGTAGTGGTAGATCTTAACAACAGATAGGGAGGAGATAGCGGAAGGAGGCAAGGCTCTGAGGTTGAAAGCTGAGGGGGGATGCCTCCGCTCCCCTCAGCGTTTTATCCCACCTACACACACATACACACACTCGCTCGATTGTTTTAGCAGCTGCAGCCAAAACATGCAGCCCTCCTTCTCCTCTGGCCTCCTCGTCCTCTGGCTCCTCCTTCTTTCATTCATAGATATTCCCTTGCCTGTCAATCATTATGCAGCATACGGCTGAAGTGTGCTGAGACAGAGCTGTCCACTTCCTCCTGTCCCAGGGTTTGAGTTTCATGCTGACTCTGGCAGTGTGTGCGCGCGAGTGTGCGGTGTGCAGTCATCGCAGGGGCACATCCTCATCCATATGTGCGGTTTGACAAATGTATTGTGAAAGTATTGTTGTTTTGCTGAATGAGTGGAAAGTTGGCCCGGTGCGGGTTCTTAAATAGCTGAATAGCTAGCCATTGACTTGCTCACACACACATGCTCACACACTTACTGAATGGATGGAGACGATGTGATGGATTCATCAATGTACGGTAGTTAGTACCTCAAAGTGGATTGATTCGTTTATCACCACTTTCATGGAAAGTCTCCCTTAACGATGGACTGATATGTAACTAATGGCTAAATTAATTCACAATCAAACAGATAGGAACTATTGCCAAGTTCGGCAATGCCTCATGAGCCACGCAAGTGTTTGTTCTTTTCATAATGTTTGTTTGGATTGGTGATTGACAACTGTGTTTGTTTGAACAAGTACACGTTATCTTCTTTGTGATAAAATACATTTTCCCTTTCAACAGAAAACTTGAGACTGACTTGACAGTTTTGCCTCCCTTGCATCCAAGACATGATCAATATTGATAATAATACGAATGATATACATTTATAGGGCCCTGTTTTCATGCCCAGCGCAAGTCTAGCACAAAGCGCAGTCCAACTGTGCACATGGGTGGAATTTTCATTTTATTCTTATTTTCGTAGACGGGCGCAGGTTGAGGCGGCGCGGTGGACGACTGGTTAGCACGTCCGCCTCACAGTTCAGAGGTCGTGGGTTCGGTCCCGGCTCTGGCCTCCCTGTGTGGAGTTTGCATGCTCTCCCCGTGCCTGCGTGGGTTTTCTCCGGGTACTCCTCCCACATTCCAAAAACATGCGTGGTAGGTTGATTGGACACATCTTGCCTAGGTGTGATTGTGAGTGCGGATGTTTGTTTGTCTCTGTGTGCCCTGCGATTGGCTGGCAACCAGTTCGGGGTGTCCCCCGCCTACTGCCCGAAGACAGCTGGGATAGGCTCCAGCACGCCCCGTGACCCTTGTGAGGAGAAGCAGTTAGGATAGTGGATGGATGGAATCATAACAGCTAATCGGTTTTATGTCCATTTCTAGTTGCTTTGTTACAGCTGCAGCTGTTGTGAAAGTGCTATATAAATAAAGATGAGTTGAGTATCTAAAATTAACCATTTCAGACGATTTATTTTGCCTTTACACTCGCTTATATTGTAAGTATGCTATCCTTAATTCCAGTGGAGGCAAGTTCACACTAATTGTTAACAAAAAGATGGACTAACAATCAAGCTGCTTTGCCAGGAAATTCCCGTGAATGTCCGCACGTGCGTGTCGTATGTTGTATGAAAAGCCTTTTACCACGTGTGGAATGTTTGCCATCTCTTTGTGTGTGGGTGTGTGCAGCCGAGCCTGCCCACTTCCATCTTGACATCCTTTTATGTTCATGCTTCACAGAAATAAATAATGGGATCAACATGTGTGTTAAAGCACAATGTTTCTCAGCAGATGTGTCCCTATCACTAGGGTGTTGGGTTACAGCATGCCCGGTTTGAAATTACACTGTGGAGTTTGTTCTTGTGACAGTGTAGTAGGATTTAGTATGAATTTGTGCAGCAATCCTAGAATCCTCCATCAAAGGGTGCAAAATAGGGGAAAATATGTTAGGTATAATGTTGAGCCCATACTACCTCAGTGGGCGGCCATGTGCGAGAGCCCCTTTGACGAGTGACGACTCCCTTGAAACCGATAACCTCTCATAACCTCTCAGTTTGTTCATTAACAAAATCCGTGAAGAGCCCTTCGGTCTCCACAAGGGTCATTTCCAAAGCCAATTCAATGCCAAAGTTAACATGTCATGATGCCAATAGAAATGCCAACCTTTGCAGCCGCACATGTTGCACATACGAGAAACCGCCACTGAGGATGAGATGACTTTGATTTGATTGAAGTACCTTTAAAAAGTCAGTTACGTTTAGCTTTCTTAAACTTGCATATATTTTGTATATAAGTGTTGTTTCAAGTAGCGTTTTATCTTAAATTACTTGCAATTTCAGTGCCATTATACAATTTACAGTTGATAAAACACGTTATAAAATTTACCATGGGCAGTGCTATTGTATAGTGTACAGTGTATTGTGATTTAGCATGTTTGCCTCACAGTCGAAGTGTCTTCTTTGAGTACGCCAGCTTTCTCATACAGTCCAAAAACTTGCATATCAGGTTCGAAAACGCTTTCCATTGGTGTGAATGATTACCGGGATGAGTTTTACTCAGCCTTGATACGTTCCAATTACGGATGAAATGAGTGCTACACACAGATCTGGAATGCAAGGATGAATGTAGTGACAAGGCTTTGCTAGCACACTCCTTATAGTTAGCCAGACAACAGTGAGATGGATAGGCCGCCAAGAGTCCTTCAAAGTGCTCTGATAGAACCCACGAGCAGACCATTGCCATAATCCGATCGCCTGTCACGAAAGTCAAGCTGGGCAAGCTCACAGCTGTGCCAGGCGCCGGAGAGTTCCCTTTTGATCACGCCATTTCCTCGTGTTTCCCTCTCCCCATTTGATCTTATTAAACGGCAATAGCAGAACAATAACAGGAAATGAACGGAGGATGGGATGACATGTAGCAAAGATTCAAAGCAGCACTGTTGTGAATTAGATCCAGTATGAAATTGGACATTTGTTGATGATTTAGGATGATGTACGGCAGAAGATTTGCCATAAAAACAAATACCAACTTCATTTTAATGTTGGTAATATGAGTTAGCCTCTTGCCATTAAATGAACTTATTAAACATTCATTTCATTTTTTTTTTATTAAATCCATCCATTTTCGTCCGCATATCTGGAGTCGGGTCTTGGGGCCGGCAACTTTAGTAGGGAAGCTCAGACTTCCACTCCCGAGCCACTCGGTCCAGCTCTTCCGAGGAAATCCCAAGGCGTTGCCAGATTAGCCGGGAGAGATAGTCTCTCCAGCGTGTCTTTAGTGGTCACCGGAGTCTTTTCCCGGTGGGACGTGCCAGGAACAACTCAACAGGGGGATTTTTTCGTTTGTTTGTTATTCTCCATCCTGTAATATTTTTCAATTTTGTTTAAATCTTTGACATAACTAGTCTTGTGTGTTTCTCAGCTACGGCTCAGCTTTGCCACTTTCTGAAAATCTGCACATAGTGTTTACTCTTCACAGAATGGAACCTTATGCCGTTGTTGTTCTCCTCTCCAGCCTCTCCTCAGTGGGTTGGCATGGCCCAGTGATGAACGGAGCGGTGGTGCCCGGTAGCCCCGAGCTCTCCTCCTCATGCCCGCTGCCTGACTGGCAAGAGTTCTGCGAACTCCACGCTCGAGCTTCGGCCGCCGATTTCGCCGACAAGTTCCAGCGCTTTCTCTCAGAGAACCCGTGCTACAACTCGCCAGGCGCCGACGCCAGCTTCTCTCAACACTTTGCCCAACACTTCCTGGAGTGCTTCTCCGCAGCTCTGAGCCAGGCCCGGGAGAACCAGACGTCCTTGTCGGGGGAGGAGGGCTTCAACATCGCACCAAAGTACAGCATCGTTCCTTTCCTGGGGATCCAGAGCTGTCCCTTGTCCTACAGCCACGAGCTCTACCAGAGACGCAAGGACGTCGGGGCTTCCAGCGAATCCCTGGACAGCATGGACAGCGGAGGGGGCGGGATAGAAGGCGGAGGAGGCAGCGCTACTGCTGGTGCCCGTGGACCTCAGCCCACACACAAGGTGTCCGCCTTGGGTCAGTCCCGCAGTTCGGAGGACGTGTCAGTGAGCCACCCCAAAGCCCGCTTCAAGAAGGGCTTCTCGCTGAGGAACATGAGCCTGTGCGTGGTGGACGGGGTAAAGGAGATGTGGCATCGCCGCGCTTCCCCGGAGCCCGACGGTCCCTCCTCGGCCAGGAAGTCAAACGGGAGTGGAGGAGGAGGTGGCGGAGCTGCTGGAGGGGAGATGGCAGCAGCCGCAGGGGGAGAGAAGTGGTCCCAAAAGCTGCGACTACCTAGAGGCTGCCAGGGCCACAAGGCCGAGATGCTGGAGATCCAGAGGGAAGGCGCACTCAGGTACATGGTGGCCGACGACACCAACTGCATGGGAGCCGCACAGTGGCAGAAGTGCCGCCTGCTCTTAAGGAAGAGCAAAAGGGATGAAGGGGTTGAGAGATTCCTGCTGGAGTTCTACGTCCCGCCCAAGGTATGCCATCACATGATATCTATCTATCTATCTATCTATCTATCTATCTATCTATCTATCTATCTATCTAATCTGTCTAATCCGTCCAATCTGTCTAATCTATCTAATCTATTTGATCTATCTCATCTATCTATCCATCCATCTGATAATCCAGCAAAACAAGACAACCAATTCAGAACGGTATGCTCATAGACACATTTTCAGAAGTAGGCATTTAAAGATTTACTTGTTGTTTAATTTCACACTTGATGGGTGGACAGGCTCTTCAGAGAGTCACTTATTCATGTACATATATGTACAAGCAGTTAAAAAAGTACATTTTCCATAACTTAACAAAGGCGATAATAAGTACTTTACATTGTTAAGATGGTTCGCTTCACCTTAAGAAATTAGCTGCCTTAAAGGTCAGGGTGCAAACATTTTTCAGAGTCAGTTCAAATTCATATTCTCATTGGTAATAGGTGTTATAATACATACAAGTCACTTCCTGCAAGTTGTCAACCACGGATCGATTAGAAAATAGGTTTTACTTACTCATTCCGAGTGATTCCGAACCTCATGGAAGCTCGAGGAATCGTGGCTCTAGCCACCGGAAGTGACGTAGATATAGCTAAACCGCTCGCTACAGCATAGACTGTACAATTTCCATGCGCTACACAACACAGCACATTCAATGGCGAGCGATGTTTTGGAATGAGAGGATTTTGAAACACACGAGCCAACAGAAGGGGAGGTTATCAGACCGGTCATGATTAGTAGGCACTGATTCCTCCGGCCACTGTGACGTCACATCTCCGGAAAAAGCCGAAGATGAGGGGGCGCGAGATTCAAACGGCAGACGACACATTCTGAATTGTATTTGGTGATTAAACTGCTGTCTACCAACGACCTAATCACATTTTAATGACAATTATGGTTTGTAAAGGGGGTTCTAGAGGGCTACAGAAAGGTTTTCAATGTTTGCACCCGACCTTTAAGTAATAAAGCCAACTTAATGATTCTCATTTCCGACCACTTTGCTTCACCTTAAGGAATTAGTTTACCAGAAATTGAAAGTTTTACATTGCGCTGAATAAACTACATGAGAAAATGCTAAAATATTATTTATTTATTTTTTAGTTTATCCAATTTGATTTTTTTTCATTGTGTGCTCTTAATTTATAATAACAAACATATATTATAGCTCTCCCAGATGGGTGGGGAAAGAATAGAAAAGGTAATTGGATGCCTTGTTTTTTCTGTTTATAAGATTAACAATGAAGAAACGCGCTTCATATCTGTCCATGTGGGATTTTCACATCGTTGCCGTGACCTTAACAAGGTCGCGTGGCGGTGCAGCTGAGTGTGTGTAAATCCTCCACGGCTGGGAACGTCGGGTGAAGGTGGCACAGGTGTTTGGAAGAGGGTCATGGGAAAGAGGAGCTGATTGCATTGGGGTCTGCAGGTGGAAAGATTGAAGCTGTCACATTGACCTCTGTTAGCACTTTCAAAATTTCCCACTGCTGTTGCAGAAAATCCGAATGGATCGCTTCCTCATCTTAGCCATGCGGTGACAACAGGGGGAAGGACCAAAATAGTTGCATGAGTCACTCGCAAAGGGCACATGCAGTCGTTGTTCCTCAGCACTCTCACATGCTGCGTTCTATTAACGTCGACATGTAAAAGAAGCACTTCCACACAGGAGGAGATGCTTTATCACCGCTGCCTTGTTCGCATCATCAGAGTGCAAACGCAGCGGTGTCGGGTGATTAAAGTGACCAGCACAGCCTCCTTCCTGGCTGCTGCATGATGACACAGCAGAGGCCCTCTGACCACACACCCTCTGCTATCCCATCAGGGGAAATGGTAACTCTGAAATATTGACTGAAATATAGATGTGGAAATAAACTCCCTCCAAAAATAATGAGGACAAGCGCTTTACAAAATGGGTCAATGGATTTATGTATTGTATGGTACTGCGCAAAAGTTAGATCTATTGTTTTGCCTCATAATGTTGTCTGTGTTTTGTTAGCCAGGCTGGAGTCATTAATGGTGCAGTCAGCATTGGTTCAGCTCCCACTCAGTGACTGTGTGAATGAGAGTGTGAATTGTTGTCTCTCTCTAAACTGTACGTGTTTGCACTATGATTGACTGCGACCACTCCAGCGTTTGTTCTGGCTTCGTACTGAACTTAGTTGGCATAGGTTCCAAGTTCCAGGTCCCTGCGAATCTGAACAGGACAGGTGCAATAGGAATTGTTTTTTTTCCTTCTCTTCATTTATTCCTCTTGAGCTTTTTACTTTGTTTTGCATGTTAGGTTCTTTGAAGACTCTAAATTGAAGACTCTAAATCAGGGCTCACCAAGTTCGGTCCTCAAGGGCGCCTATCCTGCATGTTTTGCATCTCTCCCTGCTACAACACACCTGATTGAAATGATCAGCTCATCAGCAAGCTTTGCAGAAGCCTGATAACGATACAGATCATTTGAAACAGGTGTGTTGCAGGGATGGAAAACATGCAGGACAGGTGCCCTTGAGGGCCGGACTTGGTGACCCCTGCTCTAAATGTAAGTGTGAATGGTTGTTTGTGCCTTACGTTTGACCAGTCAAGGTTTTACGCCACCTCTTGTTCAAGTCAGCTGCGATGGATTCCATCTCACTCATGACCCAAATGTGACTTTTTGGTTTGTGTTGTGGTTGTGAAACAACATTAGAACAACAAAGTTTGTGGTGTCCGAAGACCTCGGTATACGATGGAGTTCCGTTCCCACGGTAGCAGCGACATAACCTGAAACAGAAAGTGCCGTAGTCTCTTGTAACTTTTGTTAATGCAGTATCAGTAGTATGTGGTAGTAACTGAACATGCCCTATTATGCTGTATGACACCATATTCTTAAACTGCTGCGCAAACAAGTTCATTGAGTCTCAAAATGTCATATGCCAGTGCCGTGGTAAACCAAGGACCCAATACATATGTATACGTTGAATACTCCAATCCAGTACCATTCCACATGAAATGGGTATGTAGGTGTGAAAGCACACAGCCTGGCATGTTGATTATGTTCTATTTCAGTGCACTTGAGAGTGCAGACCTCCGCCAAGGGTAATCCCAATTTAGTTCAGCAGCCAAATTACACCCCAGCCGTAAATACCCACCTCCTGTGGCCTCTATCATGAAGATTCATACATTCTTCTGTAAAATGACATACAACAACATGTTGTGACTGTGTAGAAAGTCCTTGATCTGGATCTGCACCAAAGTCGAATTTGTTATTTTCCTGCAAACAAACAAGCATCGATGCACAAAAAAGTCTCAAGAAACTGTTCCCACATATAATCAGGAAGTCAGCAATTTTGGGTTGAAGCGGCCATTTTGGAAAGATTCTAGGGCTCATATTTTTAACAATTCATCCATATGGGCTCCAAGAGAAAGCAAGTATGCCAGCCAGATGACTAAAGTGAAATTATGAAAGATTTCAGCCTACGTCATCTATCTTGGGTGGAACATCAGCTCAAAGTTTGATGATCATTTTGAGGAATTGCCATAAAGCACTCTCCATAGCCTGACTCCACAAGGTCATATGTAGTGGCAACAAAAAAACTGCTTGAAGCTTTAACAAACACCTAGTATACCACCAGCCATCTCTGCCCGACGCAGGCTTACCGGAAGCGGCGCATGGGAGAAGTGTTGTCTTGACATATGATCCTCAGACAGGAATTGTGGGTGTGGATGACGGCCAGGATCAAGATGAGAACGCTGTTACTCCAGACAGATCATCTGATAAGCCTCAACCAGACCATCAGTCTGCTCACACACACAGAAACACCCCCTTTGGATGTGTTCAGATTATCCCTGGCAGAGGCCGGGGAGGGGGGGGGCTCTTGCGGTTTGATCACATAGCGTAAACCGTTCCTGCTTTACGTTGGTTACAGTCCGCTGATGGCGTGAAAAATTGGCCCTCTCTGTGCTGTGTTTGAGTGCCGCTCAAACTGGGGGCGGGGGTTGTGGCTCAACGCTGCATGACTCATTTGGGCCCTTAATTATCATGGATGAGGGGTCATTTTGAGGCTTGCTAGCCATACAAACAGACCTAGGTTGTCTCAGGGTTATGTCTGAATATCTATTTTAACGCTAAATATGGTGTTTTACTGTAAAAGACTTATTTTAACCTCAGACCCTTTGTAATTGCATGAACTGTGTTCTTTTTTTGGGTACTAGTATGGTGAGACAAAATTAAACTGCTAATTAGGACGTTTTTATTGTAGCACAGAAACTATTATAATTATTTCACAAGCCACTGGGATATGCAAGCACCGGATGCTAATTTGGAAATGATCCCTTATTTAAAAAATAGATAGAGTTTAACTACGACAAACCCTGTATATTGCTGGCCACCCTCATAGATCTTCTTTTTAAAGATGAACTGTAGTTCTCAATAGCATTGGGGTCAGGGGATGGTGGTGGCCATAGCACAAGTTTTTCTCCCTTTATACCCATATCTACTACAGCTTCATGGAATCACTGATATAAAATGGCAGGAGAAAAGCTTTATGCAAAAACTTCCCCGGACAGCTAATTGAAATGATTATTTGGAACACAATGTACAATTTGTTTGTGCTGTATGACTACAGGGGTCTTGGTTTAAAGCAACACTGTGTCATATGTCAGTTATTGTTGATTTTGGCGGCGCCGTATGGACAAAAGCGGTAGTGTTTTGACCAAAGTCAACCACATTTCCCATGCACGCCAGCGCGTAGTGTCGTGAAATCCTGAGCTCTCGCTGGCCTGCAAGTTGGACTGAATTACATTTCTATTTCCAGTTGATGTGTGAAAGATGAATAGTGATGCAGTAATGTTTCTAATTTTGTTTAAACAAACACTTTCGTTTTTTTGTTTGTTTTGGCTCTTCTGCCATGACACCAGTAATAACGCGTAGACGTTCGAATCGACTTCTGTCCTTGTAGCGAAAGGAGGAAGTGAGTATGCTGTAAAGCAATTCAGGAGATTAGTATTTTTTTTGTGTGCCTGGGTAGCTCCCATCCTCCCCAAAATTTCTTAGTGCCATTAAAAATGATACAGACCCCCCCCCCACCCCACCCAGGGCATGACAAAAGTCCCATTCAGCTACGTGTAAGTCAACGTTTCATCAAAATAGTTGTGAAAAAAAAAGGATTAAGGTCGAATTCTTGCCCAGTGCTGCTTTAAGACAAACCCGGCATATGACATTTTGAGTTTACAAACAGTTCACAATGAACTGTTTTTGCATTTGGTTAAGGTTAGGTTGTCACGCGACGCATGATGGTATGCTCAGTTACTGCCATACTTACTGATGTTTTATATTAATGGCCAGGAAGTATTTGTCTTACAATTATTGTCTGTAGTTTAGTGATACATGTGTTTCGACTTACAAATTCTGGTTTCTTAAATTGAGGATACCCATTTCTGTCAATGGAAGAACGCTGCATAAAATGGCTAAAATTCCTAATTGTTATTTTTTTCAAAACATCCTAAATGAAACCCAAAAGTCAAAAGCCAATCAAATCTTGACCATTTGTATGTTTGTGTTGTATTTCACTGTAAAAACTCTGCTATTGTCCTAATAACTCTGTACAAAATACTTTGTGCCTAAGTGAGTTGATGATGTTTAACGTCATCATTTAAAGCCATTTCTCTTTTACATGTTCAGTCCTCAAAAGCGAAGGTTAGCATCCCTTTGACAGCCATTGTAGAGGTGAGGACCACCATGCCCCTTGAGATGCCTGACAAAGACAATACGTTTGTCTTAAAGGTAAGAACCGTGCAAGCGGCACCACGACATTGTACAGGGCCTGCCCAAAACAATACCATCATTAGAAATATGAAAATCTGCGCAAACGAAATGAAATAGGCTGCATGTTGAAAAATAAAACCTTTATTTATAACAAAAAAATAAAAAAAACAACAACATCGTCATTTTGAAGCAGATATAGATTTTATAACTGACACATATTTTTCTTTTTGGCTGACATTTGAATTTTTTGTGCAATGTCCAAATCTGCTTTTCAGCTGGTGTGTTTTTATTGCATTTCCTCAGAAATGCATATTGAATGCTCTTGTTTGATTGTGTTTGAGTATACAGTATTCTAAGCACAAGATGCCTTTTCATTGCTAGTGAAGGTCATTCTTCACTAGAGTTGTCCTTATCTGATCACATAGGAACTCTGGGTCGATTACGTAATTTTCAGCTGATTATTATTGTGTTCACATATATTAAAGAAATGGCCACTAGCTTTCGTTTTCTTCCGCAGCTTTTTAAGGAAAAAGATCCATGGAGTGAGGTGTGGAAGCATTTTGCTTACATGGCTGGCTGGCATTGTGGGCAAGCCCAAGTTATACAAGCTAAATCAGCCAAGCCTGCCGTAAAATATACTGTGGCCAAAATTTTTGATGGACGGCATTGTCAAACAGTTGAAAAAGCGACAAATTCTAAAATGTGATACAAAGTACATTTACACTTACTTTTAAATAGAAGTCTAAGAAGTGTGAATTATTTAGTAACCAGCAGACTTGTGGCCCACTTGTTGCATTTTGACAGTGGATCTATACGGTTGTTTGTAGACAAGCGGAGTTGAGCATTAAGCACACCAGACACATGATCGGGACTTCCCTATTATTCACCCTCAAAAAATACAAAGTAAAACATTATACAGTAATAACATTAACTTTAAGAGTAACATTCAACTTAGTTGTTCACAAAAAATTGAACTCATTGGATTGACAATTGGGTATGTTGATAGACTGCGAAATGAGGATTTTTTTGGGGGGGGGGGAAACAAACTGTGAGGAACAGTGTATTCCTAACAAAAGGACTTTTTGAACTTCTGAATGTGGTGACTGTAGGTGGAGAATGGGGGCGAATATATCCTGGAAACCATCGACTCCCTGCAGAAAAACTCCTGGGTTGCTGACATCCAGGACTGCATAGACCCCGGGTAAACCATCACATAAATATTTGCTGTGGAGGGAAGCAAGCGAGCAAAGGAGGGTGGTGGGACATGGAAGGAGGGCAGAAACACACACAGCCATTAATCATCCAATTAGCCGAGGGTTTGACAGGCTTCCTCTACACAAACATAGACAAACTCACACACGCACAGCAATGACTGACATTCCTGCTTGTTGGTCTGGACGCGAACAGGGACTTTATTTGTAGGATGTGTGTTTGGACACGGTGTTGTTTGTTTACATACTCTGCTGGTCACACTGGCGTACTCGTGTGCAGGGACAGCGGCGACGACATCGAGTTGGCGTCGTGTCCTCACGGTCAGGCCTCGTCCAAAGACTGTTCCATGGTGGCCTCCTGCAGCTGCGAGCTGCTTTCTGAGGGTGAGCCCCCGTGGCAGCATCGTCACGTTCACATCTGCACGTACATGCAAATGTCTCATAACGGATTGAAACTGACTTGTTTAGGTGTGTACCGAGCTCCGGAGAGGTTATGCGCGGGAGCGGCAGAGCATTACAGTGCCCCCTCAGTGCGTTGCAGGGAAACCCCCTTCAGCCAGCATCCATCCCACATGCCTTTAGAGCGCTTCCTCCAGTCCCCAGAGGCCCAGGGCTCCAACCCCACAGCAGGCAATAACCTCTACACTACTTTTTGATTCTGCATATCATTCACTATTTACATTTTCAAGTGATCCTTAAAGAAAAGGCTGATTATGCTGAAAACGAAATACAATAGGACAGACTCAAATCAAAACTTTCAAGTCCACAGGACTTGAATTAGATTTGAATACGTAATTGGACAGGTTTGCGTTATCCGGATGTTTGGTAAGGAGAATAACAAAGTGACGTTAGCTTGTTAGCCGCCAAAAATCAGTCCAGATTTGGAGTCGACTCTAATGTGATGAAAATACAGTTGTATCGATGATGCCGTTGTTCCTCGCCACCAGTCTCATGGACCTGATGCCGTCAATATGAATATTTTAAAACTAGCGGCCATTGAAATAGCTGAAACGAGCAAGCTGAACACTCTTCTGCACAACAAGCTCTTTTACGATTCTCAGTCACACGTGGACTTATGTTGGCGGTACATTTCGTGTTATAATATGGTGACAGCAACAAGTGGCCAAGTTGAAAGTCTTCTGTAAATGGACCGTTTAAAAGACGCGATGCCAAAAACATGTTTGGTGACTATTAAAACATCGATGCCAAGTAGTCAAATTTACTTGTCGGCTAGTCAATCAATTGGCTCCGCTCCTACTGGGGACCACAACCAGGATCCATTTGGTATATTATGACATGGACAATTATGTTTAGTGGAGAGGTGCTGAACTCATTTTAGCCACAGACCACAATTTAATTTTAAATTTATGACTGTTAAAGCATACAGTATCTAACATATAAACAGGCCATTGCATTGATGTATAACTTTTTAGCAGTTTCGAATCAGAACTCAAGGAAAATAGGAACATGTTCAACTGCTTTCAACTTGTTGTACTTTGGTGACAAAAATGCCTGCCATATCTATTAAAAGTGATCATTTGAAATTTTGACACTGCTTAGAAGTATCTTAGAAGTCATCTGCTTTCGTGGACCAGATAAAATAATGTGGTGGATTGGCTCTGGCCCCGGGACTTGAGTTTGACACGTGGTTCAGAGGAACAAAACATGTGACTCCTAAGGAGCAAGACATGACAGGTGCTTTCACCATTATTTTGTTATCTGATTTCATTGTTTTCAACAAATTTGTGTCCACACAGTACACCACGTGTGGAGTAGGCGACTTCAGGCAAATCAGTTTATCATCACCGTTATTTTCTTTATAATTCAACCATTGTGCAATCATGCGCGATGGAACTGTGTGTGTAGGTCTCGGATGGAGGGCGTGGCCGCATAAAATCTGTACAGTATGATGTAAATGTATGAGATAAAAAAAAAAAAAAAAAAAAAAAGTAAATAACGAAAGATGGCGTTAACTCTTTAAGCTCTTGGTTGCCAACTGAAAATGAAAAGAATGATGAGCCACAGAATTTCTTGATTGTTCTTCTGCCCAGAGAGTCACTATCAAAGCAGGATCATGAATACAAAAATTACATTGTTTGAAGGGTGCTCAGGTGGCGGCGAGGGATCCAAGGACTCTGAGGCCGACGCCAGCCTCGCCGGTTACCCATGGTTCCACGGCACACTGTCGCGCGTCCGTGCAGCTCAGCTGGTGCTGGCGGGCGGGGCCAGGAGCCACGGGCTGTTTGTCATCCGCCAAAGTGAGACGAGGCCCGGCGAGTACGTCCTCACCTTCAACTTCCAGGGCAAAGCCAAGGTGAGTAAATGACAACCGACACATTTAAAAAAAATCAATTTGAAACATTTACTAAAATAGTAATACTTTCTTACCGTGACAGTATGGTGGGCGGCAAACTGTCAGGGTTGTATCTCACC
Organism: Filicampus tigris; assembly: GCF_054856515.1. Classification (NCBI taxonomy): domain Eukaryota; kingdom Metazoa; phylum Chordata; class Actinopteri; order Syngnathiformes; family Syngnathidae; genus Filicampus; species Filicampus tigris. Next base: position 19,297,139 of record NC_141223.1, read on the forward strand.
GTGGGTCAGATAGGCTCCAGCTCTCTAATGAAGACAAGCGCCAACAACACGTTCACAGTCAGAAACCTCCTGCATATTCCTGAATTTTGCCATTAAAGGAGACATAATTTATTCGGGAAAATTGACTCTTAGTCAAGTATACAAGTGGTGTGGAAATAAATAACCAAGTTAATCTTGCTTGCTGCCTGAAATTGTGAGCGAGCCGTTCTGAAGTTTGACAGATTGCGATGTCTCGATATGGCTCCACCACACTTGATAAGTGTATGATGTTGCTTATAAAGCAGGATTATAATAGTTTTGGTTAGTTTGTTTTAATTTCGTTTTGACTTCTGTCTTTTAAATAGTTTCAATTATTTTTTAGAGGGGTTTTCTTTGTTTTTATTAGTTTTTGTTTTCCCGAAAATGCTTAATTTAGCTTTGTTAAGTTTCGTTCTTTATTAGTGTTAGTAATATTATGATTAATATTATTATTTGTAATATTTAGAGTGTTTGTCGGGATAAAAGGAGGTCACTAAGTATTGTGTAATAAAGTACAAATCCTGAACGACTGCTCAATCTTCCTTTTTGTATGGCTGTACAGTAATACGAAATAAATACATTTACAGTTTATGAAATTAATAATTAACAAAGACAAATATGAAGGACATTTTCGCTATGATGTAATATATAATATAATAGAGAATAAATAGATATATCTCTATAATAAATAGATTTATTAGATTTATTGTCCTCAGTGGGCAATTTGGTTTGCAGCAGTGCGGCACAATCAAACACAGAATTTTAAAAAGTTGGATATGTAAACGTAATTTCAGTTATTTGTCTTTTTTAAAAGCACTTTTGTTTTTATTTTATTTTGTTAATTTTAATTTTAGTTGTTTTGTGAGTTTCCATTTGCTATTATAACCTTGGTATGGAGTATGGCCCCCACAAGCGAAAATCCTTTTCTTCTCTTGATAGGTGCTTGCTTTTTTTACACACTCTGGGCCCTGCTTCCGTAAATACAGTACAAGCCGCTTGCCGCATTTCAACCCCCTAGTGCAGCTTCATTTTTATAACAATGCAAAGGCCCTGTCTTGCACCGTTAACCAACATGAAGAAAGACATATACAAAAACATAAATGCAACAGGTCAACCTGACAGGTGTGTCTTATGAAGATGCCAATTAGACAGCATGATTATTGCAGAAGGATACACAGTAAAAAGACGATCTATATGCAGTTTTATCACGCAGCAAAGTTTCGCACAAATGGGCCTCTTGTATCTGTAGAACAAGTCTTAGATTTTTGTTTTCAGCTCAGACAAAATGAATGCAAAAACCAAGCGTTGCATTTATATTTTCATTCAGTGTAATTTGTGTCCTGTCACATTATGTAACACATTTCCTGCACGTTGCATCCTGTAAGCCATCCGTGTCGAGGAAGCCGCTAGCTCGCCCTCTGTATCGTTTCACTTCCGCCCACCTCTGACCTCTGTCAGCTTCAAATGTTCACTGAACCGAGCTGCGCCTCTGCCAACTTTGTGTTTGCTCTTCCCCCGCCCCAGCATCTGCGTTTGTCGGTCAACGACAACGGGCAGTGCCATGTCCACCATTTGTGGTTCCACACCGTGTCGGACATGCTGAGACACTTCCACGCTCATCCCATCCCGCTGGAGTCCGGGGGCTCGGCGGACATCACGCTACGGTCTTACGTTCAAGTTCAGAGAAGCACCAATGCAGGTACATGCCAACATCAAACTGTAATACCCCATATTGCCAACACTACACTAGACTTTTATTGACCTGTAGCCTGTGATTGTACTGTATTTCAGATTGAAAATTAACAAAAGTTTATTTATTTTTATTGAGTTTATTTGTTTGAAGTTAAAGTTCATTAAAGAGCGTTAGACTGAAGATCTGAAGGTCCCTGGTTCAATCCCGGGTTTCGGCATTGGACAGTTAACATAGTCCTTGCGCTTTTCGGTTTACTTAGAATATTACCAGGTTTTTCGGCAATTCATTAGGCAGCTGATAGTGTTCGTTGTTTTCTGCCAGTTTTGTTACCCTTGTTGATTTTTAACAACAAAGAGCTGTGCTGAAATAGCTCAGTTGGGAGAGCGTTAGACTGAAAATCTGAAGGTCCCTGGTTCAATCCCGGGTTTCGGCATTGGACAGTTAATGTAGTCCTTGTCCTTTTCGGTTTACCTAGATTACCAGGTTTTTCGGCAATTCATTAGGCAGTTTATAGTGAGCGTTGTTTTTTGCCAGTTTTGTTACCCTTGTTGATTTTTAACAACAGAGAGCTGTGCCGAAATAGCTCAGTTGGGAGAGTGTTAGACTGAAGATCTGAAGGTCCGTGGTTCAACCCCGGGTTTCGGCATTCGACAGTTTACGTAGGCCTTCCCCTTTTCGTTTGACCTAGAACATTACCAGGTTTTTCGGCAATTCATTAGGCAGCTGATAGTCGTCAGTGGTTTTCTGCCAGTTTTGTTACCCTTGTTGATTTTTAACCACAAAGAGCTGTGCCGAAATAGCTCAGTTGGGAGAGTGTTAGACTGAAGATCTGAAGGTCCCTGGTTCAATCCCGGGTTTCGGCATTGGACAGTTAACGTAGTCCTTGCCCTTTTCGGTTTACCTAGAATATTACCAGGTTTTTCGGCAATTCATTGGGCAGTTGTTAGTCAACGGTGTTTTTTGCCAGTTTTGTTACCCTTGTTGATTTTTAACAACAGAGAGCTGTGCCGAAATAGCTCAGTTGGGAGAGTGTTAGACTGAAGATCTGAAGGTCCCTGGTTCAACCCCGGGTTTCGGCATTGGACAGTTAGCATATTCATTGCCCTTTTCGGTTTATCTAGAACTTTACCAGGGTTTGCGGCAATTTATTA